>NW_020172732.1:2574139-2684167 GCF_003031525.2 Neophocaena asiaeorientalis asiaeorientalis | reverse complement strand
CGGGGGGAGGGCCCCCGACCCCAAAAAAAAAAAAAAAAAAAAAAAAAAAAGTCCAGTGGAATCAATCAATATCCTATCAATAGTTTCTACATTAATTTTAGCATATATTATGTTAGAAAACACTAGTAATGATAAAGTATATGTTATAAAACCCCAAAATATTAAACAATAAACTTTCCTTCTCTTAAGTGAGAGGATGTTTCAAAATCTAGAAGATACAAAAATACTGTATGAACAAATGTTTTTTTCCCTTAACAAGTAAACAAACCACAGTTTTGTTTAAACTTAATTACTTTCTTAAAAATAATATGTGGTGGTTATTGAAAAAACACACACAGAAATTTCCCAAAACCCCAACACTCATCATTATTAACATTTAGGAGGATACCTTCTTGACATCTGTCTATATTACATATATTCACATATAGGCTTATAAATACAATGTTATATATATGGCACCATACAACATATGCTATTGTAACTTTCGTCATTCATTATCTCATAAACATCTTTTCCTATCAATAAATATAGATCTATATTATAATATTTAATGGCTGTAAATTTTGTATATTTTCAGTCTTGTGAAAATATCATAGAGGTTTTTTTGGAAAGGAGAACTGCACTGAAGAAATTACAGAAACAGAGAAGGCATATAAAGTTAAAATTTTAGAGCTAACTAAAAAATAAATTAAGATGAAATTATACCAAAAAACTTGATAATAATAGTTATTATTATTCTATTGTTATTATCATTCTATTAACAGTTCTATTATTCTATTGCTTTCCCCCTAAATAAAAATCCTTAACTCAATTAGAGAGTGCCTTACTTTAATCTGAGGCAACCTGATCAGCTGAAATACAATGTTTCTGATACAGGGACCCATGAGGAAGTGAAAGTTCTAAGTCCCTCATAGCCAAGAAAAAAAAGAAAAAATACATATATGTATAGCAAGAATCATCACAGACTCTCTTCAGAAAAAGAATGATTTCAGGTAATGGAAGAAAGACTTTGGTTCTTGACACCTATATTTCCTTTTCAACAGATTAGAGCAGATTTAGCAATAAACACTTATAAGTAGATTAGGAGTTAAAATGCCATTACATATAAGAAGCTGTATCTTTGGAAACCTGAAACACTTTTCAGTTCTAAAAAAGCTTTTTCACAGTTATCTAGTGGTGAGAATTGATTGAGCTGTATCCATGAAGCAATAAATAAGACTGAAGTAATCAGTCAAAAAGGAAAGTCCTAATTTGTCTTGCTGAAGAAAGAGAACATATTGGATTTTCCTCATTCCAGGTCCTTTTAAAAATAAATAAATAAGTAAACTTCCTGTGGTAAGAGCTGATAAAGCACCACACCAAATTTCTTTCTCCTCACAGAATGCAGCAGGAGATGGTAACCATCTCTGAAATACTGTGGAATTACCTCAATCAATATATTTTAAAACTAGAATTGAATGGTGAATTTTAGAGAGTATAATGCACAATGGCTTGGCAGGAAAAAATACAGCTGCTGACAAAGGAGGAGGAGGAAGAAGTGTAGTGGGGGGCAGTGGGCGGGGCAGTGATGGAGGTACAGGAGGAGGTGGAGGAGGAGGAGAAGAAAAGGGACCAGAAGTGGAAGAGAAAGATTACTTTTCTTTTAGGGCTATTAGACACACTATTTTTTCACTGCTAACTGAATGACTCTTTACATGCTCTCCTTTTGGCTTCTGACCCAACCACGCCCTGACCAAGCACAACATAACACTACTTCACTCAGCCATTTCAGCCATTTTTACCTGAGAGTTGAAAATTTTAAATGTATTAGTAGTCACTACTCTAAAAGGGGACTGTAGCATAAATTAAATAAGTAGAAGCTCAAAGAAATGTTACATTTCAGAGAGTCCATAGTTTAGAGGAAAATATGAAAAACAACAAAAGTTCTGGTCTCTGTCACCAGTTTGTTATCCGAATTTGAACATATCACTTAACGTCTGTCATTTCTGTTTTATAAAGACAATCCAGTTTCTAGCTAGTATGAGGGTAAAATGAGATAAATCTGTATTAAAAGTGTTATACAAATATGAGAGTTAACAAATATTTGCTGAGCAGCTCCTATATGCTAGGTACTAAGGATCACTTTAACAGCTAACCATAGTTTGTTTCACTACAATGTAGACTCCAATGAATCACTCATCTGATTAACTTTTATCAATACCACCAAACAGCAAAGCCCTCAGCCAGATGAAGCATGCCTCAAAGCTATCTGCAGTCCATTTCACCAGGAGTGGGGGTTTGGCAAGAGAGTCAGTTCCGAGACTGCCTCAATTTCTGATCTTCTCATGGTAGTAGAGAAGGCAGGGGAATTCATTTCAGATTTGGTTACAACCAACAGAGACACGACAACATGCAAGAAGTCTCGAAACCCTCAGTGGATTCACTAGATGAAATGGTTTATATCTTCTCACATTCCACCAATAATTCTACTAAAGAGTCCACATGTTAGAAATCAAAACCCCACTTTTATCTAGGGTGTGTATATGTTATTGGTTATAGTACTGGTATTATTAGTAACAAGTATGCCTGCAACAGTTTAGTAACGATTAGGAAAAGCCAATATACCAGCTAGAAGACTTCCATATACCACATATTGAAAATAACTGCTCTAGGTTTTTAGAATTGGTACAATCTAGAGCGAGGATATATGTTTTACCTATATACAAAGGGACCACAATATGGGGTTAATGCTTCATGTGGGGAACAAATCTAAACTTTATTTCAAGATTACTATATGCCATAACACTCCATTCAAAGAGGAATTTTATCTCTGGTCTTGATTTTATTAAAACTATGAAAATAATATAAATACTGTACTCTCAACTAGAAACTAAGTATTTCAAAAGTTAAAGTTTGGTGACAAGATAACCTAATTAGTCAGGTTCTTTTGGAAAAAAGAATTATGTGTTCTGAAATAGAACAGATTTTTAACTGGTTAATATGAAGAAAACAAAGTTGAAAGCTCCCCATACTATCTTCATCATTTTGGTCTATGTAAATAAGTATTCTACATACTGATGGACCTTATAGAAGCACAGGAAACAAACTAACAGATAATGCAGCAGCAATAAAAAAAAAACTCATTTTGTTTCAATAATTACCTAGATATAGTTTAATGTGGGTTTTATGAATAAACAAAGGTACATACTTTTAAAAATCACAAATAAGGATGATGGGAACTGTAGACATATTTCAGACTCTGATTATTGCTGCACTGTCTCCCCCTGATTAGCTGCAAAGATTAAAAGCCTTTTTATTTTGTCATAGAACACCTTACTCTTCAAATCACATCTGATCTTGTAATACTGAAATTTAAGATCTCTAATGTCAAACTTTACAATCTACAACTATAAAATCATCACTACCCATTTCATAGAAAAAAGATTGCAAACCTTCTCTATTTTTCATATCAGCCAGCATTGCCTTCAAAAAATTTCAGCTCTTATTTCATACCTTTACAAAATCTAAATAGTCGGCATTGGTTCTTTCTCCACCAAGTCTAACAGGAACTAGAATAATAACAGCTTTGTCATCTGTATTATCAGAGGCCATGGAAGTGCACTGTTTATCAATTACATCAGAACTGTAAACTGAGAAAAACACAATTAATATGTATTAAATTTTATAAAAATGATTTTCAGAAACATGTGTACCCTAATTTCCCCCCCACAATGGCCAGTCATATGATCTCTGACATCACTAACAAGGTCTCAATGAGTTAAAAAATACCTACCTCATTTATGCATTCAATAGATATTTATCAAATAACTACTATATGGCACTGGGTCCTCAGCAGTGAGCAAAATGGAGAAAAACCCCTGCCCTCACAAGGCATACCATCTAACAGGGAAGTAGACAATAAATAAGTAAAACATAATATATGTCAGATGATGATAGGTGCTTTCAAGAAAAACAAGGGAGAAAAAGATGGATAAGAAATGTAGAGAAGGGGTGCAATTTAAAATAGGGTGGTAGGGAAGTCAAGACTTAAAGAAAGAAAGAAACCAAGAAATGCAGATACCTGGGGGGAAGAGATTTCACATAGAAAGATCAGCAAGTGCAAATGTCTTAAAGCAGAAGCGTTGCCAGCTTGTTCCAGGAACAAGAGAGCAGTGCCTCTGCAGGGAAGTGAGCAAGGAGTACAATAGCAGAAAATGAGGTTAGGAGATAAAGTTACAGATGGGGAGAGAACGAAGACAGATTGTGGGAAATCTTAAAAGCCATTAATAAAGAATTCAGTCTTTGAGTGAGATGGGAAGCCGCTGAAGAGTTTTTTAGGAAAGGAATGTCCTGCTCTGATTTATACTTTACCAGTCTGGTTCCTGTGTTAACAGACTGCACCTCTGCAGCAAGGGCTGAAGCATAGAGAAGTTAGAAAGCCACTGCAGGAACCCAGCAAGAGATGATGGTGGCTTGAACAAAGGCAGTATTGTCAAGATATGGAACGGTCATGGGATGATCATGTGCAGGTAGTGAAAACTGATCAGTTGAAAATGAAGAACTCCTTAATATATTAAATGTAAGATGTGAGAGGAAAAAAGGAGTCATAGATGATTTGAGTGGTTTTCATATAAGCAAACAGAGTAGGCGGGCTGCCATTTACAAAGACATAGAAGACTGTAGGAAGGGAAAATATAGAAAGGAGGAGTGGGAATTCAGTTTCAGACACGCCAAGTTTGAGATATCTATTAGACATGCAAGCAGGGAAGATAAGTAGGCAGGTAAGGACATAAAAGCCTGCATTTGGGGACAGGTCTGGGATGGAGCTATAAATTTGGGAATTGACAGGACCCAGACGGTACTGTAAAGCTATAAGACTGGGTAAATCCAAATCTGTATACACAGAAAAAAAAGTTGAGATCTAAAGACGTAGTACAACACACCAAGTACTTTAGAGATAGGGGGATAAGGAAGAATCCATACAGGAGACCGTGAAGGAGCAGACACAATGGTAAAAGGAAAACCTGAAGAGTAGTGTTCTGGAAAGTAAGTAAACAAAACATTACAAGGAGTGGGGGAGAAGTCAACAGTGTCAAATGCTGCTGACAGATTGTGAGGAAAAGACTGAGAAGTGACAACTGGATTTAGTGAGATTAAATTATTGACAAGAGTAGTTTTGGTAGAGTGATGGGTATGAGAGCCTAAGTGGATAGTTCAAGAGAAAATGGGTGGAGTTGGTAGAAGCAAATACAGACAAAACTTTATTTTGTTTTGTTCAACAAAAAAAATAGTTTTATTCAAAACTTACTTTACACCCATACTCCCTGTCAGCAAACTCTTTTACTCTTCCACAGTTAGCTGATTAACAAATTCTGCCACTGCTGTCCCAGTTCTTCCCTAAATTCCAAATTGAGATTATGAGCTATCATAGTCTCCTGTTCACCTGCTTCCCTATCCCCCATAGTCAGTCTAAACCGAAGCCACAAAAATGGAAAAACAGTTCTTTCCATGTTTCAATTCTGTCATCTTATTTTTGCTAAACTACTCAGTAAAGCCTTCTAATTATAAACCTTTAAATTCTCTCACTTTTCTGAGGCAGTACACACATGACCATCCCTATCTTCCACTTTCCACTAGTAATAGTATTTCCACTAGCATATACAACAAGTTCTTCCTTATCAAATGCTTCTTACCCTTCAGTCCAGTTCAACACACATTGATTGACGGCCAACTATTTATTGAAGTTTTCTATGCCAGAGAAATATAAAAGCAAATAAGATCCTTACTTCACAGTGTCTGGCTCAATTGTTTTGGTATTTTTCCTCCACTTTCAACATATGTAAGGGCTATGAAATAATCCAATTCCATAACACAGGCTCACTACAGCAGTGATTGCCAACCAAATGGTTCTGGTACCTTTCCCCTACCCCTGCTACCTTAATAATCATTGATCTACCAAGGAGATACAGATAAGCACAAGGTGATATTAAAAGTGAATTACAAGCACAATATTTAATAGAGGTATTTCCAAAATGTTACAGAACACAGAATAATAAACTAATTCTACCTGATGGGAGTTGGTAAAGGCTTCACCAAAGGTGTACCTTCGAGCGTGTTCACAAAGAATGAGTAAGAGTTAACAAAAGGCATTTTAACAATAAGGGGCATTCTAAGCAGAGGCAATATCAGCAAAGACATGGAAAAAAGATAATGATAGTATGCCCAAGGAATGGCTTGCAGGTTGATGGTACTTTGGTGTATCAGCATGGAAGACAGTGTTGAGAGGTGATGCTGGAAATGTAGGTCAAGACAAATGGTAAAGAACTTCATGTGCTTTACATGCTACAATAACTTGAGACTAGAGTTAACAGATATTGGTTTTAAACTAAGGGACACGATCAATTTCTTTTGATCAGATGAATGAGAAAAAGAAAAGAAAGGGAAATCAAGTTAAAGTCCAAGTTCGAGATGAGGGTCTGATCTAAATCAATGAGAGTGAAGAAGAGAGAACAGATTTCAGATGCATTTTTTTAAGTATAATTTGTTAAGCTTTGGTTGACTAACTAGATATAAGCAACGAAAAAAGAGTCAAGAATAAGTACGCACGCGTGTGGACATGATACTATTAGTGAAGAGAAAATAGAAAGCAAGAAAGGAGTGGTGTAGAGGGGAATGACAGGTTTAATCTTAAACACGCTGAATTTGAAGTGTTTGTAGAACATCCAGATGGAAATATTTGAAGGACAGCAGAAAATACGAGTTACCTCATATTAACACAAGTAGCACTAGAAATGCAGTTTTAGAAGTCTTAACTACTTAAAGGCATGGAAAAACATGCAATCACAAAGGAAGAGAATACAGAATGAGAGGAAGAGAAAATGAATAGAAAGTGGAGCTTTTAAAAACACTAATGAAGATGGGGGTGTGGAGGGGAATTATTAATAGACTCTGGCTTCACCTAGTTCCTAACCGCACAATCTATCAAAATGCACTACAGTAATATAAACTCTCCCTTTAGAATTTTAAACGTCAGTGTTCAAAATTTTAAGATCTACCTCAAATTACACAAACCACTTAGATATTGAGTAGCTTTGTGTTCTTTAATTAACTAACAATATGTAACACATAAGACCAAGGCTGATTGATATCAATAAAAGCACAAAAGGCAAATTCATAAATTATTTAATGACTAATTGTTTAAGCACACCCTCTGGCTTAATTAGAACTCTTAACACAGTACATTTTACTTGTAAGATTTCCTACCTGAAAAACAAATACAGTACCTGCAAAATTCACACACTCATCTGAAAACTTAAAACTTTCATGTTCATATGGCTATAATCATGGCTTATCAGTCTTTCTTAAAAATCCAATTAACCTTAACAAAAGGCCGAACAAAATGCACGTGTATTTGGTAATGATTATATCCACACTATAAACACTAGTCAGTTACCAGGGTAATCTCAAGCATTTTGTAAATACCCTTATATTAAACATAATTGAAGTATATTTAACTTTCCCCAAACATTAACATATTTTATCCTCTTAACAGCATTTCAGTAAAAAGTAAACAACATGAGGTAGTTTACTTTGAAGGCACTTTTATTTTATTAGGAAATTAAGGTCGCTATTTAATCCCCAATAGAGTTTGAAAATTACTATAGATACTGGTCATTAAACAGAATACCCATAACAATAAAACAAAGCAACATTCTGGACAATAGCTGCATCATGATCAGATGATTTACTGAAGGACTAGTGAGAAACAAATCAAACAGAGAATTTTCCTTCCTTGAAACACATCCCCAATGAGATGAGACATGGCAGACATGCACCCCAAGTATATACCTATGTTAAATTTTCCCACCTATCTTTTTTAAGTAGTCATTTTAAATATTGAAATGTTCCTTAAGAACTTATTTTAATATTGCAACTAATAATTCATAGTATATATTCAATCAAGAAATATTTAATCAGTGCCTATACAGGGTGCAATGTAGGAACAAAAATGTGTAAAACATGGTCTCTACTTTCATCATTTACAGTATAATTGGGATAAGCTAAATACTTATGAAAAATCTAATTATAAATGGTATTGGGAAAACTGGACAGCCGCATGCAAAAGAATAAAATTGGACCACTATCTTATACCATACACAATAATTAAATCAAAATCGATCATCAAAGATTTGAACACAAGACCTGAAACCACAAACTCCTAGAAGAAAACAGGCGGAAAGCTCCTTGACATTGGTCTTGGTGATAATTTTTTCAATTTGACACCACAAGGCAACAAAAGCAAAAATAAACAAATGAGAATACATCAAACTAAAAAGCTTCTGTACAGCAAAGGAAACCATCAACAAAATAGAAAGGTAACTTACCAAATAGAAGAAAATATTTGCAATCATATATCTGATAAGGGGTTAATATCAAAACTATACAAAGATCTCACATAATTCAACATCAAAAAAACAAATAATCCAATTAAAAAAATGGGCAGAAGATCTGAAGAGACATTTTTCCAAAGAAGCCATACAAATGGCCAACAGGTACATGAAAAGGTGCTCAACATCACTAATCATCAGAGAAATGCAAATCAAACCACGAGATATCATCTCACACCTGTTAGAATGGTTATTATCAAAAAGACAAGAAACAACAAATGTTGTTGAAGATATGGAGCAAAGGGAACCCTTGTGCACTGTTGCTGAGAATGTAAGTTGGTGCAGCCACTAAGGAAAACAGTACAGTGGTTCCTCAAAAAATTAAAAACAGAACTACAATGTGATCCAGCAATTCAACTTCTGGGTATTTATCTGAAGAAAACGAAACCACTACCTCAAAAAGATAAATGCACCCCTTTAATCACTGCAGCATTATTTACAATAGCCAAAATATGGAAACAACCTAAGTGCCCATCAATGGATAATGGATAAAGAAAATGTGGTACGTATATACAGTGGAATATTATTTAGCCATAAAAAAGAATGAAATCTTGCCATTTGTGACAACATGGAGAGACCCTGAGGGTGTTATGCTAAGTGAAATAAGTCAGACAGAGAAAGACACATACTGTATGATCTCACTTATATGTGGACTCTAAAAAGCAGAACAAAATGAATAAACAAAACACCAAGCTCACAGATACACAGAACAGACTGATGACTGGCAGAAGTGGGATGGGGGGACACAATGGGTGAAGGGTGCTAAAACTGCCAGCTGTAAGATAAATAAGTCATAAGGATATAATGTACAGCATGGGGATGGGCACTATAGTTAATAATACTGTATTGTATATTTGAAAGTTCTCATCACAAGAAAAAAAATTTTCTAACTATGTATGGTGACGGATGCTAACTAGACTAATTATGGTGATCATTCACAATATATACAAATATTGAATCATTATGTTATACATCTGAAACTAATATAATGTTATATATCAATTATACCTAAATTTTTAAAAAGGTCTGACCAAATAAATGGATAAAAAGTAGAATTATATAATACATTCCTCACCTGTACAATCTTGCGCAACATAAATAGTTATTCCTTGTAAATCTGGGTGTCTTGCTTCTTCAACTGCTTTTCTAAGAAAATAACAAGCATTATCCTTTAAAATCCTAACTAACATTTCCAGTTAATAACAAACAATTTAAGGGAAAAGAAAGCCATCATTTTCTTGACTTTCCTATTTACCCTATAGTGTCTCCTTTCAAAACTATCATCTGAATGGTATCAAAAATCAAGTCAATTTTTTCAAAGTAGAATATTACACTAAATTACTCAAAAAACATAAAAACATAAGTTTAAAAAACATATTTTAAAATTCTTGGGTACAAAGGTGTGAACCCCACCCAGCCCCCCAAAAAAGAATTTCTCTCAAACTCACCTGGCTATATTAAATGTTTTCTACCCAGTGGTATTACAATATGCTTCAACGTTTGCTTCATATTAACTTACATTACTGACTAGCGAAGTATAATTGTCCTCTGGTACATTTATGATAGATTTTTTCTTTTCTTTAAACAATAGCATGACTTTTTTCCTTCATTCAAAAACCTATATGACCTGAACAAATGAATTTCCAACTTTCAAGTCTGAGAATTCTATAAGTAAAATTGCAAATTGAAAAATATTTCCAAGCGAGTATAATATTCTCAATGGTGCACATGAACTGAAAAAAAATCACAACAATATATGTAAAAGGAAATTACACAAATTGTGGAAAAATACTTTTATTTAACTGTATCTTTATAATTTTTTAACTTAACATGCCTTATTATGCATGTTTGTATGTGCCAATATAAAAGAGGGATGGGAAAACTATGGCCCATAGTCCAAGTATGACCTGTGGCCTGTTTCTGTACAGCCTGCAAGCTAAGAATGGCTTTTACAGTTTTCAACGACTGTAAAACAAAAAAAGAAAAAAAAAAGAGCAAAATGAGCAATAGAGCCCTTATATAGCCTGCAAAGCCTAAACTATTTACCATTAGGCCTTTTATAGAAAAAGTGTTCTGATCCCTGGGATACAGAACATAACATCTTGAAGAGTAGAAACCATGCTTTTATGATTATGTTTTTATACATGTCATACCAAGCTGGACTTGACATTATTAACAATCCATTTAATAATATTAGGCAACTACTTTTTCAACTATAAGCATCTGACCTATAAAATATAAAAGCCTGTTAATAAGCAAAAAAAACCTTTGTACTAATTTGGATTTTGTATATTATTCTAAATAGACTAAATTTACTATAACATGCTGTACTTGGATGACAATATTAATGATTCAGTTAATAATAATAGTGGGACACAATAAATATGACAACTTTTTTAAAAACTTAAGTAGCATCCAAATAATTGGCACATAAAAAGCTGAGGTATAGTGAAATCTGACTTTCGACTTTTTTCTAACTACTCTGAATGTCACAGATACTTTATTTTACTATGATATAATTATAATATTAATAGTCCCATACATTTACAATTCACAAGAATTTGATGTGTGCAAAGAAATGCTGAAAACATCAATTTTAGCTCTTGACATTTCATTACACTATCAGTACATTACAGCCCCCAGGTTACACTATTAAAAAAAAAACAACTATAATGTTATTATGCATGTTCCAAGGTTGAAAGAGTTGTTAGTTTTTAGAACATTTCAATAAGGTAGTCTAATGAAAACCTGGTTAGAAAGAGACCTTGGATATCTACACCTATGAGCAAAAGAAGAAAAATTTGTCAGTAGATAAATGTAACTAGAGTCACAATATATCTTGTTTTTTCCCTAACAGTAAATGAAAGCTACTTTATGAATATTCTCATACAGTTAGACTTTAAAAGTTCCAATAATATATATGCACTGCAAAAATCACTATCTCTGAGCCTGAGGACCTCTGTCACAAGATGAAAGATTTTAAAACAATTTTACCTTAAAATGTGAGCAACCACAGCTGGTCCATACCAATCTCCAGCTTTTTTCCCAGACTTCTTTCCATATTCTATTAGTTGATGTAAACCAAAGAGAGCCAAGGGGGAATCACCAAACCAAGAGATGATTTTCCTGTGATAAATTTCATTTTGCATTTCACGATCATCAGAATATCTCCCGATTGTTCCCTTCAGAGAAATTGTTGGGGTTTTGAGTTCTCTTTCCGCTGAAAGCGATGCTTCGAAGGATGCAGTAAATTTTTTTACAGTGTTGGAAGTCCATGATTCAGAGTCTGAATTTTCAATGTTCAAAGCATCAGGCCAGGTCCAAGCTACAGCAGTTCCAAAACAAGGTGTTCAGATCTTTTAAATAGTTAGACTTTAACAATTCTACTAAAATAAGCATGTAGCATTTAAAGTCCTGTGGGTTACTAAACTAAAATAGCAAAGTCAGAAATAGGCAAATTTATAGTGATAGAAAGTAGATTAATGGTTGCTATTGGGAATGACTGCTAATGGGTATGAGGTTTCTTTGGGGGAAGATGAAAATCCTAAAATTAGATTATGGGGATAATTGTAGAACTCTGTAAATAAACTAAAAACCACTGAATTGTTGTTCACTTTAAATGAGTGAAATTATGGTATGTTGATTATATCTAAGTAAAGCTGTGTAAAAAAAAAATAAAGGTACAAGCAGAGGAAACATGCCAATATACCAATGATGTTTACTTTTGAGTTGAAATATTATTCTCCAGACTTTTCTGTAGTTTCTAAAATTTTTTAAATGGGGATATATTACATATAATCAGGAAAAAATTACCGTAATGAAAGAGAAAAAATAGTAAACTTAGGTACAAATGGACAATTCTGGAATATGTTTTTCTTTCTTTTCTTTTTTTTTTTTTTTTTTGCGGTACGTGGGCCTCTCACTGTTGTGGCCTCTCCCGTTGCAGAGCACAGGCTCCGGACGCGAAGGCTCAGCGGCCACGGCTCACGGGCCTAGCTGCTCCGCAGCATGTGGGATCTTCCCGGACCGGGGCACGAACCCATGTCCCCTGCATCGGCAGGTGGACTCTCAACCACCGTGCCACCAGGGAAGCCCCTTTCTTTTCTTTTTTTTGACAGTGTTAAGGTGGAATAAAGACTTTTGTATTCCATTACCAGTACTGCTCACCAGATATCCAGTCTTGACTACCCAAAGGCACAATAAACATATTCAACTAACAATCATAGTATTTATGAGAGTTTAACTTCAGAAAGTGGATTTTGTTTTGGTTATACGTTAAAATAGAAGTTTGACCTGGAAGTTGAATATTTCTTTACAAGGTGTTTTTTTTCTTATACAGTCCTTTCAAAATAACTTTATTATTTAGGGAGTAACATCCATTCTCTAGTAAATGAAGTTAATAAATGAGTCATTAGAGATCAAAGATCCCCCCCAAAATCAATTATATCACTACCTCACTGTTTTCAATAACACAACAGTCCCCAAACATTCATATAATTTCAAGCTAACAAAATGAGTCACAGATTCAGAGACCTAGTCAGAAGTGTGAAAAGTATTCCAATTCTTATCCATGATTGCATGAGACTATAAATAAATCATCCCAGAAAAAGCTGAAAAATTCCTTTTCCTTGCAATATCCACACTGCTCTTGAATAAACATTCTCTCCAAATGATCTCATCAATAATCCCTACAGAAAGGTTATTAAATATTTGCCATGCATTGCAGAAAATTGCCTGACACTTAAAAAATATAACGACACTTAGTAATAACCAGATATGACAGCCTAAGATGGTAAACTAAAATCCTCCTACAAATGTACACATTATATAAAAATGAACTAATAGAACTGGTAAGAAAGGTGGCACATTGGAAAACATAGATATATGTAAGTTAGTATCAATGACATTTCTAAGAGTCTAAAAGTCTAAGCAAGATGACCTTATTAAGAAAATGTCCTAATCAATTTAACTGATTATAATCACATTTATAAAGATAAAAATAATTTTAAAGCATAAAACTGTAAAATTTCTTAAGATTTAAATAATGTAAAAACATTAACTGCTCAATAATTTTCTGCTCAAAGTCACTGCTGTTGACCTGCCCAGAATTTACTGAACTGGAGATAATCTAGAGTTCAATCAAGAAGAACGACATGATAACAGCAACAAAAAATCCAAAGACTACTAAAATTTGAATTTAATTAATTCATAGTGGTAGTCATGAATAATACTTATGTTTAACCTGTATGTTTGAAAGGTGAATGGCCCAGTCCAACAAAGATGTTACATGCTAGATTAGTTACAACTTTAGAAGACATAGGGGACTCAGGATATTAACATCAGGGAATTTTATTCAGTTTGCAAGCTAGAGTTCAAATTTAAAAAACAGTAACAATAACAAAACCCCCCAAAACCAGAGATTTGATTTACCTCTACCAAGGAAGTGTAGTATGAGTCCTTGAGCCAACAGCATCTGGCCAGTTCTTAGTGTACAGCCCCAACCACAGTCCGTTGTCAAAGCTGAGCCTTCTATTGGAGGAAACTCTTCCCTGTAGGTAAGCCATATTCTTGAAATGAAGTCTTTACGAAATTCTTCTACACTTCCCGCAATCACATGATCTTCTATTGTACATCCTGAGCTTACAGGTAACAGTTCATTTTCATCTACAAAATAAAAATATAAACTATACTCTAAATAAATGCAAAGAAATGTCAATAATGGTACTATATTCCCATTACTCTCAATATGGAGCACAGCACAATCTTTCTAATTCTTTTTTTTCAATTAAAATGAAGATAAGTCTCATATTCTGCCTATTCAGGCTGCTATGAAAATCAAATGAGAATGAATGCTGAAATGTTCTGTACACTCTGGTGCTAACTAATATAAGGTATTATCAGTACTACCGTTGTTAATAATACCCTATATTCCAAATATAATCAACTCTCTTATGAGGACGTAATATAAAAATATATTTTCTTATTGCCTCATTTGGCTCAGGATATAGATATTAGTGCTCTCTAAAATGAGATTTGCAAATAAAATATCGTGATTTGTCAATATGTAAAAATGTATGTAATCACATAACTAGTTCTTAAAATCAAATAAAATGTGCACATTGTATTTATTGTCATGAATATTTATACTCAAATTATAAAATCAAAACTAACAAGCTAAACAGTAAGAATATAAAATTCTTAAATATATTCATATCCTTTCATGTTGAAGTATATACTTTTTTAAATTGTTGTGACCCACATATATCATTTTTAAAGGCTTTTCCAAACTGATTACCTCCTATGCAATTTCTATGTGAAAACTATGGTCACTATTTGCCCAATAATTTACAAAAGACTAGTGCTCAAAAGGAACTAACATTTCTTGATTCTTCCAGACAGAAAGTCTTAGTCATCTTTTCAACCTCAGCATGAAGCACAGTGCCTAGCACAAATAGATCCTAATAAATGTTGGCTGGTTTGGGTGGGTGGATGCATAAGTAGATAAATCTCCCCATAACTCTCAATTCCAAGGAGTTTAATTTCTAATGCCCTTCTAAAGGATGTTAAAGCAGTTTTATCATGCTTTTATTCCTCATCTTTCCTGCACCTATCCCTTTTCAAGCTCATTCTGAAAAAAATTACAATCACCCAAACTTCATCATATTCAGCTTAATGGAGCTAAGTTGTAGCATATAGTGTCAGTGGTAATTTAAAGAATACATGCCAGGGAGACATTCAAGATGGCAGAGGAGTAAGATGTGGAGATCACCTTCCTCCCCACAAATACATCAAAAATACATCTACATGTGGAACAACTCCTACAGAACACCTATTGAACGCTGGCAGAAGACCTCAGGCTTCCCAAAAGGCCAGAAAATCTCCACGTACCTGGGAATGGCAAAGGAAAAAAGAAAACACAGAGACAAAAGAATAGGGACAGGACCTGCCCCTCTGGGAGGGAGCTGTGAAGGAGGAAAGGTTTCCACACACTAGAAGCCCCTTCACTGGTGGAGACGGTGGGGGCAGGGGTGACGTTGGAGGAAGCTTCAGAGCCACGGAGGAGAGCGCAGCAACAGGGGTGCAGAGGTCAAAGTGGAGAGATTTCCTCACAGAGGATCACTGCCGACCAGCAGTCACCAGCCCGAGAGGTTTATCTGCTCAACCACCGGAGCGGGTGGGGGCTGGGAGCTGAGGCTTGGGCTTCGGTCGGATCCTAGGGAGAGGACTGGGGTTGGCTGCGAGAAGACAGCCTGAAGGGGGCCAGTGCACCACAGCTAGCTGGGAGGGAGTCCGGGAAAAAGTCTGGACCTGCTGAAGAGACAAGAGACCATTGTTTCGGGGTGCATGAGGAGGACTCCTTTCCTGTGTGCCCACAGAAGGCAAAGTACCACCTAAGTGAGCTCCAGAGATGGGAGCAAGCTGTGGCTATCAGCTTGGACCCCAGAGATGGGCACGGAATGCTAACGCTGTCGCCGCTGCCACCAAAAATCCTGTGTGCAAGCACAGGTCACTACCCACACCCCCCCACTGGGAGCCTGTGCAGCCGGCCACTGCCAGGGTCCCAAGATCCAAGGACAACTTCCCAGGGAGAACACATGGTGTGCCTCAGGCTGTTGCAATGTTATGCCAGCCTGTGCTGCTGCAGGCTCGCCCCGCACTCCAATTATGACTATTGTACCCTCTTTCTCCCTGGCCTGAGTGAGCAAGAGACCCCTAATCAGTCGCTGCTTTAACCCCCTCTTGTCTGAGCAGGGAACAGATGCTTGAGGGTGACATACATGCAGAGGTGGGGCCAAAACCACAGCTGAACCCCAGAAGCTGTGCGAACAAAGAAGAGAAAGGGAAATTTCTCTGTGCAGCCTCAGGAGCAGCAGATTAAATCCCCACAATCAAGCTGAAGAACGCTGCATCTGTGAAATACCTGAATGGATAACAAATGTTCTCAAAACTGAGGCAGTGGGCTTTGGGAGCAAATGTAGACTTGGGGTTTGCTTTCTGCGTCTGATTTGTTTCTGGTTTTTACGTTTCTCTCAGTTTAGTTTTTAGTGCTTGTTATCATTGGTGAATTTGTTTATTGGTTTAGTTGCTCTCTTCTTTTTTTAATTTCTTATTTATTGATTTTTCCCCCCTTGTTTCCCTTTTTGTGAGTGTGTATGCATATGTTTCATTGTGTGGTTTTGTCTGTTTAGGTTCACTTTTACCATTTGTCCTAGGGTTCTGACTGTTCTTTGTTAATTATTATTTCTTTTTTCTTTTTTTTTTTTTTTAATGGCTGCGTTGGGTCTTCGTTTCTATGCGAGGGCTTTCTCTACTTGTGGCAAGTGGGGGCCACTCTTCATTGCGGTGCGCGGGCCTCTCACTATCGCAGCCTCTCTTGTTGCGGAGCACAGGCTCCAGATGCGCAGGCTCAGTAATTGTGGCTCATGGGCCCAGCCGCTCCGCGGCATGTGGGATCCTCCCAGACCAGGGCTCGAACCCATGTCCCCTGCATCAGCAGCCAGACTTCCAACCACTGCACCACCAGGGAAGCCCCTATTATTTCTTTTTATGAGTGTGTGTGTGTACGTTACTTGGTGTGATTTTGTCTAGTTTTGCTTTTACCATTTGGTTTGGGATTCTATCTGGTTTCTTTTTCCCCCCTTTTTTTTCTTCCGAGCCGTGGGGCTGGCAGGGTTTTGGTGCTCCAGCCGGATGTCAGGCCTGAGCCTCAAAGGTGGGAGAGCCAAGTCCAGGACACTGGACCACCAGAGACCTCCCAGCCCCACATAATATCAATTGGTGAGAGCTCTCCCAGAGATCTCCGTCTCAACGCTAAGACCCAGATCTACCCAATGGCCAGCAAGCTCCAGTGCTGGACACCCCATGCCAAACAACTAGTAAGACAAAAAAACAACCACACGCATAAGCATAAGGGCTGCTTAAACTCATACTAAGTTCACAGACATGCCAAAACACACCACCAGACACAGCCCTGCCCGCCAGAAGATCCAGGCCCACCTACCAGAACCCAGGCACCAGTCCCCTCCACCAGGAAGCTTACACAACACACTGAACCAACCTCACCCATTGGGGGCAGACACCAAAAACAAAAGGAACAAAGAACCCAAAGCCTGTGAAGAGGAGACCCCAAACACAGTAAGTTAAACAAAATGAGAAGACAGAAATATGCAGCAGATGAAGGAGCAAGGTAAAAACCCACCAGACCAAACAAATGAAGAGGAAACAGGCAGTCTAACTGAAAAAGAATTCAGAATAATGATAGTAAAGATGAGCCAAAATCTTGGATATAGAATGGAGAAAATATAGGATATGTTTAACAAGGACCTAAGAAGAACTAAAGAGCAAACAAACAGTGATGAACAACACAGTAAATGAAATTATAAAGTCTCTAGAAGGAATCAATAGCAGAATAACTGAGGCAGAAGAACAGATAAGTGACCTGGAAGATAAAATAATGGAAATAACTGCCACAGAGCAGAATAAAGAGAAAAGAATGAAAAGAATTGAGGACAGTCTCAGAGACCCTTGGGACAACATTAAACACACCAACACTTGAATTATAGGGCTCCCAGAAGAAGAAGAGAAAAAGAAAGGGTCTGAGAAAATATTTGAAGAGATTATAGTTGAAAACTTCCCTAACATGGGAATGGAAATAGGCAACCAAGTCCAGGAAGCACAGAGAGTCCCATACAGGATAAATACAAGGAAAAACACAGCAAGACATATATTAATCAAACTATCAAAAACTAAATACAAAGAAAAACTATTAAAAGCAGCAAGGAAAAAGCAACAAATTACATACAAGGGAATCCACATACGGTTAACAGCTGAACTTTCAGCAGAAACTCTGCAAGCAGAAGGGAGTGGCAGGACATATTTAAAGTGATGAAAGGGAAAAACCTACAACCAAGATTACTCTACCCCGCAAAGATCTCATTCAGATTCGATGGAGCAATTACAACCTTTACAGACAAGCAAAAGCTAAGAGAATTCAGCACCACCAAACCAGCTTGACAACAAATGGTAAAGGAACTTTTCTGGGCAGGAAACACAAGAGAAGGAAAAGACATACAAAAACAAACTGAAAACAATTAAGAAAATGGTAACAGGAATATACATATCGATAAATGTAAATGTACCTTAAATGTAAATGGACTAAATGCTCCAACCAAAAGACACAGACTGACTGAACAGATACAAAAACAAGACCAATATATATGCTGTCTACAAGAGACCCACTTTAGACCCAGGGACACATTCAGACTGAAAGTAAGGAGATATAAAAAGATATTCTATGCAAATGGAAATCAAAAGAAAGCTGGAGTAGCAATTCTCATATCAGACAAAATAGACTTTAAAATAAAGACTATTTATTACAAGAGACAAAGAAGGACACTACATAATGATCAAGGGATCAGTCCAAGAAGAAGATATAACAATTGTAAATATTTATGCACCCAACATAGGAGCACCTCAGTACATAAGGCAACTGTTAAGAGCCATAAAAGAGGAAATTGACAGTAACACAATCACAGTAGGGGACTTTAACACCCCACTTTCACCAATGGACAGATTATCCAAAATGAAAATAAATAAGGGAACACAGCTTTAAATGATACTTTAAACAGGATGGACTTAATTTTTATAGAACATTCCATCCAAAAACAACAGAATACACTCTCTTCTCAAGTGCTCATGGAACATTCTCCAGGATAGATCATATCTTGGGTCACAAATCAAGCCTTGGTAAATTTAAGAAAATTGAAATCATATCTCTACCTCAACATAATAAAGGCCATATGTGACAAACTCACAGCCAACATCGTTCTCAATGGTGAAAAACTGAAAGCATTTCCTCTTAGATCAGGAACAACACAAGGATGTCCATTCTCACTGCTATTATTCAACATAGTTTTTTAAGTCTTAGGTTAAACCTACGAAGACAAAAGACCTGTATGCAGAAAACTATAAGACACTGATGAAAGAAATTAAAGATGATACAAACAGATGGAGAGATATACCTTGTTCTGGGATTGGAAGAGTCAACATTGTGAAAAAGGCTATACTACCCAATGGACTTGAGGACACGGGGAGGGAGAAAGGTAAGCTGGGATGACATGAGAGAGTGGCATGGACTTATATATATTACCAAATGTAAAACAGATACCTAGTGGGAAGAAACCACATAGCACAAGGAGATCAGCTTGGTGCTTTGTGACCACCTAGAGGGGTGGGATAGGGAGGGTGGGAGGCAGACGCAAGAGGGAGGAGATATGGGGATATATGTATATGTATAGCTGATTCACTTTGTTATACAGCAGAAACTAACACAACAATGTAAAGCAATTATAATCCGATAAAGATATGAAAAAAAATTTTTTTTAATTAAAAAAAAGGGCTTCCCTGGTGGCGCAGTGGTTGAGAGTCCGCCTGCTGATGCAGGGGACATGGGTTCGTGCCCCAGTCCAGTAGGATCCTGCATGCTGTGGAGCGGCTGGGCCCGTGGGCCATGGCCACTGGGCCTACGCGTCTGGAGCCTGTGCTCCGCAACGGGAGAGGCCACAACAGTGAGAGACCCAAGTACCGCAAAAAAAAAAGACATGGCACATACATACAGTGGAATATTACTCAGCCATAAGAAGAAACAAAATTGAGTTACTTGTAGTGAGGTGGATGGACCTAAAGTGTGTCATACAGAGTGAAGTAAGTCAGAAAGAAAAAAACAAATACCATATGCTAACACATATGTATGGAATCTAAAGAAATGGTTCAGATGAACCTAGGGGCAGGATAGGAATAAAGACGCAGACTAAGAGAATGGACTTGAGGACATGGCGGGTGAGCGTAAGCCGGGATGAAGTGAGAGAGTAGCACTGACACATATACACTACCAAATGTAAAACAGATAGTGGGAAGCAGCTGCATAGCACAGGGAGATCAGCTTGGTACCTTGTGACCACCTAGAGGGGTGGGATAGGGGAGGTGGGAGCGAGGAGCAAGAGGGAGAGGTATGGGGATATATGTATACATATAGCTGATCCACTTTGCTATACAGCAGAAACTAACACAACATTGTAAAGCAATTATATTCTAATAAAGATGTTAAGAAAAAAAAAACGAATACATGGCAAGCCTCTATTATCAATGAATTTTTCTGAAGGTTAGAGTTTAAATTTAATTCCAAATAAAAATAAAAATACCTGAAAACTGAATATGGCACTACAAGTAAGTCCAAAATTTCCACTTTGGAGACATTTAAATTTGTTTGAAATTGGATATAATAACACATAACTCTCACAGCTCATCCTGAGGCTTGCCAAACACATAGTTCTAATCTCCTATCTTGACAAAGTGATTAATTCCTTATCCTTTTAAGATCTAGTCTCCTCTTAATATTTACTCTAAATATTATTGTGAAACTGTTCATACTAAATGAACTTTGTTGTCTTGTTGACTTTCCACTATAATACTACTCCTGCTATTCCACTTTTTGACTGACTTTCCTTTTCACAGTATTAACTAATTATATCTAGAATGCTTTTTATCTATATTTGCTCCCCCTCCAGATTTCAAGTATTCTAGAGGAGAAGAAATATGTTTATCTTCTAGACCTCTGAATGTTCAGCGCCCAACACAGAGTTCAGTCCATAGTAGATACACAATAAATATTTGTTTTGCTTTGCTTTTGTTTTCTATGATGGAAAAGACTTCTGAGCAGACATTTATGAAGAGTGAGAATGCCTGAAAGAATCACTACAAAGAATGAGAAAGAAAGCTGATAAAGGAAATAGAAGAGACCTGCTAGCAATATTGAGGGCTCAGTCAAGGGTGCTTATCGCAATCAAAAATCACAATTATACCGCAACTAGAGAAAGCCCACGCACAGCAACAAAGACCCAATGCAGCCAAAAATAAATAAATAATTTTTTTAAAAAAATCACAATTAAACAAGCTAATATGAGAAATAATCAAAAGTACAACAAACTGCAGAAATAAATTCTGAAAGAGTATAACTATTGTAATTATCAGGTATGGGATAAAATAAGTATGCATATGTTTAAAAAGTAGAAGGTACTGAAAGGTGGACAAATAAAAGAAAACAATTAAAATTGACCAGGCACATGTAAAGGAAAACCAAATAAAACTACTAGAAATGAAAAATGTAATAAATGAAAATAGAAATTTGGTATAAGTTAAACAGAAAATTATACAAACCTCAGAAGATAATCAAGGAACCAGAAAAACTAAAGAAATTACTCAGAACACAGCACAGAGAGAAAAAATAACAGAAAATATAAAAAACAAGAATTTCAGGGCTTCCCTGGTGGCGCAGTGGTTGGGGGTCCGCCTGCCGATGCAGGGGACGCAGGTTCATGCCCCGGTCCGGGAGGATCCCACATGCCGCAGAGCGGCTGGGCCTGTGAGCCATGGCCGCTGGGCCTGCGCGTCCGGAGCCTGTTGCTCCGCGGCGGGAGAGGCTGCAGCGGTGAGAGGCCCACGTACCGCAAAAAAAAAAAAAAAAAAAAGAATTTCAGAGACATGAAAAAAAATCTAACAGAAAGACTTATCAGAGATGCAAAAGAAGAGAACAAGAAGAATGGAGAAAAACTATAATTAAAAGTGGCTGAAATTTCTTCAGATTTTAAGAAATATATGATTCTGAGTAGAATAAAGTGATATCCACATGAAAGACAAAGAGCTGATCTTAGAAGCAACCAGAGAGAAAAAACATAGAAATGATAGCTTCAAAACACTAGAGAGACTATCTTGTCCTAAAGTGAGCAAAGATTTACTAAGCAGAACACAAAAAGTACTAACCATTTAAGAAGATAAAAAAGTTAACCAGACTATATTAAAATTAAGAACTATGCTCTTCAAAAGATAAACTGAGTGAAAAAGTAACGGAGTAGGAGACAACATTTCCTATAGACATATCCAAAAAAGGATTCATATCCAGAATATATTAAGAAAACCTAGAGAGATAATCTAATAGAAGACATATATAAATGAAAAAATATTTATGAAAATATGCTCAATTTCCTAAGTTAGACAAACACAAATTAAAATAAAATGTGGCTCTAATAAACATGGAAAAATACCAAGTACTGGTGAGCTGAGAGCAAGCAGAATTTGCATACACACCTGGTAGAAATACAAATTGGCACAACTGTTTTATAAAACTATTTGGTAGTATATACTGAGGCTGAACATATGAATACCCTATTACCCACCAATTACATTCCCAGGTATACATACTGAATGAAAATCCATACACATGTTCATTCACCAAAGCACATGTACTAGAATATTCAAGCAGGGTTCTTAACGATTGCCAAAAATTGAAAACTATCCAATGCCCACCAAGAGTAAAATGGATGAAGTGTGGCATATTCACACAATGCAATACTCAGAATAAAAAAATATCCAGCTCCCAACAAGGTAAATAACACAACGTCTGGCAATCAATCAAGCATGCAAATAGGCAGGAAAACACAAGCCAAAATGAGAATACTCAACCAAACAAAAGTGAACCCAAACTAACACAAATGCTGGAATTAGCAAACAAGTACATTGAAACAGGTATTACAATATTACATATGTTCAAAAAGATAAGTAGAAGATTAAGTAAGGAAGGAAGATAAGTAAGGAAGATTTTTTTAATGGATATATAAACTACAACGTCCAAGACGAAAAATATACTGACTAGGATTTATGGCAGATTAGACATTGCTGAGGAAAAGATCAAAAGATTAGTGAACTTGAAGACACAGCAATAGGAACTATCCAAATTAAAACGCAGAGAGGAAAAAGAATTTTTTTAAAAAATAAAAGCACATCCGTGAGATGTGGCACAATTTCATTCATGCTAATATATGTTCAATTGGAGACCCAGAAGGAGAGGGAAGAGAGGGGAAGACAAAAAATATTTGAAGACAAAATGGCTGAAAAAATTCAAAACTGGTGAAAACTATGAAACAACAGTTTCAAGAAATTCAACAAAACCCAAGCACAAGAAATATGAAGAAAACTATACTTCACATCATAATCAAATTGTTCCAAACTAGTGATAAAAAAAAAAAATCTTAAAAGTAGTCAAGAAAAAAAAGCCACATTATGTACACAGAAAGATAAGGATGACCTCAGATTTCTCCCTGGAAACAAAATAAACAAAAAGATAGCAGGGCAACATCTTTAAAGCTACTGAAAGAAAAAAAATAATCAACCCAAAATTCTACACCCAGCAAAAATATCTTTCAAAAATGAAAGCAAAACCCTTTTTCAGAGACACAAAAGCTGAAGGAGTATATGACCAGCACACCTTGCACTATAAGAAATGTTAAAATAAGTCTTTCAAGCAGGAAAATAATGGATTTTAGCAGATAGAAATATGGATTCACACAAAGGAACGAAGAACACCAAAAATGATAACTATATGGGCAAGTATATTATTTTTCTTATTACTTAAACCTCTTTAAGTAATTGACTTAAGTAATTGACATTGACTGTTTAAACAAAAATAATAACAATGTATTATGGCATGTATAAGAAATAAAATGTATGACACCAGTAGCATAAAGACCAGGAGGAGGGAAGTGAAGTACACTACTCTAACGTTCTTATACTATATGTGAGTTGGTATAATATCATTGAAGGTAGACTGTGATAAATTAAAGATATACCCTAAAACCTTAAAGTAACCCAGTAAAATAACACAATAAAAAGTTACAGCTAATCAGCCAACAAAGAGATAAAATAGAAATCAAAAAGTATTCAATCTGAAAGAAGGTAGAAAAAGAGGAAAAGGGAACAAAGAGCAGATTTAACAAATAGAAACCAAACAGTGAGATAACAGACAAACCTAACTATATCAATAATCATATAAAATGTGAATACAGGCATACCTTGTTTTTGTTCTTCACTTTATTGTGCTTTGCAAATACTGCGTTTTTTACAAATTGAAGGTTTGTGGTAACCCTGTGTTGTTAGATGATATTAGCATTTTTTAGCCATAAAGTATTTTTTAATTAAGGTACATATATTATTTTTTTAGACATAATGCTATTGTATACTTAATAGACTATAATACAGTATAAACATAACTTTGATATACAATGGGAAACCAAAAAATTTGTGCAACTTACTTTATTGAAATATTTGCTTTATTGCAGTGGTCTGGAACCAAAGCCACAATATCTCCGAGGTATGCCTGTAGTCTAAACAACTTAATTAAAAGGCAGAGATTATCAGATTGTATAAAAAAGCAAGACCCAACAATTTACTTCCTACAGGAAACAAACTTTAAATATAAAGAAAATAGATTAAGTGTAAAAGAACATAAAAAGATATACCATATAACCCTAAGCAAAAGAAAGCTTAATATCAGACAAAGTAGATTTCAGACCAAAAAAGTATCACCAGGAATAAAGAAGGGTTTTATAATTATAAAGGGGTCAATTCATTAACTGACCATAACAACTCTAAATGTTAATGTACCCAATAACAAAGCTTCAAAATTGAAGAAGCAAAAACTGATAGAATTACAAGGAGAAATAAACAAATCCACAATTATAGTCAGAGATTTCAATATCCCTCTCATAAAAATTGGTAGAACAAGTAGGACAGAGCAAGAATAGAGAAGACTTGAACTCAACCAACTTGACCTAACTGCCCTTATAGAACATTCCAGTAACAATACATATTCTTCTCAAGCACACAAAGAACATTTACCAAGTTATACCATATTTAGACCATAAAGCAAGTCTCAATAACTTCAGAGATTAGAGTCATAAAAATATTTTCTCTGACCACAAAGGAATTAAATTAATAATCAATAACAGAACAAGATCTGGAAATTTTCCAAATTAAGTAATATACCTATAAATAATTGATTGCATCCTGCACACCCTTTCTTACTAAATGGCAAAAGTCATGTTTCAAAAAATTCCAAATTGTGGGATCTTATTTCCACAACATTTGGGCATAATCTTGGCAACATGTGGAATAACCAAGATCCCTGAAAACAGTAAAGATAGTACAAGAACCAAGAGCACGCAAAGGAAGACCCCTTGATACCTTACTTTCATGCCCTTTATGTCCTATAAAGAGATCCCTAGGCAAAGCTCCACCCTGGGCTGGTTTCAGTGCAGAAAAAACTTTTATTATTTTCTAGCCTCTGTGCTACCCTCTCTACTTCTTAAAAAGCTTTTTTTCCCCCTTTTTTCCATGCACTATTTTGGGGTTTTTTTGTCCATAGCTTAGAATCATTGTCTATAGATGCTCCTCAGCCCCAAAATTAGGAAGGAGAGAGCCTTATCTCTGTTATTCATGTTAAATCATTTGGGCCCCTAAGATAGAACTGGTATACTAGAGATAACCACAGATACAGTTTTTCCTTAATGGTCTCTGGGCCCATCATGTCCTGAACCATCTAAGAGAAAATCTGGTGGAGATTGACCAATGCACAGCAAATCAAAAAGCTGTGAGTACATAATGACACACAGAGAGAAAAGATTAGCATTAAAATATTTCAAATGCGATAAATAGAATATTATATTTCTGTTGAAGCTATAAAGAAAGTCATGACAAAACAGGGCAATAACCTTAGGACAAGTGTTATGAAATAGAAATTCACCAAAGTCATACCATAATTATAGGATTAATAAACCTTTATATAATATGGGTTTGTATACCCACAATAGGAGAAATAATAAAGAAAATTAGCCCCCCATAATCAATAGACCTTTACGTCATATATTTCAAAAGTTTTAAAACTTCATTAACAAAAAAAAAAAATCCTTAATACGTGACTTCCACCATGTCATAATCCCTTTGTTTTTCTGAACAAATATTCTAATTCCCTTTTACCTTATCTTGACTATTATGACTCCTCTTATTTTCAAAATGTATATTTAAATCTCTTTTCAAATGTGTATTTGATCTTATTCAGTGTTATTCCTCCTGTTTTCAGAATTATACTTGACTCACTAAAATTTGTATGCTTTTAAGTACAAGGGCCTCCCCCTCTCTGAGGATACCAAAAAATTCCTAGAAAGGTGTAAGAAGGTGGTTTGGGGTTAACTCATTAGAAAAGAGAATCTACAAAGTGGATGATAAGAACAGAAATATGATATTCTTCTGGCTAATGATTCATTCCCTTCATTCTGCATGTAGATATTTTTAAACATGAAAAGTCGTATTTCAAAAACTTCTGAGAATACAGTCTTATTTCTACAAAAATACAAGAATGTACTATTATACACTATTTAAAAAGGCAAAGCCAAAGCAAACTAAATGTCTAACAATAGTAGAATGAATAATTTGTGGTAATTCATACAATGGAATATTATACAGCAGTAAAAATAAACTAGAACCTACACATAACATGGACAAATCTTTTTTTTTTTTTACATCTTTATTGGAGTATAATTGCTTTACAGTGGTGTGTTAGTTTCTGCTTTATAACAAAGTGAATCAGTTATACATACACATATGTTCCCATATCTCTTCCCTCTTGCGTCTCCCTCCCTCCCTCCCTCCCTATCTCACCCCTCTAGGTGCTCACAAAGCACTGAGCTGATCTCCCTGTGCTATGTGGCTGCCTCCCACTAGCTATATATTTTACGTTTGGTAGTGTATATATGTCCATGCCACTCTCCCACTTTGTCACACCTTCCCCTTCCCCCTCCCCATATCCTCAAGTCCATTCTCTAGTAGGCCTGTGTCTTTATTCCTGAACGCGGACAAATCTTAAAAACACAACCTTAAAAGCCATAAGCAAGGCACAGAAGCAAAACAGTTCATTTTCATTTTCAAAAAGGTCAAAAATAGGAAACACTAAATTCCACCACTTTAGGATAGTAGAGTTTTTTGGCATGGGAAGGACTACAGTTGGGTAGAAGCACAAGGAGATTAAAACTTATTCATAATGTTGTACTTCTCTTGTCTAATAGAATTTCATTACTATTTTTGAAAGTGTATACACAAGGCTTTTGCCTTCTCTGTATATGAGTAATTCATAATTTTAAAAATGTAAAGCTTTTAAATAATATAAAATTATTAAAATAATAAAAATTCATATTCATAATAAAGAAAACAAAGAAGAAAAAGTCCTTCTTCCACTGGATTCTGCCATATCTGCCATATGTCTTATCATGGTACTAAGATAGGCACTTGTTACTATAGGAGAGGTAGATGACGATAAGACCAATATGCTGAGATTAGCAGAGTAGGAAGATGGACAGAACATGGGTCCTTGATGATGTCACAGAGGCACTGATTAACCAACCTAGAGCCATTCCTATGTCAGGACTTCCGCTTGTGAATGATAATAAATACCCTTACTGCTTTTAAGCTATTTTGAAATGGACTTTCTGCTTATTTGATCCAATCACATCCTTTCTAATTTGGTCTCTGTTTATAAGAACCTATACTTCTGTTTTATCATGAATATCATAATGAAATTAATAATTTTGTAATTATTTGTTTAATGTCTCTCATCTACTGGACTGTAAGCTCCTTGAGTGTAAGTACTGTGCCTGCAATACTTTCAGCAGTAACCCCAGTGCCTGGCACATAACAGGCTCTTAATAAATACTTTTGGAATGAATGAATAACCTTATTCATCTAATCCACTAGTAGAGCATACTTGTTTCCAATATTTTTTGTTATTTCAACAAATTTACAATAAACATCCTTGTACAAGTGTTCTACACATATACAGAGAACTTCTCTGGGGTAAATACTTAAAGGTAGAATTGCTAGATACTAAGTTTATGTATTATCAATTTTTCTAAGTACTTTCAAATTCATGAAGAGGTTGTACCAAGTTGCCTCCCATCAGCTGTGTTTGTGAGTTCCTGTTTCTTCACAACCTTGCTAAAATTTGATATCATGAAGCTTTTAAATTTTTGCAAATTTGACAACTAAGAAACAGTATCTCATTTTAATTTGCACTCCCTTTATTACTGTGGTGAACATTTTCTTATGTTTGGCCACTCAAGTTTCTACTTTAAAAGCACCTGTTCATTTCCTTGGCTCATTTTTTTTTGAATTGTCCATGTTTTTCATATTATTTTGTAGTTTCGTATTATTTTGGAGACTAATCCTTTGTCCAAGATATAGATGAAGAGATAACAGATGGACAGATAGATCTTCAATGTACACACACACACACACACACACACACACACAAACACACATACATATACCAATACAGAGAGAGAAAAAGAGAATGAGAGAGCATATACAAATATCTTCTCTCTCTGTCTTGTTTCTAAACTTTTTTTATGGTGTCTTTCGTGATGCAGATTTTTAAATTTTTATTTGGTCAAATACATCAGTATTTTCCTATATAGGCTGTGTTTTTATGTTTTATAAAAGCAGTTCTTCTCTACCCTGATATCATAACCAATAAATCTTTAAAAGAATACGCTTTGGGGAATTCCCTGGTGGCGCAGTGGTTAAGAATCCATCTGCTAATGCAGGGCACACAGGTTCAATCCCTGGTCTGGGAAGTTCCCACATGCCACCGAGCAACTAAGCCCATGTGCCACAACTACTGAGCCTGTGTTCTAGAGCCCACGAGCCACAATGCCGTGCCACAACTACTGAAACCCGCGTGCCCTAGAGCTCACGCGTCATAACTACTGAGCCCACGCACTGCAACTACTGAAGCCCGTGTGCGATAGGGTCTGCATACCACAGCTACTGAGCCTGCATGCTGCAACTACTGAAGCCCATGAGCCTAGAGCCCGTGCTCCACAACATGAGAAGCCACCACAATGAGAAGCCCGCACACCACAACAAAGAGTAGTCCCTGCTCGCCGCAACTCGAGAAACCGCGTGCATCGCAATGAAGACCCAATACAGCCAAATAAATAAATAAATAGAATACACTTTGGCTTCAAAGAGCCACACTCAGTAAATGCAGGTGAGCTGCTGTTAATTTTACTGCTTTTACTTTTCTATCCTTACCACTCCAGTGAAACTGATCTCTCAAAAGTCATCAGCAATTTCTCATTGACAAATCCTACAGCCTCTAATCAAGTTTTTTCCTGCTTAACCTCTTTTGAGCATTAGGCACTTTGTCCCAACTTTTCTCCTGAAAATCTCTTTCCTTCAGTCTCTATGATAAAATACTATCATGGGTTTTGTCCTATATATTGCCTACTCCTTCTCAATTTCATTTACTGATTCTTCTTCATCAGTAGATCCTTAAAGATGAATATTCTCCACCTATACTTTCCATCAATGTGACCTTATTCATTAGCCTCAAATGCTACCTCTTTGAAAATAAAAATAACTAGCCAACCAATTCTAAACCACCTACTTCATTCAGACTGTTTACTCCTGAACGGCCTACTTCAAACACTACATGTCCCCGCAAAATCCACGCTTCCTCTAGTATATCACATTTGGTTACTAACACTACCTATAATCCAAGATAGTAGTCTTTAAGTATTCTTTATCTTCTCTCTCTCATGACCTCAAATCCAATCATTTATCAGATGCTATCGAGTCTACCTTAAAATATCTCAAGTCAATCCTCTCCATTTCCACTGCCGTACATCAGAGTCATCGTATCTTGCCTGATAACTGACTTCCAATGGTTCCTCTACATTGCTATCAGTTATTTTTCTAAGCATGTATTTAGTTATGATTATCATATGCTCCTTCTGGGCAAGATCAATGTCCTAGCTAGCATGTTCTCAATACATGATCACTGAAAATAATTAAATAATTAAATGAATTCTGGTATTTTGTTGCTCAAAAACCTAGGATAATAATAACCATTGTAGTTAAGAAGCTGGGTACACCACCCCCTACCTCTCTGATAACTCAGAAAATTTGCTTGAACCAAAAATTCTGTGACATGTAGAAGTTCAAAGCTAGCCCCCCAGATTTCTGTTAATTCTACACAGCTTAAACTCTCTTGGTTCCTCCCCTCCCTCTTCTAACTCCTACAATGATATGAGATGCCTTTTTCATTCCAGATGCCAAATCCATCCTCTTTCCAAAAGAACTTTTCCTACACCAAGCATTTCATAAACTTACCTGACTTTACTGAAGACCAGAGCACATCAACAAGGAAACTTCTCAATGGACATGCAGAATCCAACCACCTTTCTGGCTCGCTCTCCTTTCTCCCTCCCGAGGCCCATACCCTTGTCTTTCCCTGTATCCCTACTCCTAGTCCAAAACAAAACAGTCTTCTATTTGTCTCATTTGTATCTCCTATATCATTTACTTTTCATCTCTTGAGTTGAGGACCCTCAAGAATCCATTTACTGCTCAAAGTATTTCTTCCAAAAAATATATAATGCTATCCTTAAAAAGAATTCTAATAACTTTTTCTCACATTCCTTTTATCATGAATAATAATATCATTTAGAATGCTTACATGTACGAGGCATACCACTAAACGCCTACGAAATAGGTATCATTAATACTTCGGGAAATTACATAACTTGCCAAAAATAACAACTAATCAGCAAAAAGAGCCAAAATTCAAACCCACGTATGTCTCACCCCAAAGCCCGTATACTCTCCTCTGCCTGTAAACAAATGACCTAACTCTTTAGCACAGCATTCAAGATGCTCCTCCATATATTGATCCTTTTCATAATTTTCTCCCACCATAGTTACACTGGACACTTCTGTTTCCTATATATACTGTCTAACATCTCAGTGCTATTGCTTTCATCATGCCATTCTATTTACCTAAAATGCATGCCTTCTTTATCCATCAACTTCCTACTCATCTTTCAAGAATACTGTGAGGACTCAATGAGTTAATACATGTAAACTACTTAAAAATCCTGTCTGGCATATTATAAATACTCAATAAATGTCAGCTGTTACTATTACAAACCATTTAGGCTTTAGACAATTGCTGATGTGACCAAAAAAGATCAACCAAAAAATGAATACAAGCCTTGATAATCACATACTGTCACATACATTCTTCCCCTCTCCTCTCTCTCTCTCTCACACACACACACAAACACACACACTCATACATACAAAATACCAAGCAAAGACATACAGTACAAAGAATGCCAGTATTAAAATGAAACATAGTCTTGGTTTAAAATTCAACTCTGTCATCTAATACCTGTGTGATTTGGGACGAATTCTTTAACTGCTCTAAACTCTGGCTTTCAAACACATAGGATAGGGACACTTAAATCCACCTTGTAGGCTTGTTGTGAGAATTAAAGACATTTCCCAAAGAGTTTAGCATGATGCTTGACACATAGTAGGCACTCAATAGGGGACATAAATTATTAAAAGAAAATATATGATAATTACAGAAAGGATGAGCATATATGAAAATTCAGAAACATCAAATACAGTAAATAATTTCAGAAACTGGAGCATCCTTAAGAATTGGAAAACTTACCATTTTTTACATTAACTAACGTGATACTTTAAATTATTATCATATACTTTAAAATTATCATCAGAGAACTTGATAAAGAATATTAAGATATTGATTCAAATAATATTTACTTAGCACTCATATGGTAAGTCCAAAATTATGAGGGATATAACAAATGGTGTATGACGGTATGAACTTTATTTTCACGGAATTCACAAGAAACCCAAACCATATGGCAGTATTTTATGTGTTACATAAAATACAGGTTTTTAAAAGATATATTCCAAAACATAGGCATAAAAAGTAGAATGGCGGTTGCCAGGGGCTGAAGGGAAGGGAGGAATGAGGAGTGATTGTTTAATGGGTACAGAATTTCAGTGTTACAAGATGAAGAGTTCTACAGATGAATGGTGATGATGGTAGCACAACATTATGAATGTATTTAATACCACTGAACCGTACACTTAAAAATGACTAAGATGGTAAATTTTGATATGTGTATTTTACCACAATAAAAATAACTGGAAGTAAAAAACAAAAAGAAATATGTCAAAAGTAGGTTAATCTGGAAATAAAATAATGAAAACAATTACACAATGAATTTCTACAAAGATTTTTAAATGGATTACAAATTTAGCACTTACCTTCATATTTAAAATGGTAACACTTTCCAAGCAATAATACAGGGGAATTTCTACTAAAATATGTCTTTGTTTTCAAAACCCAACCTAAATGAGAAAAAGAGAAAAACAGTTTTGCAATTAAAGGATTTCAGACGAAAAGTTCAGCAGCATTTTCTTTTATTTAATTTCAAATCACCAATTCTCAATTATGGATGTGCATTTTTTACAAGTGTAGCAAAAGTATTTTGACAATGAACTGAAAATACAGGCCACTTATGCTACTTTCAAATAAAGCAAAGTATTTTAACCACATTCTGCCCACTTAAAGAACATGGCAGAGAAAAAATTTTAGTTTTAATTTATTTTCAAACAGATCACAATGTTCTTATGGTATAAAAATTAAAAGGTACAAATTCTACTCCACTTTCCCTCACACCAACCTCTTTTCCCAAAGGCAACAAATGTTACCAATTTCTTATATCTTCTTCCATTTTAGATATTTTAAAGGTTTAAAGTATTTGAATATTCTAGTGAAGTAATTTAGGGAAAAGATCACACAGTACACTAATGCTTATGATAAAAGTGGATCTCTGAAGTTTCCTAGGGAAATCTGTTTTTACCCCATCATTTCAGCCAAATGAGGATTTCTGAAAGTGATGTATAAAGCTTTCAGACATTTTCATCTCAATTTTCCACCTTCCAATCCCCAATCCTCAACTCTTAGTTGCAAACTCTAATTCTTCCAATTTTCTTCCTACTAAACTGTCTATATCTAAAAGGAACTATCCTTTTGGTTTTTTATGATGCCATTAACAGTTCTCAATTTCCTAAGAAAAGCACTTGTCCATTACATTCCTGAATATTCCTAAGTGTATGAAATTTCTGAGTGCTAATGGCAGACTTAGAAACAGCTCCTAAAATGCAAGAACATATAAATAAAAAGAATCTGAAATTGGGAGTTAAGAGACTTAGGTCTAGTCTTAAGCAGGCCAACATTTATATTTAACAGAGTTGTTACAAAATTTTAAATGAGTGATTTTTATGAAAGTGCTCCCTTAAGTACTATAATACAAATAAGCATAAAGAACAAGTAAATTAAAATATGTATTTATAATAAAAATCATGCAAGTATCTGAGTTTGGTAGTGAAGAATAAAGAATGGAGGGACTTCCCCAGTACTGCAGTGGTTAAGAATGTGCCTGCCAATGCAGGGGACACAAGTTTGATCCCTGGTCCAGGAAGATCCCACATGCTGTGGAGCAACTAAGCATGTGCACCACAACTACTGAGCCTGTGCTCCAGAGCCCGCGAGCCACAACACTGAACCCACGTGCCACAACTACTGAAGCCCGCGCACCGCAACTACTGAGCCCACATGCCACAACTACTGAAGCCCGCATGCTCTAGGGCTCGCGTGCCACAACTACTGAGCCTGCATGCTGCAACTACTGAAGCCGAGAGCCCGTGCTCCGCACCAAGAGAAGCCACTGCAAGTGAAAAGCCCAAGCACCACAATGAAAACCCAACACAGCCAAAAAAAAAGAAAGAATGTAAAGTCAAATACAGTAATCAGGCTTTGGATTACTGCAATATTCCCCCAAGATGGCTTATCTGTAATCAGTTTTTCCCCACTCTAGCATATGCCACATATCCCTGCCAAATTAATCTCCCTGTGGCTCAGCTCTGATTAGGTAACTTGTCTGCTCAAAAACCATCCTCAATGATTCATTACCTAACAGATTTATAATGAACTTCTCTGTGATACTAAAGACTTTCCACAATATGATACAAATTACCTTTACAGCCATCTTTTCCACTACTTCTCATCTATACTCAAAGTGGGCTTTACTATTTGGTTCATACTATTCCATAACAAAAATATCCTCCCCAATATCAGCCCATTTAAATCCACTTAAATCTTCTTCTTCTGACTCAAACACGCACTTCTACGACATCTTTTCCTTTTCCCACCTATCTCTCATTCTCTTCTCTGAACTCCAATGGGAAAATAGTATTTACTGACCATCTATTTTACACTAGGAACTAAGCTAGGTGCTTTATAGACATTGTTTCATAGAAGTATTATTAGTACCATACTAGAATGATTCTAATCCCCAAAACGATAACAATCCCCTCTCCCCAAAAGGCAGTATTTCCAAAGCAAATCCTAAGAACTTCATAAAAACAACCTCAAAAACTAACAAACAAAAAACCTTTAAGGAGGAACTTCTCTCTTTCTCCCTATGCTTTACCCTCTAACTGTATACCCTCTTACCAGTCACCAGGCCTTCCGAAAGAAAAGAAAGGTGAATCTGACAAGTCAGAGCCTGAGGCTCTACAACGATCTACATTTTACACGAGCGATGAGTTATAGTGCACACAGCAGGCAGAAGTTGTCTCTTAATGGCTAGGCCTGGAATTGACATAGCTTCATTTCTAGCTCATTCTATTGGTTGATATGAGATGCAAGCCAGCCCAGATTCATATGAGAAAAGAGACAACACAAGATGTGATTCACTGAGGACTGTCTTTGGAGCCTAGCTACCATAAACAAAATGTTACCAAAAAACCGATAGTCCATTAAGTTAGCAATCTGAAAATCACAAGTCAGGCTTTAAAAGATGCAAACAAGCCAAAGAGCATAGAAATAGTAGAGATAATAATGATTTTCTGGAGGAACAGAAACACCCAGAAGGATGATTTACTTCTTAATATTTTAAAAAGGAAATCAAGTTTACATACCTCATAAAGTCATGTAAATATGGGGGGGGAAGCAAAAATAAAACATTTTTGAAAAGAAAGTAAGGTCCAGTTTTGTTAAGTGCTATGCCATTTCTAGTTCCATCTTTATATAATAATATTGACATTGATAAAAAGTATTCCTAAATTATGTTCAGTGTATTCAGAGAACAGCAAGAATAGGGAGCAAGGGAGGCTGGGTTTGAATACAAGTTTCAAGACTTACCTAGATATATGACCTTGAATATGTCACCTAATCTCAGTTTTCTAATTTGCAAAAAAAGAATACCTTAGAAACATATTAGATTTAAATCTCAGAAAGATATCTAACTCAGAAAGATGAAATTTAAATGAGAAGGTACATAAACTACAACATACTAGTGGGTGCTCAATCGATTTTAATCCTTCTTAAACCATCCATACTACACAAACTCTAAACAATGAAAATACATTCAACATTTTAGAATAATTTTCACCAATAAAAATAAAACTAAAATACTACTCTATAACTTAAAACTATCTAGAACATGTAGTTACCCTGAACAATCTGTTCTTTAGAGATTACGGATTACCATAATCTTATGATGTCCACTTAAATATCTAGATAGGGAAAGTTACACATATGTAAATAATAGGTTAAATAACAATTCCTAGGTCACTACTGAAATGTGTTGAGTACCTGTATGACAATGTTCAGACCTTATAAATGAAATCTTCACCACATAACCTATCCATCAGATTAAATGGTTGAAAAAGAACATAAGCCTCTGTTTGCAGATGACATGATTTACACACAGAAAATCCTAAAGAATCCAAAAAACATTATTAGAATAAAAGAGATTATCAAGTTTAAAAGACACAAGATCAAATCACAAAAATCAATTGTATTTCTATATACTAGCAATGAAGAGTCTAAATGAAATGAAGAAAATTCATTTTAAAATAGCATTGAAAAGAATAAAATACTTAGGAATAATTTTAACAAAAGAAGTGCCAAGACTTGCACACAGAAAACTACAAAACATCATTGCAAGAAATTAAAGACCTAAATAAATGGAAAGACATCCCATGTCCATGGATTGGAAGACTTAATATGGCAATACTCTGTTAATATGCCAATATTCTGAAAATTGATTTACAGATTTCACTAAAGTCTATATAAAAATCCCAGCTGGATTTCTTGCAGAAATTGATAAGAGGATCAAAAATTCATACGGAAAATGCATGGAATCCAGAACAGTCAAACAATCTTGGAAAAGAAGAACAAAGTTGGAGGAATCATACTTTTCAATTTCAAATTTTACAAACAGCTAAAGTAATCAACAGAATGTTCTACTAGCATAAGAACAAACATACAGATTAATGGAATAGAATTGAGAGTCCAGAAATCAACCCTTACATCTATGGTCAACTGATTTTAGATAAGTGTGGCAAGACCAGTCAATGGAGAAAGAATACTCTTTTAAACAAATGGTGCTGAGACCAGATAGCCACATACAAAGAATAACGTGGAACCTCTACCTCACATCATATGCAAAAATTAACCTGAAATGGATCAAAGACCTAAATATAAGAGCTAAAAAGATTAAAACTGTTTAAAGAATAGGTGCAAATCTTCATGACCTTGATTTAAGCAACAATTTCGTAAATACAACATCAAAATCACAAGCAACAAAGGGAAAAAAAATAGGTAAACTGGACCTCATCAAAAAGTAAAAGTTTTATGCTTCAATGGACACTATGAAGAAAGTGAAAAGACAATCCAAGAATGGGAGAAAATATTTGCAAATCATATATCTGCTGAGGGATTTTTATCTAGAATATATAAAGAACTCTTACAACTCAATAATAAAAAGACAACCCAATTTTAAAACATGCAAAAGATTTGAATGGACATTTCTTGAAATAATATATACAAATTGCTAATAAATACATAAAAAGAAGATTAACTTCATATGTTCATCAGGGAAATGCAAATCAAACTCACAGTGAGATACTTCACACTCACTAGAATGGGTCTAATTAAAAAGATAGATATTAAAAAAAAAAAAAAAAAAAAAAAAAAAAAAAAAAAAAAAAAAGATAGATATTAACAAGTATTGCTGACGATGTGGAGAAATTCAAACCCTCAAACATTTCTGGTAGGAATGTATAATGGTGCAAACAGTTTGGAAAACAGTTTGGTAGTTCCTTAAAAAGTTAAACTTAGGGTAAACATATGATCCAGCAATTCTACTCCTAGGTATATACCCAAGAGAACTGAAAACTTATGTTTACACAAAAACTTGTATACAATATTCATAGCAGCATTATTCATATAGCCAAAAAGTGGAAACCACCCAAACATCTATCAACTAACGAGTGGGTAAAGAAAATGTGATATATCCATACAATGAAATATTATTCAGCCGTATAAGAGAATGAAGTACTGATATATACATGCTACAACATGAATTAACTTTCAAAACGTTATGTCAAGTGAAAGGAGTCAAAAACAAAAGGCCACAAGTTATATGATACCATTTATATGAAATGTCCAGAATAGGCAAATCCAGAGAGGCAAGAAGTAGACTGATGGATGCCAGGGATTGGAGAGAGGTGGGGAGGAATAGGGAGTAGTTGCTAATGGGTACAAGGTAGCCTTTGGGGGTGATGAAAATGTTCTGGAATTAGATAGTGATGATGGTTGTACATTCCTGTGAGTGTACTAAAAACCACTGAATCATACACTTTAAAAAGGTGAATTTTAGTAGTATATGATTTAAATCTCAATTTTTCAAAAAGTTAATGTCTATAATCTTCAAAATACAATGTCAAGTTATTATCAAGTTTTAACTGTCTAAATAGCTAGCTGGCCATGACTTCCAGTGAACCAGGAACCAACAACCAATTGTGTTTTACTTGAATTTGCACTGTTAAGGGGTTTTACTAAATTTTATCATTCCTTTCTTATGGATATGAACTTCTTCCGGTTGAAACTGGTTCTGCTGAGTACTTCTCCATCTTTGAAGGATTTTTCACCTCCAATTTGTTTCTAGTCTTAAGTGGGCTTCCAAACCACCATATGATCCTTATTGGATTTGCATGCAAACCAAGAGTAACTAAGTTATAGAAATAAGGATCTGAGTGTGTTCCTAGAAGAAAGTCATACGCATCAGCATGTGAACTTTAAATGGTCTGCTTTGTGTGTTCAGAGGTCTATTTTGCTTGCTTCCTGGTTCATACGTGAGGTTGCCTGATGCTGAGTCTGAAAACCTGAGGTATTATCATCACCTGAATAAATTCTATCTTCTTTGGAATTTTCTTTTTTAAAGGACCACATGATATGCCTGAGTTTCTAAGCAATGTTTATGATGGTATTTGATTCTTTCTTCAGGTAGTATTCTTATCTACATTCCTTACAGAAATATTTCATTCAAAGAGAATCTCAACAATTGTCAGTGACTTAATACAGGAGATAATACATGTCTTCAAATATTTCTTTGGATTTATACAGTTTTCAAATCTTGATACTTACTATATTTCATGTTGTTCCAAGCAGATATAAATTTAGTTTTCAGCTTGTCAACCTCATCTGTTCCTGTGGCCTCCATATTCAGATTCTAAAGAAAAAGCCATCACTTGATTGCATTCTTCTGTAAGTTTAGACTTTTGTTCTGACATAAAGAAAAATAAGTAATGAGTACATATTATATGGTGCACTATCTGCTAAAGTTACTTAAGTGATTAAATACAACTTGAATTGGAAATGAGCAAACCAATTTTTCATTTTACAGAATAGAATACAATATACTCTATAAATATTTTAATTACAAAATATATTTTATTGTTGTATATTTTATATACAACAATAAAAATTATCACACAAAACCAAACAATAAACTCCTCCAGACACTCACAATTAAGAACAATAACTTAGTAACACAAGTCAGTTTTGGTGAGACTATTCAAGACCTGTTTCATTTGTAATCAGAGAGTGTGATTTGAAATCATATAAGAAGTGGCAACTATCTTCAGAATGGAGGCTTCCACTTATATTGATTAAGTCACTACTTTCATATAAAGCCTAGTTTTTTTTTTAATTAAGGCATTTCCTATATTTCCAATACATCCTTGCTTCCTACTGCAGCACTTTTTAAAAAATCAAATGGCTTAAATTTACAAGACAATGTTTTCTTACTTTAAAATAAGAATAAATGTAGCTTATAAGTATTTAACTTACTTGAGGGAAAATTGAGATACGTGACATGTAATCTGAAAGACGAACAAATTATAACTGAAAATGTTTGAGCTTATTTGAAATAATTCACAAACAGTTTTCTTTTCAAGAAAAGAATGCTACACAGAACATTACCCTTTCAGGGTTATAAATATCAACTTAAAGGTATTGATACATTTGTTTCTCTGACAATAGGCATTCCATTTTATAATATGTATTAGAAGCTACTAATTATACATTATAACTATGACAGATGAAAGCATGGTCCACTGGAGGAATTTAAAAAGCCAATGCAACTAAGAACAGAATCCAAAAAAGTGGCATGAGATGTGGCTATTGGGTTAGACAGTGGCCAGAGCACACAGGGCCTTGTAGACCATGTTAAGGGTTTTGTTCTTTATCCAAAGGGCAACTGGTTCCAAACAGGAATATCAGAATCAGATTCTGTGGGTTTGTTTGGTTTTTTTGACTCCAACACAGAGAACAGATTGAAAAGGGACAAGAGTAAAGGGTGAAAGTTTACTACTATTGTATAGGATGAGGAGAGAGATGGTAGCTTGGACTAGAGCAGTGGAGATGGAGAGAAATGGACATATGAAGAAACGTCAAGAAATCATTAGGTCTCGGTGAGAAAATGGATGTGAAAGATGAGAAAGAGGAATATGTCAAAGATACACCCAGGTTTCTGGCTTGTGAAATTAAATAGTTGGTGCCAATCACTTAAATAGGGAACATTAAATTAGGGGGACTTCCCTGGTGGCTCAGTGGTTAAGAATCCGCCTGCCAAAGCCGGGGATACGGTTCAATCCCTGGTCCAGGAAGATCCCACATGCTGCGGAGCAACTAAGCCCATGTGCCACAACTACTGAAGCCCACGCACCTAGAGCCTGTGCTCCACAACAAGAGAAGCCATGGCAATGAGAAGCCTGCACACTGCAATGAACAATAGCCCCCGCTCACCACAACTAGAGAAAGTCCGTGTGCAGCAAAGAAGACCCAACACAGCCAAAACTAAATAAAATTTTTAAAAAAATTATTTTAAAAAATAGGGAACATTAGGAGAAGAGCAGGTTAGAGGGAGAAGATCATGAATTGGATTTATGTGGAGTTTGAGATGGCTCTGAGATATAGTAGGGAATCATTCATTTTTATTTAATCACTCGATAAATTATTGCCAGGCACTGTTCTAGGTAGTGCAGATATAGCTTAGGGCAAAGGGAGTAAAATACTTGCTTTCATGACGCTTACGTTCTAGACATTCTAGAGAGGCCAACAAGGCAGTTGGATATATAGCTCTGGAGCTCAAGGGTGAGGTTTGGGTGAGAGCTATTAATTTGAGAATTGTTGATACACAAATGAAGAGTTAGAGCTATAAACATGTTTCTCAAGGATTCTGCCTCATCCATGATGGCACCCCAGCCTTGAGGATGATATTCAAAGCCCTTCATAAAATTACATCTGCCCACTTACTCAGCTTTCTCTCTTGCCACTCCCTCACATGCACTATATACTAAAGCCATTTTTAATATTAATATTAAAGCTTCCTACACTTGACATGCTAACACCTCCATGCCTTTGCATGTGCTCTTCCCTCCACCTACAATGCCTTCCTGCTCACCCTCACTTTTTGACTGTCTTATTATCATGAGTCCCTAAGACCCAGCTTAAGTTTCTCCTCCTCTGGTAAGATTAGTAAAATTTTTACCCTCCTCCCAACCTCAAACTAAGACAGAAGCCCCTCTTCTTAGCTCCTTAGGAGCCTATGTCTTCCTCTATCACAGCACTCATCACACTGTATTGTAATAACTTGCTTCTTACCTGACTCTTACACCAGACAGTAAACTTTTCAAATGTCCTTAAGTTCTGCCTGGCACACAGTTGTTTCTCAAAATTTTTATTAAATGAATCAGTGAACTGATAAATTATGAAAAATAAGCAGTAGTCTTACCTGCTGTAATTAGAATTCTTTGACAACTAGAATAAAGAAAAAAATTTCCTCCCAAAAGTGCATTATTTAACAAAATTTGGAAAAGCAAGAAGGAGAAAAGTTTATAAAATGTGTGATTATATATAGTGCATCCACATGATGGGTTATATATCCATTAAAAATGCTTACAAAGAGTCTGTGAAAATGGGGAAACACTATGCAAAATCTAAAACTTTATGTATCACACAATACTATCTGGGGGCTGAGGGGGAGGTGAAGGAGTTAAAAAAAAGTATACCAAATTGCTAACAATAGTTTCCCTGACAAATTGTGTATGGCTACTTTTTTTTTTATCACTATTGCTCACCTTTTCCAAATCTTATACAAAGAACACACGTAATTTTTAGAATTTAAAAAGTTTATTTTTAGGGACTTCCCTGGTGGTCCAGTGGTTAAGACTCCGAGCTCCCAATGCAGGGGGCCCTGGTTCTATCCCTGGTCAGGGAACTAGATCCCGCATGCTGCAACTAAGAGCCCACATGACGCAACTAAGAGCCCACATGACACAACTAAAGACCCCACATGCCACAACTAAAAAGATCCCGAATGCCACAACGAAGATCCCATGTGCCACAACTAAGATGAAGCACAGCCAAATGAATGAATATTAAAAAACATATATAAAGTTTATTTTTAAAAAGCCACCAACCATGAATCTTCTAAATACAAAATGTTTAAAATAAGAGAATGTAAGGAACTTCCATACTGTTCTCCATGTGGCTGCACCAATTTATATTCTCACCAACAGTGCAAGAGGGTCCATTCTTCTCCACACCCTCTCCAGCGTTTAACGTTTGTAGACTTTTGGACGATGGCCATTCTAACCAGTGCGAGGTGATACCTCGCAGTTTTGATTTGCATTTCTCTAATAATTAGCAATGTCAAACATCTTTTCATGTGCCTTTTGGCTATCTGTATGTCTTCTTTACAGAAATATCTATTTAGGTTTTCTGCCCATTTTTTGATTGGGTTTTTTTTTTTTTATATTGAGCTGTATGAACTATTTGTATATTTTAGAGATTAATCCCTTGTCAGTCACATAATTTGCAAATATTTTCTCCCAATCTGTAGGTTGTTTTTTCATTTTGTTTATGGTTTCCTTTGCTGTGTATATACTTTGATTTAATTAGATCCCATTTGTTTCTTTTTGTTTTTATCTCCATTACTCTAGGAGACAAATCCAAAAAGATATTGCGATTTATGTCAAAAAGTGTTCTACCTATGTTTTGGGGGGTTTTTTTGTTTTGTTTTGCTTTATTTTATTTTTTGGCTGCCTTGGGTTTTTGTTGCTGCACGTGGGCTTTCTCTAGTTGTGGCAAGTGGGGGCTACTCTTCCTTGTGGTGCACGGACATCTCATCATAGTGGCTTCTCTTGTTGCAGAACATGGGCTCTAGGCACACGGGTTTCAGTAGTTGCAGCACGCAGGCCCTAGAGTGTGCAGACTTCAGTAGTTGTGGCACGCGGGGTCAGTAGTTGTGCCTTACAGGCCCTAGAGCGCAGGCTCGGTAGTTGTGGCACACGGGTTTAGTTGCTCCACGGCATGTGGGGTCTTCCCAGACCTGGAAAGATCAAACCTGTGTCCCCTGCATTGGCAGGTAGATTCTTAACCGCTGTGCCACCAGGGAAGTCCCTCTGCCTGTGTTTTCCTCTAGGAGTTTTATAGCATCCGGTCTTACATTTAGGTCTTTAATCCATTTTGAGTTTATTTTTGTGTGTGGTGTTAGAGAGTGTTCTAATTTCATTCTTTTACATGTAGCTGTCCAGTTTTCCCAGCACCACTTACTGAAGAGACTGGAGGTTCTTTAAAAAACCAAAAATAGAACTACCATATGATTCTGCAATACCACTCCTGGGCATATATAGGGACAAAACTAATTTGAAAGATACATTCACCCTAATGTTCACTGCAGCACTATTTACAATAGCCAAGACGTGGAAGCAACCTAAATGTCCATCAACAGATAAATGGATAAAGATGTGATACATATATACAATGGAATATTACTCAGCCATAAAAAAGAATGAAATAATGCCATTTGCGACAACATAGGTGGACCTAGAGATTATCATATGAAGTGAAGCAAGACAAACATCATATGATATCGCTTATACGTGCAATGTAAACAAAAATGATACAAATGAACTTACATAAAGAACAGAAACAGGGCTTCCCTGGTGGTGCAGTGGTTAAGAATCCGCCTGCCAATTCAGGGGACACAGGTTCGAGCCCTGGTCCGGGAAGATCCCACATGCTGCGGAGCAACTAAGCCCGTGTGCCACAACTACTGAGCCTGTGTGCCACAACTACTAAGCCCGTGAGCCACAACTACTGAGCCCACGTGCCACAACTACTGAAGCCTGCGCACCTAGAGCCTGTGCTCTGCAACAAGAGAAGCCACCACAATGAGAAGCCCATGCACTGCAACCAAGAGTAGCCCCCGCTCGCCACAACTAGAGAAAGCCTGCAGGCAGCAATGAACACCCAACACAGCCAAAAATAAATAAATTTATTAAAAAAAAAAAAAAAGAAAGAACAGAAACAGACCCACAGACAAAGAAAACAAACTTATGGTTACCAAAGAGGAAAGGGGCGGGGGAGGGATAAATTAGGAGTTTGGGATTAACATATACACACCACTCTATAAAAAATAACCAACAAGGACCTACTATATAGCACAGAGAACTATACTCAATATTTTGTAATAACCTATAAGAGAAAAGAATCTGAAAAAATAGACCTATGTATGTACGTATAACTGAATCACTTTGCTGTAAACTTGAAATAACACAACATTGTAAATCAACTATATTTCAATAAAAATGAATAAATTAAAAAATAAAAATAAGAGAATGTACATGCATGTATTTTCTTTCTAAGTCAGAAAGAAAGTAGGCCACAGGGAGGACCTTGGTTCAAAGGGTTCCCAATACCAGCTACCAGGAACATTCTGGACAGTCCTTAGCAACAGTGTGAAAGTCAACATGCCTTTCAAGTGTGCTGGGGGAAAATGAAAACAAAATGAGACATTTTCTATGGGGAAAGTCTGTATATTAGATAAAGACTCCTAAATAAATAAATAAATAACCAAGGTAAGATGCTGTGACAGATACAGAAATTAATGAGACAAATATACTAACCTCAAGGAACTCACAGTGGAATAAATTGTTAAATTATTTTTACTGTTATTTTTACTTCAAACTCCTGCTACTTATAGACTATTTACTCAGAGTAATTTACCCCAAACTTGAAACATTTGAAATGTTTTTGGAACATCTCAACTATTTTATAAGAATTCATGTACTGTCATTGTTATATAGAGTACATGAAAAGAATAAAATTATTACCATAAGGTCAAATTAACTAAGCTGTTATTAGTTTAACAATTCAGTATAGTTATTTTCCATATAACTAAAATTGAATTCTAATCTTCTATAAAGACAGAAACCCACTTTATTTCCATAACAAAAATTTAAATGGCTGTTTCTAAAAATCCTAACTTTTTAGAGCAGAGATGATTTTGAAAGGTGATCCCTCGAACCATATTAGAAAGTACTATAAACTAAAACACCTTAAAAAGGAACCAAAAATTCCTAATGAAGAAAGGATTTTCCTTACTGCATATTAAAACACATTATAAAACTACAGTAATTAAGTTAATACTTAAATTTATTGATCTTATTAGCAAAGGATGACACTGAGTAAAACATAACAGGGAGTACAGAAATAAATCCAAATATATTTGAGAATTTAGTGACTGATACAAGAGATATTTCACATCAGTGAGAAAAGATAGCTGATTTAGTAAATAGTACTGGAATAATAAGCTAGCCAGTTTAAAAATAAAGCTACCTCACACATTATTAATTCTAGACTGATCACAGAATTAAATGCAAATGCAAGCACATGGCATGTTTGCACATACTGCAGGGAAGTATTGATTTAAATATTTTTAACAGTCTTGTAGAAAAGACCTTTTTTCTAAGCATGGTATGCAATACTAGAAATCAGAAAGGAAAATGTAATCACATAAAAAAGAAAACTTCTGTACAGGAAGAAGAAAAAGAGAGCATTAACAAGGTTGACTTGCAATTCATAAATTAAGAAAAAATCCAATTCATATTGCATAGACAAAGCTTTAATGTCCATAATATATAAAGAGCTCTTAAAAATCAATCACAAAAAAGGAAAAAAAAAGACAAGCATTCTGAAAGAAAAGGACCAATAAACATATGAAAATATTTTCAACCTTACTAGATCAAAGTAATGCACATTAAAGGAATTTAATATATTTTTCATATTCACAAGAGATATTGGCAAGCCTGAGGTAACAAGCATTTTACAAAATTATTTCTCAGATAATAAACTCCTTGAGGGCAGAGAATGTGTCTTGTTCACTACTATATCCTCACACCTAGCACACAGAAGTGCTAGCAAACACAAATATCTGTTGATGATACATATTATGACCTATATTTATCACAATAAAGAGATATCCATAAAAAGCTTTAAAAAAAAGATATCCAGAGAGCATCAAAATATGTGAGGCAAAACTGTAAGAAGAAATAGATTAATCCACTGTTATAACTGGAGAGTTTAACACCTCTCTATCAGAAATGGACACATTCAGCAGGCAGAAAATCAGTAATGACATAATTGAGCTCAAAAGCAGCATCAATCAACAACTACAGACTATCGCTCCAAGGGGCCTCTGTGGGGGGGTGGGGGGAGGGAAACAGCTACAGACTAGACAGCTACAGACTACATCACCTAACAACAGCAGATTACACATTCTTCTCAGGTTCACACAGAATATTCACCAAAATAGACCACATTCTGGGCCATAAAACACCCCTTAACAAATTTAAAAGGATCAAAATCATACAATGTTTGCTCTTACCATGGTGGAGTTGAACTGGAAATCAAAAATGAAAAGATAGCCTAAAAATCCCAAAATACTTGGAGCTTAAACAACATACCTCTCATGGGTCAAAGAAGAAATCTCAAACCTCATGGGTCAAAGAAGGGAAATTGAAAAGTATTTTGAATTAAATGAAAATGAAAAAGTAGTATCAAAATTTGTGGGATGCAACAAACGCATGGCTACAGGGAAATTTATAGCACTGAATGCATATATTAGAAAAGAAATATAAAATTAGTAACATAAGCTTCCACCTTAGAAAACCAGAAAAATAAGAGCAAATTAAATCTAAAGCAAGCAGAAAAAAGGAAATAATAAAAGTTAGGGCAGAAAAAAAAATCAACAGAGATTGAATGAAACCAATCAATGAAACCAAAAGCTGCTTCTTTGAAAAGATCAATAAAACCTATAAGCCTCTAGCCAGGCTAACTAAGAAAAGAGAGAAGACGCAAATTACTAATACCAGAAATGAGAGAGAAGACATCAGCACAGCTCCCATGGAAATTAAAATAACAATAAGAAATATCATGAACAACTCTACGCTCACAAATTTGATAACCCAGGTGAAATGGACCAAATCCTTGAAAGATAGTCTGCCAAAAGTCACACAAGAAAACAGACAATCTGAATAGGGCTGTATCTATTTTTAAAAGTGAATCAATAATTCATAACCTTTAAAACACAAAGCATCAAGCCCAGATGGCGTCACTGAGTTCTACCATACATTTAAGAAAGAAGTTATGTCCATTCTCTACAATTTCTTCCAGAAGATAGAAGCAGAGGGAATACTTCCAAACTCATTCTATGAAGTCAGCATTACCCTAATACCAAAACCAAAGACATTACAAGAAAAGAAAACTACTGACCAGTATTTCTCATCAACATAGCTGCAAAATCCTCAACTAAATATTAGTAAATCAAATTCAGCAATGCATAGAAGATGCATCTGGGTGGCCTCTTTAGTGGAGTAGGAAGACCCTGAGCTCACCTCCTCCCACAGGCATACCAAAATTACAAATATTTACAGAGCAACTATTGATTATAGACCGGAAGACCAACAGAAAAGATCTTCTACAATTAAAGGTATAAAGAAGTAAACACAGAAGACGGATAGGAGGGGCAGAGACTTAGTAAAGACCCATTCCCCAAGGTGGGTGACTCACGAACAAAATGATAATTACAGTTATAGAGGTTTCTCCCCAAGGAGCAAGGGGGTCCAAGCCCCACACTGGGGTCCCCAGCCCAGGGGTCCTGCACCAGGAAAACAAGCCCCCAAAAAGATTTGTCTTGGAAAACCAGTGGGGCTTACTTTCGGGAGAGGAAGAGGACTGTGCAAAATAGAGACTCCACTCTTAAAGGACGCACTCAAAACCTCACACTCTCTGGGATCCAGAGCAAAAGCAGTAACTTCAAAGGAGTCTGGGTCAGACCTACCTGCTGGTCTTGGCAGAGAGGCAGGAGGCAAGTGGAGCTCACCCTGGGGACATACACACTGGCGGCAGCCATTTTGGGGAGCTTGTTCTACCGCGAGGACCCCAGTGCTGTCAAGTACCATTTTGGACTCCTCCCTCTCGCTTATTATCTCTGGAACCAAGCCCCTCCTACCAGCATGTCACCACCTGTAATGGGATTCCTAAGGCCATGCAACTAGCCAGGCAGAGACACAGGCTCACACACCAGCAGGCCAGCTACCTTAAGACCCCCCTCCCCCGAGCCCACAGCTGCCACAGGACCTGCGCTGTATAGAAGAGGGCCCAGGACCTGGCCCCACATACCAGTGCACCGGCACTAACCTCGGAACTGCCAGGGCTTGCAGCCACAGAACCCAGGGCCTGGCCCCACCCACCAGTGGGCAGTCACCAGCCCCAGAATGCCCTGGGCCCAGGCCTTACCCACGAGTGTGCCAACACCTCAACTCCAGGACCCCCAGGGCCCTACAACCAAAGACCCTGAGACCCAGCTTCACCCACCAATGAGCAGGCATTAGGCCCAGGACCACCTGGGCCTCGCCCCGCCCCCCACACCAACAGGCTGCTACCAGCTCTATAATCCCCAGGCTCTACAGCCAGAGAGTCCAGGATTCAGCTCTACCAACCAGTGGGCTGGCACTAGCCCCAGGACCTCAGACACTAGTGGGTGGGCAACAGCACCAGAATCCCATGGGCTACGGACCCACCCATCAGAGGGCAGACACCAGACCCAGGACCACCATAGCCCCACAGCCTGTCATGTCAGGACACAGCCCACCAACCAGCAGAAAAACACCACCCACAGGACACACTGGGTCCTGGCCCTGCCAACCAGCAAGCCAACACCAGCTCTAGGATACCCTGGGCCCCTCAGCCAGCCTCCCCAGGATCTGGCCCAACACACAAGTGGGTAAAAAATCAGGTTTGGGACACCCCAGACCCTGCAGCCAGCCATGCCAGAAAATGGACCTGACCACCAGCAGGCTGATAATAGATCCAGGAACCCCCAGCCCCACACCAGAACCCAGTTCCCACCCACCAGTGGGACAGCGCTAGCCCCAGGACCCTCTGGGGCTCTGCAGTCAGGTGCCTCATGACCCAGCCCCACCAACCAGCAGCCAACAGCCTCTGCACAAGACAAGGCCTGACAAAGAAACAGACTGGGGACCAGTCACGCCTACCAGACCAACCACAGTAGCCAGCTCACCACAACAGAAGGACCCATGCAGCCCACAAAGGGAGCACCCTTAGACCAATAGCTCCGGTAACTACAGGGGAGTGCACTGCTGGGACGCATAGGATGTCTCCTATACAAGGCCACTTCTCCAAGGCTGGAAACATAACCAACCTACCAAGTACATCAAAATAAAAATAGCAAATTAGGCAAAATGAGAAAACAGAGAAGTATTTTGCAAATCAAGTAACAAGATAAAATTTAGAAGAACTAAAGGAAGCAGAGATAAGCAATCTAACCAATAAAGTGGTCAAGGTAATGATCATAAAGATGTTCAAAGAACTCAGAAGGAGATTGGACGAACAGACAGAGAAGTTAGAAGTTTGTAACGAAGAGTTAGAAAATACAAAGAAGAAAGAACAGAGGTAAATACAGTAACTGAAATAAAAAATACAACAGAAGAAATCAACAGAAGACTGCATGATATAAGCAATGGATCAGTGAGCTGGAAAACAAAGTAGTGAAAATCACTAAACCTGAATGGAAAAAGAAAAAGTAATAAAAAGAAACAAGGACAGTTTAAGAGACCTCTGCACAATGACTCACATTCACATTACAGGGGTCCCAGAAGAAGAAGAGAGAGAAAAAAAGCAGAGAATGTATGAAAGACATAATAGTTGAAAACTCGCCTAAAACTGGGAAATGAAACAGACACAGACGTCCAGGTCCAGGAAGCAGAGAGAGTCCCAAATGAGACCAACCCAAAAAAGACTACAACAAGACACATAGTAATTAAATTGGCAAAAATTAAAGATAAAGAGAACATTAAAAACAGCCAAGGAAGAAGCAACAAGCTACAAAGGAACTCCCATTAGGCTATCAGCTGAGTTTTCAGCAGAAACTCAGCAGGCCAAAAGGGAGTGGCATAATACATTTAAAGTAATGAAAGGGAAAAACCTACAACCAAGAAGACTCTACCCAGCAAGGCTTTCACTCAGATTTGATGGAGAGATCAAGATTCACAGACAAGCAAAAGCCAAAAGAGCTCAGCTCAACCAACCAGCTTTACAGGAATTGTTAAAGGGACTTCTCTAAATGAAAAAGAAAGGCCACAACTAGAAACATAAAAATTACAAAAGGAAAGCCTCATTGGTAAAGGCAAATATACAATAAAGGTAGTAAACCAACCAAGTACAAAGTTAGTAGGAAGGTTAAAAGACAAAAGTAGTAAAACCACCTACATCCACAATAACTAGTTAGGGATATACAAAACAAAAAGATGTAAAATATGATGTCAAAAACAATAAACGTGGTGGGGGGAGAAAAAATGCAGGGTTGTTAAAATGTGTTTGAACTTAAGAAATCAGCAACTTACAACAATCATATAAATATATAGAGATTGCTATATATAAACCTCATGGTAATAACCAAGCAAAAAACTACAATAGATACACAGGAAAAAAAAAAAAAAGAAAAAAGGTATCCAAATACAACACTAAAGCTAGTCATCAAATTACAAAGGAAAAGAGCAAAAGAAAAAGAAAGGAACAAAAAGAACTACACAAACAGCCCAAAACAGTTAACAGAATGGCAAAAATTACATAGCTATCAATAATTACTTCAAATGTAAATGGACTAAATACTCCAAACAAGGGCAGGGAGTGGCTGAATGGATACAAAAACAAGACCCATACATACGCAGCCTACATGAAACTCACTTCAGATCTAAAGACACAGACTGAAAGTGAGGGGATGGAAAAAGGTATTCTATGCAAATGGACATGAAAGTCAGGATAGCAACACTTATATCAAACAAAATAGACTTTAACAAAGACTATAACAAGAGACAAAGAAAGAGCTTGCATAATGATCAAGGAATCAGTCCAAGAAGTAGATATAACTATTGTAAATATATAAGCACACAACATATGAGCACCTAAATACATAAAGCAAATATTAACAGACATGAAGAAACTGACAGTAACACAATAACATCAATAGTACAGAACTTTAACATCCTACTTACATGAACTGAAAATCATCCAGACAGAAAATCAATTTGAAAAAAGGGGTTTAAATGACACATTAGATCAAATGCATTTCAAAGATATATAGAGAACATACCATTCAAAAACAGCCAAATACACATTCTTTACAAATGCACATGGAACTTTCTCCAGAATAAATCAAACGCTAGGCCACAAAACAAGTCTCAGTAAATTTAATAAAATCCAAATTATATCATGAATCCTTTCTGACCAGAATGCCATGAGACTAGAAATCAACTACAAGAACAATACTGCAAAAAAGCACAAACACATGGAAGCTAAGCAATATGCTAGTAAACAACCAATGTTTACTAGCATGATTTTGAGGTCACTGAAAAAAATCAAAAAATACCTGGAGACAAATAGAAACAAAAACACGACAATCCAAAATCTATAGGACAATAAAAACAAAAATAAACAAACGTGACCTAATGAAACTTAGAAGCTTTTGCATAGCAAAGGAAACCATAAACAAGACGAAAAGACAACCCTCAGAATGGGAGAAAATATTTGCAAACGAAGCAATGGACAAAGGACTAATATCCAAAATATACAAGCAGCTCGTGCAGCTCAATATCAAAAAAATCAAACAACCCAATCCAAAAATGGGTAGAAGACCTAAATAGACATTTCTCCAAAGAAGATATACAGATTGCCAACAAACACATGAAAGGATGCTCAACATCACTAATCATTAGAGAAATGCAAATCAAAATAACAATGAGGTATCACCTCACACCAGTCAGAATGGCTATCATCAAAAACTCTACAAACAATAAATGCTGGAGAGGTGTGGAGAAAAGGGAACCCTCTTGCACTGTTGGTGGGAATGTAAACTGATACAGCCACTACGGAGAACAGTATGGAGGTTCCTTAAAAAACTAAAAATAGAACTATCACATAACCCAGCAATCCCACTACTGGGCATATACCCTGAGAAAACCATAACTCAAAAAGTCATGTACCACAATGTTCACTGCAGCACTATTTACAATAACCAGGACATGGAAGAAACCTAAGTGTCCATTAACAGATGAATGGATAAAGAAGATGTGGCACATATATACAATGGAATATTACTCAGCCATAAAAACAAACGAAATTGAGTTATTTGTAGTGAGGTGGATGGACCTAAAGTCTGTCATACAGAGTGAAGTAAGTCAGAAAGAAAAAACCAAATACCGTATGCTAACACATATATATGGAATCTTAAAAAAAAATGGTTCTGAAGAACCTAGGGGCAGGACAGGAATAAAGATGCAGACATAGAGAATAGACTTAAGGACACGGGAGGGTGAAGGGTAAGCTGGGACAAAGTGAGGGAGTAGCACTGACATATATACACTACCAAGTGTAAAATAGATAGCTAGTGGGAAGCAGCTGCATAGCACAGGGAGATCAGCTTGGTGCTTTGTGTTCACCTAGAGGGGTGGGATAGGGAGGCTGGGAGGGAGACACAAGAGGGAGGGTATATGGGGATATAAGTATACGTATAGCTGATTCACTTTGTTATACAGCAGAAACTAGCACAGCAATATAAAGCAATTATACTCCAATAAATATTTTTTTAAAAGTCCATAATGTTAAAAGTGGAAATCTCTAAGAGATGCAATATCATTTTTTTTAACATTAGGAGAAGCTTTATTTAACAAGGTATGATTTATGTTGAGACTATGCTGACATTATGCAATGTCATTTCTACTTTTTTTTTGTACTTGTCTTTATTAAATTGTTTACATTGAGCCTCTTTTAAAATAATAACAGAATTATTCAAAAATAAACCGCTCAAATGAAAAACTTAACACAGGAAATTACAAATATGTCCAGGTTATGTTAAATTCTAACAAAAACAACTTAAACTGCTCAACTAAGAAATCTACAGAGAAGACATTCTATTACAAAGTTCCTAAACAGCCTATGAGAAAAATAAAAATGCTGAGACAAAGTGCTTTTTTCCTTTTTAAGATAAACATTATTCTTGTGTTTCTCAAAGACATCAGATTCAGCTATTTAGTCATTTACAAAACTTAACTTCCTCAGTGTAATTCCCCAGAACAGCTTTAGCTGAGTAAAATGACTTGGAGGCTACCCCTTGTTAACTCATAATTTTTTTTTCTCCTAAAAATAAATGTGGTGAGATCTGGAAAGAGGAAAAAGCATAAATTAATACTTGCATCCATTCAGTCTACTATTTTCTTTAAATGAGTCTCAGGTATGAATAGGGAATATAGTTAATAATTACATAATATCTTTGGATGGTGACATACTGTAACTAATTGTGGTGATCATTTTAAAATGTATAAAAATACCAAATCACTATGTTAATAGGAACTAACATAGTGTTTAGGTCAATTATACTTCAAAAACAAACAAACTCATAGAAAAAGACATCAGATTTCTGGTTACCAGAGGAGAGGATGGCAGAGGGGGAGTTGGATGATGGTAGTCAAAAGGTACAAACTTCCAGTTATTAAAAAAAAAAAAAAGTTACAAACTTCCAGTTGTAAGATAAATAAGTACTAGGGACGTAATTAACATGATAAATATAATTAGCACTGCTGTATGTTATATATGAAACTTAAGAGAGTTAAATCCTGAGTTCTCTTCACAAGAAAAAAAATTTTTTTTCTATTTCTTTAATTTTGTATCTATATGAGATGACAGATGATCACTCAACTTATTGTGATAATCATTTCATGATGTATGTAAGTCAAATCATTATGCTGTACATCTTAAACTTATACAGTGCTGTGTGTCAATTATATCTCAATAAAGCTGGAAGAAAATGTATATAATAATTTAAAAAAATCAATGAAGAAAAAAATTTTTTCTTTTTGTTTGCCAGGGAAAGGCAAGACAAACAGTACTTTTAGTTTAACTATAAAAGAAAAAAAACATACAAATGAAGAAACCACAATTCTAAACTATCCTCACCTACAAATTCCCTTTCCAAAAGCTTTCCTGATTTAAAAAAAAAAAATTAAAAATGAATTAAAATTCACTAGTCTATCAATTATAAAGTGAAGAGGTGATATACCCATTATCCAGTCAGTATATTTCAATCTCCTGTGATACCTAAAATACATGGTTTGACTGCTCCAGGAAAAAAAAAAAAATGATATGTCAAAACTCTTGGTTATTTTATGTAGTGTTGTCAGAGCCTCAGTCTAAAAAACCATCCAAATAACATTCTCCACAATTTCCAAATACTTTTTAGAAGGGATTTATGGTTTATTTCTTAAAACTTCAGAGAAATTGGTAACACTTTTTTCAAGTAGACATTCTTCACTAACGCATACTACAACAAATTTTATCATCCACCATTTCCATATTTCTGTTTGCTGTTTACATTCTAATGATTCCAGTTTTAATTTAAAAATAATAGCATTAAAGAGGAGAAAACTCTTTACCTCAGTAAACATAGATAAAGCCACTAGATGAGGTTCATTCCTCAACTTTATTGTTAATAATTTGAAGTGCAGAGTGAAGACTAAACAGAGCTGTTTTGGAAGACAGAACTACAACATTTGATATGAAAATCATCGGTTGAGACCCAAATGTCAGTTTTAGAGAGTCACTTTTCTAACCACAACCACACATTAAGATAGTCGATAAATTATAAATTGATAAATGTAAAAGGTACTCAAATCGATGTCCCTGAAGAGCAGATAAGGATAATCAGCCTCCCCCATATGGAAATAAATAGAATATTTTATCCACTGAGGATTTAAAGCCAGTAAAAACTGACAGAACTTTAGGGGACTGATTCTACAGAATATATCTCAGTCACGCAGCACAACCAATAAAAACACTGCAGGATTCCAGGATTTGTGTACAGTTGGGCATCTTCCCCAAATGGTATTCTGCAGCAAAAGAAATATAGATATTGATTTCGAATTTTTGATGTGCTTTTAACTATCCCATCAAATAAATTGACCTGTGAGGAAGTTTTTCATCTACTGTAACCTTTTCTACCTGCTTGCATTTTTAGTAACAAATATCAATCCCGGGCTTCCCTGGTGGTGCAGTGGTTGAGAGTCCGCCTCCCGGTGCAGGCCACACGGGTTCGTGCCCCGGTCCGGGAGGATCCCACGTGCCGCGGAGGGGCTGGGCCCGTGAGCCATGGCCGCTGAGCCTGCGCGTCCGGAGCCTGTGCTCCGTGACGGGAGAGGCCACAGCGGTGAGAGGCCCGCATACCGCAAAAAAATGATAATAATAATAAAAAATAAAATGCTATAATAATTAAGAGAAATATTTTTCCACTTCCAATGAGAACATTCACACATGAAAAAAAATCACAGGGTAACACACAGTCATAACTGACATTCTTCAAATACAAAGAACAAGGACATACAAATAACATAAATCTTTCTATTCTGGGTGTCAATACAGGAAAACACTAGCCATAATTTTTAGGAATGAGTTAAAGTACCCTGAACAATTATGTCTATTGTTAAAGATTAATGCTTGAATTGTATCATCAGTCAAAAGAAGAGCACTGTTTAAAATGTTCACAAACATAATTGTTTTGGCTTACAAATGGAATTGTTTGATGACATTTTTCTCATCATTTCTAATTTTAAACAGTAAAAAATTATATCAGTTTGAAAAAAGAGCTACAAATTTAAAGCCTTATAAAGATAAAAGCTGCATATTCTCTATCTGACATAACTATCCTAGAGCTCCCTATTACTATATATTATGATAAAGTTTTAAATTATTATGTCTACTTTAGTAGTTTTACAGATAATCGATTTTACAGAAAGAGTCTATTAAAAAGTAGTTTAGTAGGAACTTAACTATATTTTAAATTGATAACATAATCACAGAAGAAATAATTCAAATACCTCTGAACACCTGCTTTCTTTGACTATATATCTTTAGTGGGATATATTATAAGGACATAAAGAGGCAAAGAAATCTTTACTTGGTAAATCTGTTGCAGGAGGGAGTATCAGTATAGCAATTCCAAAACTATCATATGTGTGTGTAGGGCAGATTAAATGAGTAAATATATTGATATGGTTGAGAATCAGAATTCTCCCTGTAGGAAAAGGGAGATACAAATATGAACTGAGGAAAGGTAAAGTTGAACTCTGTGATTCTGAACTTGAATTGAAGGTATCCTATAAAATCATGATTTCTTTTAAAAAATGTGTGTGTATGTGTGTAACCATTTAAAGGGCCTAGAAGCAACAACAGTAGTAGTAGTGAGTATATTCAATGCCCAAATTTTGGTTTCTAAGTACCATTTCCCACTAAAATGAACGAGGGCTCCACTGTTAAATAGTTGATTCCAAGTAGAATATACAAGGTGGGCTTGGAACACCTTACTGTACAAAGAAGTAAGAAGGTGCCCAAATACCAATGTGGACATATGCAAAGGCCACAGGAACTAGTTTGAAGGGACTAAACAAATTTGAGGTAATTCAGTCATCAAAAAGAATAATGGTAACAGATCATCACATCGGATACGTTTTTTAAAAAGGAATCCTTGGGTACATAGAGGTACTAAAATAAAAGGAGAGGGACTTCCTTGGTGTTCCAGTGGTTAAGAATCCGCCTTCCAGTGCAGGGGACGAGAGTTCGATCCCTGGTCAGGGAACTAAGATCCCATAGGCCGCCAGGCAGCTAAGCCTGTGCGCTCTGGAGCCCACGCACCACAACTAGAGAGAAGCGCACACGCCTCAACAAAGAGCCCACGCACCACAACTAAGACCCAATGCAGCCAAATAAATAAATAAATATTTTTTTTGTATCTTCCTTTAAAATAAAATAAAAAGTGAGAGGAGGAATATCTCTTCTTTAAAGAAAATAGCCAGCAAACATATGTAGAAGGATTGAGAGAACTGGAAAACCATTATTTGGCAACAACCAATGCAATGATTTATTCAGGCAAGGTTTATCAACGGCTACTAAAACCACCGTATAGAAAAAAAATTGTTGGAAAACAGAATAGCTAATGATAAAGTATCACCTCCACAGATTAACTGTTAAGTATAAAAGGGAAAAGACACCTTTAAAATGTAGGAATCTGGTTAACCTAAGTGGTCAACCTTAACATCACCAATAAATGGACAAATTATCATTACATTACTCTTGATGTGATCAAATGGAAAGTTTACAATAACTACCATGTAACAGTCTTGAAAAGAAAACTATTTAGCCTGAAACTGTGAAGAAACAATCAAATTCATTTTGTGAGGCATTCTACAAAACAATTGGCCTAGACTTTTCAAAAATGTCAATGTCTTGAAACACCAAAAAAAAAAAAAAAAAAAAAAGGAAGGGTCTTCCCCGGTGGCGCAGTGGTTGGGAGTCCGCGGGTTCGTGCCCCGGTCCAGGAAGATCCCACATGCCGCGGAGCGGCTGAGCCCGTGAGCCATGGCCGCTGAGCCTGCGCGTCCGGAGCCTGTGCTCTGCAACGGGAGAGGCCACAACAGTGAGAGGCCCACGTACCACAAAAAAAAAAAAAGGAAGGAAGATAGGAGGAAAAAGAAAAGGTGAGGATTGTTCTAGATAAAAGAAAACAGAGAGATATGACAACCAAACACAATTCAATGAAATCTCTTACTCAATTCAGTGTTATTTTCCTAAAAAGCTATAAGAGACATTATTGGAACATCCAGGTAAATCTGAATTTTTTCATATGGCCTATACATTAGATAATATTATCATATCAAAATTAAATTATTTGGGTATGCTAATGGCATTATGGTTATGTAGAAGGATGTCCTAGTTACTAGGCGATGCATGATGAAGTATTTAGAAGTATCATGATGTTTCCACCTTACTTTCAAATGCTTCAGCAAGGAAAAAAAAAGTGTACATTTGTGTGTGTGTGTGTGTGTGTGTGTGTGTTAGAGAAAAAGCAAAAAAGCAAAAGAAGCATAATGTTAACAACTAGTGAGTCTAGGTAAAGGATATACAGGTATTTGTTGTACTACTCTTTAAACTTTTTTGTATAGGTTTGAAACTTTCAAAAGAAAAAAAGTTGGGGAAAAAAGTAGGATGGAAATTAAATCGACTTTAGAGCAGCTGATCAGACTTTATAACGTTTAACTACTTCTTCACCCTATCCATAAGACCTAAAAGCCAGTACAAAGTTCAGACAGGTTGGACTAAAAATGAAAGTAATAATCCTAACAAATAATAAGTAATTATAAGCCAATCCATCATTAACTTCCAATTATAGCTGTAGACTAACCATAATCTCTGATGAGAATTCTGTGAAAGATGACATGTGCTGACTCACCTAGCACAATAGTGAATAAACAAAAGCTGTCTTGTATAACATTTTCTCCAAATCCAAATATGACTACCAAACGATTTTTTCCCCAATCAAGATCTATTAGTTAAAAGGAACTCTAAATTAAAATGTTGTTACAGAAGTACAGATGATCCCAGACACCACATCACTATAATAATAATGATAACGATAATAATAAACAAACTCTGTACCAGGAATTTTGTAAACCTATGCACACATACCATCTCACTTAATCCTCACAACAACTCTATAAGACAGGTACTATTATTATCCTCATCTTATAGATTTAAAAAATAACAAAGGCTGAATAACTTTTGCAAGATCATACTGCTACTAAATAGCAAAACACACCTTGAATCCAGGCAATCTGACTCCAAGCCCAAGCTTTTTGCTCTGTACCCTCTACTGCTTTACTATGAAATGTAAAATTTAAATAACTGACTGTATTAATTCAATATCTACCAAAAACTACACAATGGAGTTATTTCAAAGAAAATCATAAGCATGCCTTTTTTCCCTAATACACATATTTATATTTACACATACACCAACTGAATGAAGTTAGAATTTAACCAGATGCCCAATTTACTGCCAAATCCCAAGTGCAAATAAAAATGATATAGAGCTGTATTACTCAGTTACCTATTCATATATATGGTTGAATATGTTACATATAAATTCAAAACAAATACCAACATATTTCCAAAAGCCTTAATCTAGAACCTTATCCCTGCCCACTCAAGGGAAAAAATACTGAAAAAACTTTTTTCAGGTACAGCATTCCTCAAACATACTTAACTTAAACAACGACATAAAAGGAAAAAAAGAATAATTAAGACATAAACCTTGAACACTGATGCCACAGTGAAAAAATATTAAGAAACAAAGCATGTCCCCCCAAACCCAGTCATCTTACAATGTTCTCTACCTCAATGAACTGTACCACAATCCATCCAGCTACATAAGCCAAAATGGTAGTGGTGGCTGATGGCACCTTTCTCTCCCTCATTCCTCATATCCAATTCATCACCCAGTTCTACCTCCCAAACATCTCTAAAACCCATCCACTTTTACCTGTCTTTACCACCACCTTGTCTAAGATATTACCATCTCTCATCTGGCCTCTCCTCATCCACACTCTTATCTCCTCTGTAAACAGTTTTTCTTCTGTATAACATCAAGTCCTTTTTCATAGAATTTACAATAGTTGCAACTTTACATTTCTTTGATGGAATATTTGATTTATGTCTGCCTCCCCTCATAAGTTCTATGAGGTAGAGACTGCATTTACTCATCACTATATCACTGTGGCCTAGAAGCGTGCCTAGTAAATAAATAAATGCTAAATGATTGAATGCATGTCAAAGATTACAAACATTTATAAACAGTCCAAAAAAATTAAGTAGTTACAAGACTCATGAACCATCATAAGGAGTACCTTATTTCATCATTTCTAGATCACACATTTTTACATTTTAAACTCTGAAACTGAATATACCTTACAGTTGACAATCTTTTTATGTTTAATGGGCAATATTTTTTTTCTTTCACGGCAGTTCATAAAATAATGGTGCACCTTGGAATAAAATAAACAAATAAAAAACCCTCATCACAGGTAAATCTACAATACACCTGACCCACTCAGTTCAAATCTGGTAGTCTAGCCTCCCTTCTCCTTTGGCCACCACGCCACTCCCAACATTCAATAATTAACAGTGCTTACTGGTTCTTTCACCAACAGTTATCCAATTAATTCTTTTTTTTAAATCCCACAATAATAACACTAGATCTATCTAATTCCTCATTGCCTGGTATCTGAGCTCTTGCCACAGCTTCATTCATTTAAACATTTGTTTCAAATTCAGCCAACACTGCCCACCTATATGCAAAGAAATGAAGATACAAAGCAATCCAGTTAACTGTCCCTCCCACTAATCTCTCTCTCCTACAATTTAGAATTTTGCTCATTTTGTGCCTCAAACTGGAATTACTTTCCTCCCAATTTCTACCTACCAAATTTATACTCACTATTTTAGTTCTAGATCAAATCTCATCTTCTTCATGAAATATTCCCTGGTTAATCTCTCTTTTCAACCTTAACATTCTAAAACACATAAAACCAAACGCATACTGCCTATATTTTGTTTCTTGAAGGCAAGGTTTACATGTCAAACATTCTAATAGAATGTAAGCTCCCTAAGAGCAGAGACTTTTGTCTCTTGTTCACTGTTCTATTCCCAGCACCTAGAAGAGTATCTGGTACGTAATAGCTGCTTAGCAAGTATTTATTGAATTAATGCTCTTTATATATTCCAGAGTAGTGAACAAATCTTTGCAACTGTAGTAAGTGCGAAGAGTCAAAAGGAACTGGACTAAATTACTTGAATTCTTTGAGCTTCAGTTTCTTCATCTGCTAAATGTAAATAATGCTCAATAGCTCAATGAGTTGGTATAATGATTTAATGCAATAATGCTTTAAAGCAGTGGTCCCCAAACTTTTTGACACCAGGAACCAGTTTCGTGGGGAGGGGAATATGGTTCAGGTGGTAATGCAAGTGATGGGAAGCCGCAGATGAAGCTTCGCTGGCCCACCACTCACCTCCTACTGGGCAGCCCCGTTCCTAACAGGCCGCAGACCAGTACCAGTCCGTGGCTCGGGGGGTAGGGACCCTTGCTTTAAAGCATCTGGTACAGAGCTGAGGGCAAGAGGATGTTCTCAATAAATGGTTTGATGATATGGTGACAAAAGTTAAATAGTAAGAAGCATTTAATAAATGCCTACTAAATGAATAAAATCTCAGGAAAAATATAAAAAATTTGAGTAATGTCTAGCCTATCATTTATCCAATAAAGAATTTCATGAGTGAATTAATTCTGAAATATTATACATTTAGCCCCACTCTTAAACGTGGCTAAAACCATTTCTGACTAATTAGGAATAACCTCATTTAGACTGGGTACATGTATTAATATTTACATTTTATTGACATAGAGATTATCTTTGACTCCTAAAGAAGAACAATAATTCTGCTATTAGAATAGTAAAATACTCATAATAGAAGAAAGCTGCAAAGTTATTTAACTTACATGACCCCAAGAAAGACAAGAAGTACAAAAATTTCTGTCTACAAAACATTACTGAATAGTAAACAATGCTGTTTTACCAGATCTATCAAATTATGCATAAGGGGCTTCCCTGGTGGCGCAGTGGTTAAGAATCCGCCTGCCAATGCGGATTGGCAGGAACACAGGGTCAAGCCCTGGTCCGGGAAGATCCCACATGCCGCAGAGCAAATAAGCCCATGCGCCACAACTACTGAGCCTGTGCTCCAGAGCCCGCGAGCCACAACTACTGAAGCCCGCGTGCCTAGAGCCCGTGCTCTGCAACAAGAAGCCACCACAATGAAAAGCCCGCTCACCGCAACAACGAGTAGCCCCCGCTCACCACAACTAGAGAAAGCCGGCGCACAGAAACGAACACCCAACGCAGCCAAAACTAAATAAATAAAATAAATTAAATATATATATAGAGAGAGAAATATCTCATAAACAATCACAACAAATAAACTTTTCAATATATTCGTATTCCATTTTACAGAAAAATGAGCATCAGTTAAATGGTTTTTAAACTCTTTTTACTAAACTATAAAAGTTCTCATATTGGCTACTTTTTGACTTTAAACACGTCCCAAAATTTTACAGTGAAAGAACTGATAATTAATTCAATACAGCATCAGATTATTCGACTAATTAGAAACTCTCCCTTGTTCAGGGAAGACACTTTATTTACTTGTAAATTGGTACACACACAGACTTTACCTTTCAAAAGCTTTTCTAATCCCTCTGTGTACTTTCAATGACTCACAATCTAATTACAAATCATAAACAACCAAGGAGGAAAGAGCATTCCCTTGTGTCTATCTGCTATTAATTGACACAAAATCATCGCAAAAATTCTACTGGGGACGTATGTTTCGAGTAGGAGAAGGGAAAAAAATCCCATCTAAGTTAATTCAGATACAAAGAGCTGTAGGATGAGGTATTCTCCTCTAACCATAGGGTAGCAGTGAACCCCTTGTGGGAGAATAATCAATACAAAACAAAAATGTAAGCCAAATAGATCTTAAGTATAAACTTCATAAGCAGAGTCATGCTTGGCTGTTCGTCACGTATTCACCAGTCATCATAAGAATGTGTTTGAACATCCAACCTAAAAAGCCCTGACATGTGGATGGAAGTCGAAGAGTTGAGGATGAGTAAGAAACAAATAAAGTGATTAAACGTTAATGTCTGAGTGGAAAAGCATTAAGATATTCAGGCAAATGTGTTAAGAGTCTGAAGCAGTAACAAAGGCCTAAAAAGGGATAAAGGAGTTAGGAATGAGAAGATTGAGATCTTGAGAATCTGATTCGGGGGGATTTTTTTTTTTCTCTTTTCTGTTCTTTTTTTAACGGAGAGAAATAGGGAAGGAGTTAAATGGATGCAATAGCTTAGGGGACTAGCGATAGTGCCTGAAACACGTACGAAAAGCCTCTAGGAGAGGGGGAACAGCTGCCCACAGGAAGGCTTACGGTTCGTTAGCTCTGGAGACCAGGAAGGGCAAGGAGTCAGAAAACAAATTACACCAGAAACAGAGATGAGGGAGGCGCCAAAACCCTCAGAGAGCCTAAACTGTTGGCTACTGGGTCTCCACTGAGGGCAGGGGCCCCCAAGAAACCCGGTCATTTGGAAGGACCAGAGACGCTAAGTCCCAACCTCCTCTGAGGCTAGCGGAGTCAGAGGAACTCAAGTCGACCCCTCACCGAAAAACCTAAAACAGAACTGGAAAAATGTAAACAATGTGCAGGAGCCACCAACCGGGAAATGTTCCAGCTCCACCAGCAGCCGCCACAAAAGCAGCCGACACACACGCAGATGCCCCGACCTCAGCGCCGCAGCTACAGGCACCTCGAGCTCTCCGGCCACCGTAGTAAGAGAAACGCCCCACCCCCTTCAAACCCAGTAGGTCAGCCACTTCCGGGGCACTAACGCCTATTGATTGGCAGCAACAGTAGCAGCGGCCTACAGGTCCCCGGTCCGTTTACTTCATCCTTTTTTCGTCCTGTTTGCCGCCTCAGACTCTAAGTCACCAATATAGCAAGAGCAGAACCACGAGAAAGTATCCATCTATAAGCGGTGTCTCCGATAGACAAACTATATTATTCCTGCCATGACTTCCTGGTGAACAATTGGACTTCAACTCCCAGCTTGCCGTGCAACACTCCCTCTCCTCCAGCGCTGGAACTACAAGATCCAGCATGCACTGCCCCCCTTGGTCTTCGCTCTGCCCCGACACCTGCAGACCTCAAAGGCGATTTCAGAGGATTCATTAAATCCTTTAGATTAATGTAGACCTTTCTACCAAGACCCACTTTGGTAAAAATACCAGTATTCTCTCCTTTCCTTTTGTGAAGGTATTAAATATCAAGGAATATGTGAGTTCATTTTCCACGTTCAGATTATTTTCCAGAATTGAAACAGGACAGTCTGCAAAGGCTTTTTATGAAATGGAAATTTTTATCCTCATTCATAAGGGGTGTTGAGAGAAATACTAAATTGTTGCAAAGTGTAATCCTGTGTCGTTTTTGCAGTACTGCAAGGCTGTGCTGGAACAAGGGCTACCAAACGTGCTCCCGAATTGCATAGGAAATTACAATAAGAGCGAGAAGTGAAAAATTAACAGTCTGTAGTACCAGACTATGAAACCACAAGGGAAAGAATATCTTTCAGAATACAGAGTTGAAAAGTTCAAAAGTAGATGTGAAAAGGGTTTTCAATTTTTTTATGTGTTTAATGGTTTGAATTATATTTATTATTATTCTCACAAAAACAGGTAACTGCAGCTATTTATTTTCTGTTATGCAGTAGGGCCACCAAGTAACCTATCATACAAAGGATATAGCAAGATGTAACATTTTTTAGAGTGAGGAAACAAAATAACTGTTTTCTTGCCTGATTGGATAGCCAGTGGTTCCACATTTTAAAATACAGAACTCTGTTTTGATTTCTTAGGGAAGATAACATGCATTTAACAAGCTGTCTGGATGCTTTTTTGTTACTTTCATGAAGACTCAGATTACAAGAATAAATGTTTTCTTGTTTTTTTGGTTTTTTTGCAGTACGCGAACCTCTCACTGTTGTGGCCTCTCCCGATGCAGAGCACAGACTCTGGACGCTCAGGCTCAGCGGCCATGGCTCACGGGCCCAGCCGCTCCACAGCATGTGGGATCTTCCCGGACCGGAGCACGAACCCGTGTCCCCTGCATTGGCAGGCGGACTCTCAACCACTGTGCCACCAGGGAAGCCCTATTTTATTTTTAATATCATACATTAACAAGACGAGAGAAACAATGCTTTGATTCTTTAAATAGACTACCTGGTAGTTATACAAAATAAAACTGTATGTATACCACAAACATTGGTAGTCTATGGATTTACAGCAAAAACAAATTTTAATTGGTTAGTAAAACAGTAGAATACTTTCCATTTTTACAACTTCACGTAGAAGTCACACAGGGAAGTTATATTCTCTAACATTGGCATGGCATCAGCTACCATACAAACTGCTTTCCAACTCCAGTGTGCTAAATTATGCAGCACAAGCAGGTAAATATTTAAAATCTACGATCGTGGAAAACAATCTGCTGCTTTCGATACTCATACACCAAAGCACGGTCTGTGAGAGAAAACATTTTCATCGGAATGATTCAGAGGTAGTAATAAACTATAATTAGGTTATCTGTTATTCATAGGTGTTTGTAGTAAATAAACACGTAATTGGATCCACTTATTAGGGTTGTTATTAAGGAAGCTTTAAAATATGCTAAATATTTGATACACATATTTCTAAAGTGGTTTCAATGATCAATTGTATAAATGAATGTGGGAAAGAGTCTAAAGAGTACATAATTTATGTAACAGACTTTAGGTTTTTAAAAGAGGTTCTTGCAGCTGCAGTGCTCAGCAATATTCTCTCCTCTAAATGTGTCTTTGACTTTGCAATTCAGCCAATTGCCAACCACACAGAGTCAGAACTGGACAAGATGTTCATTTCAGTTCAACAAATACATGATAAGTGCTGCTAGGGGCAAAGCACTCTACCTAGGCACTATAGTCTTTTTGAAGCACATACAGTTTTGATAATTAAAAGGAAGTGAAAAGAAGATAAGAGAGCTTTATCAGAATGGAAAACAGAAAGTAAAATATGTGTAACAGCAACTTTTTTATTATACACACTTTTATTTTTAAACCATGTGAATGCCTTACCTAGTCAAAAAAATTTTTAATTACAATTTAAAAGACCTTTGCAGTGGAATACCTGTGTAAGCGTTACAGCTCTACACTTGGGCAAATTACTCTTCTCTCTGTGTTTCAGTTTCCTCAACTGTACAATAGGATGATAATAAAAGCCACCATAAAGTATTTAGAACAGGGCTTGGCACATAAAATATTTTTTGAAGGTAAAATTTTAGTCAGGGTGTTGGAAGTTTTAAAAATAAACCATAACCCTATTTTAGAAAGTACCTGAATAATGTCAATCATACAATTAGTGAAAAATATGCTACTATATTTGAACCAGATAGCATTCTAAGTATTTAGAAACTGTCTTCAACATCAACTTTCAATAATCACTTATGCATTTGTTTAACTGGAACTCTTTAGTAGTGAATATACTTTCTAAAAGACAGGAGCTACATCTTAAACATCTGTGTCCTGCTCAGCTCTAAGCACCGTACTTTGTACAGAGTAATTAGTTCTCCATCAGTGCTCCATCAGGAAATTCATGGTGATGACGGAGGCCCTGAAAACTCCTTTCTCATTCATACATAAGCTATTTTTAACACCCGTGCTTTTTTTTTTTTTAATATTTATTTATTTATTTGGCTGCCCCGGGTTTTAGTTGCGGTACACGGGATCTTCATTGCCACGTGCGGGATCTTTTCACTGTGGCATGCGGGATCTAGTTCCCTGACCAGGGATCGAACCCGGGCCCCCTGCATTGGGAGTGCAGAGTCTTAACCACTGGATCACCAGGGAGGTCCCTATTATTTTAATTAATAAATCAGATTGTATAATTAAATAACTATTAAAAGCAGAATATTTGACTAATAGAATGCTACATTTAAAAATCATGAAAAACAGCAATTCACTGCTTAGTGCGTATATATATTTAAAACATTCATCTTAAGCATCAAGCCCTTTCCAAAATTCATCATATCCCAGGTGTGTACTTTGAAAACATAGAAGCCATTCTAGTAGCATTGATTGTGACACAGCTCCAGGTTTTTGCTAGTAAACTTTTAATTCTTAACTTCTACCAAGTATACTTCTTATTCATCTCCCTCCAGGACCCAGAGAAAGATGAAGGTCCTGTTTAATAAGTAAACATGTACCATGTATGACTGATCAGGAACGTTATTTTGAGATAAATTGAACTCAGCCTTGATGAGATGAATACCTTGTGGAAATTATTAAAATTATTTTAAGGAAAACTTGGTGAAAACGTTTTCTCCTTTCCAAGTGAACTTATTTCTATCCCCTCTCCTACATCCTCAAGCTCACTCTTTCCACTGCCCCCTTTGCCTCAGCCTACAAACATGTACTGAATCCCCACAATTCTGAAAGCAACTTCAGCGGACTCAGTTTCCCCCTAGATGCAATATTATTCCATTTTCCTTTTCCTTTCATAACCACACTTCAGCAAGTGCTACAAAGTAAACCTTAGCCTTGAAATGCAGCACAAAATCTATTCACAGCTAATATTTACTGAACACCCAGCACTGTGCTAATTCATGGAAATATGAAAAGAATTCAGAGAAGTAACTTACGGCTCACAGTGTGATAAACATTATGATAGAGGGAAGAACAGGGTATTAAGAGAACAAGGAGTGTCAGTTATTCTCAAATTGAGGGATCCTGAAGGAGGAAGTCCTAAGATAACTTAAATGACAAAAATAATTAACTAGCTTCAGAAGAGGGAGATTCGACCTGTTTAGGATAACCCAGAAATTTATTATAGCTGGAACATGAGAGTTGGGGAGTGGTACTTGTATACTATGATAAGAGTGTTGAACTTTAATCTGGTTATAAAGGAAACCATTTAGGGAATGACATAATTAAGTTGCACTTTATGCTGCTGCTTGCAGGATTATGGAGAATGGCTTGGGCTGGAAAGAATAGTTAGGAGATTGTTTTCATAATTCAGGTTTTAAAAAATGGGAGACCTGAAATAAATAGTAATAAGGGAAGAGCAAAAAACTGGTCAGAGATATTAGGACAATAGAACTAAGAGGAGGGGCGAAGGAGGGAAGAAATCAAAGGAGACTCCCAGGTTTCTGTTTTTTCACTTTTCCACATGTTGAGTTAGGAATGTTTAAACACCATCAGAGGACTATGCCCAGGAGGCAATTAGATATGGAGCTTAAGAGGAAGATTTGAGCTGAATATATTGCTTTGGGACTCACTAGCTTTAGGTGAGAGTTGAAACCATGGGCATGGATAAGATTACAAGCCAGGTGGATGGGCAACTGAGCTAGTAACCAGGAAGCTAAAAGGTGACAGAAATGAGGGACGGTGGAGAACAATATATGTAAATATCATGAAATTTTTCAAGGAACGGGATTTTTACATAAAAACAGAGGGTTACTTGTTTAGATGTAACTTTGAAGAATAAGGAGAGAGCTGAACTCACCTCTGGACCCGGTGTTCATGAATAAATGAGACCAAAAAGACAAAAGGACATACTTTCAAGAAAGTTGCAGGGGGACAGAATCTTCAGAGAAGTGTCAGCATTTGTTAAGACCAGAAGGTGAGGCAAAAATTCTGTGAGGAGAATCCAGAGGTAGCGAATTAGAGCATCAGAGAAACAATGGAAAGATTTTGAATGGAGAAAAGTAGCAGGAGATTGGGTCATAAGAAAGGAAGTGCATGTGAGAACACACAAGAAAGATGATGACCAAGGATGCCAGGAATATGAGGAAGTATTCACTAGCCTCAAGGTCTCAAAACAGAAATCCTATATAAATCTGACGTTCACCCTAACTTGTGCAGGTAGACATCACGAGTCTTGACAGCAGAGAGTGTAACTTACTGACTTATACTCACATCTTTCTTTTACAATGGAACCCTAAATCAAACACTGTGGCCCATTTCTCTTGGTTTAAGCATGAACATGTGAGATAATTCTTGGCAATGAGATGTGAGGGAAAGTCTGCTATGGGGGTGTTCCGGGAAAAGTTCTTCTCTCTAACAAAAAGCAGCACATGCTGTGTACCCACATCATAGCAGCATTATGCACAGCCACTAAAAGGTGGACGCAGCCCAAGTGTCCATCAACAGATAAATGGATAAGCAGAATGTGGTGTATGGACATAACGAGCTATTACTCCTTAAAAAAGTAGGAAATTCTGACACATGCTACAATATGGATGAAACTTGAGGACATTATACCGAGTGAAATAAGCCAATCACAAAAAGGCAAATACAGTTGACCCTAGAACAATGAGGGAGTTAGGGCACCCAACCCCATGCTTTTGAAAATCTGCACGTGTAACTCATAGTCAGCCCTACATAACCACAGTTCTGCATCCACAGAGTCAGTCAGCCAAGGATTCTGTAGCACTGTAGTATTTACTATTGAAAAAAATCTGAGTATAAGTGGACCCATTCAGTTTAAACCCATGTTGTTTAGGGGTCAACTGTACTGTAGGATTTCACTTACCTGAGGTATCTAGAGTAGTCACATTCGTAGCGATCAAAAGTAGAACGGTGATTACCAGGGGCTAGGGGGAGGGAGGAATGGAGTCATTACTCAATGGATATAGAGTTTCAGTTTTGTAAGGTAAAATGGATTCTGTAAAATAAAATGGATTTTTTTTTTTTTTTTTTTTTCTGGAGCTAGCCATCCTGGGAGGCCTGGTTTATTACAAATTCTTTTGCAAGCATTGAACCTCTTATAGGGAAGGGTTTGTGGACCAGAACTTCGACTCTGTGAATGAATGGTGTTAGAGATGTGGTGATGGTTACACAACAATGTGTATGTACTTAGTTACTGAACTGTACACTTAAAATGGTTAAAATAGTTAATTTTATGTTATGTGTATTTTACCACAATAAAAATAATGGAAGAGAAAAAAAGCAGTGAATGCCAAGACCATTCAATGGCCAAAGGATAGTCTCTTCAACAAATAAATAGTGGTGGAACAACTGGGTTTCCACATGCAAAAGAATAAAGTTGGATCCTTACTTCATACCATGTTCAAAAATTAACTCAAAATGGATCAAAGATCTAAATATGAAAGTTTAAATGATAAAACCCCTAGAGTAAAACATACAGGTATATCTTCATGACTGGGATTTGACAACAGCTTCTTAGATGACACCGAAAGTACAAGCAAGAAAGAAAAAATAGAGAAATCATACTTCAACAAAATTAAAAACTTTCATGCATCAAAGGACACTATGAAGAAAATGAAAAGACAATCCACAGAATGGGAAAAAATATTTGCAAATTATATATCTGATAAGGGTCTAGTACCCAGAATATATAAAGAACTTAAAGATAGACAACAAAAAGACAATAATTCAACTAAAAGATGGGCAAAAGACTTGAATAGACATTCTCCAAAGGATATGCACAGATGGCCAAAAAGCACATGAAAAGGTGTTCAACATTGTTAATCACATTTTTATGAAAAAGTGTATTTTGTGTTTAAATATGCATATACATACATTTAAAGAGTAATATATAATGCTTGAAATTGCAAAATGTTTCTCAGCCACTGTATTAATCATGTATTTTGTATAACAAATTATCCATGTCTTAGTGGTTTTAAAAAACAATATTTATTATCACAATTTTTGTGGGTTAGGAATCTGGTCATGACTTAGCTGGGTCCTCTGCTTCCTGGTCTCTGCCAAGGCTGCAATCAAGGTCAGCCAAGGTCTGTGATCCCATCTGAAAATATGACTGGGAAAAAATGTGCTTCCAAGTTCATTCAGTGGTTGTTGACAGGATTCAGTTCTTTGCAGGTTGTTGGACTGAGGGCCTTCGTTTCTCACTGGCTATTGGTCATCACCTCTCTCAGTTCTTTGCCACATGAGCCTCTCGAAAAAGCAGCCTGTTTCATCAAAGCATGTGAGCCAAGAAGGCAATAGAGAGTCTGCTAGCAAAGTGGAAGTCACACTCTTTTAAAAGCCAATCATGGAAGTGACACCCCATCACTTTTCCTGTGCGCTACTTATTAGAAACAATCTGCTAGGCTGAGCCCACATGCAAGGGGAGATTATTACACAAAGGCATACATACAAGGAGGTGGGGATCACAGTAGGCCATTTTAGAAATATTCACCACAGTCACCATACACAACTGTTGCAAATACCAGGCTAATTCATAATTAACTTGGAACCACACGTTGGAATAGGAACAGAAGCAAGAAAATGAATGCCTGGCTCTATTGTGGAATGAGTCTCTGCTATACAGGAATCTATGGCATTCATGTTTTTGAAACATAAGATTTGACAAGTTGTCTTTTTTCTTACCTAAGTATTTTGCCACTCAAATCCTCTCCATACTCTGAAGCAGTATTTATATTTGATGTTGCTCCCAGCAAATCCCAGAACTTTACAGCATTTGCATATAGCTGCCTTTTGTAGGGCAAAAGATGTGGAGAAGCATTTTCCTGGGACCTGAACAATGTTAGTGACAGGAACAGCTGTTTAGGGTGAAGGGTGGCACCAGGTTAGTGCTGAGAGTCAGTTAGAGAATGAGAAAGATACTCCTGTGTTTTCAGTATGATTTTTGTGATCATATTACACGTAGAGCCCTCTAAGGCAGGGGTCCCCAACCCCTGGGCCGCAGACCAGTACAGGTCCGCGGCTTGTTAGGAACCGGGCCACACAGCAGGAGGCGAGCAGTGGGCAAGCAATCGAAGCTTCATCAGCCGCTCCCCATCGCTTGAATTACTGCCTGAACAATTCCCCACCCCACCCCCCCATCCTCCACCCCCATCTGTGGAAAAATTGTCTTCCATGAAACCAGTCCCTTGTGCCAAAAACTTGGGGACTGCTGCTCTAAGGCATAGTTCCTCTTGCTTGGAGCTAGTGGCAGAACTTATGTATTTAAGGCACCTGAAACTCAGTGGGTAATAAAAGTCATACTCTTTGGCTTGTCTAACATGTCTCAGTTTTCAGATGATTTGAACTCAGATAAGCATGAATTCAAAATTCACATTTTTCTCTCTTTGCTTCTTTTTATTCCTTCCATTCTTTTGAAAGTTACTATTTTTTCCAATTATAAAATAAAAAATATATAGATTGTAAATCATTGCAAACTGCCGAAAAGCAGTAAGAAAAAAGAATCACTCAACATTTCGTTATCTATGGGACTAATTAAACTCAAAAGCTTTTGCACAGCAAAGGAAACCACAAACAAAATGAAAAGACAACCCACAAAGTGGGAGAAAATATTTGCAAATGATGCAACCAACAAGTCTCCAAAATTTATGAACAGCTCATTCAGCTCAATACCATAAAAACAAACAACCCAATTAAAAAATGGGCAGAAGACCTAAATAGATGTTTCTCCAAAGAAGACATACAGGTGGCCAAGAAGCACAAGAAAAGATGCTCAACATCGCTAAGTATTAGAGAAATGCAGATCAAAACTACATGAGATCTCACCTCACACCACACAGAATGACCATCATCAAAAAACCTACAAAAAATAAATGCTGGAGAGGGTGTGGAGAAAAGGGAACCCTCCTACACTGTTGGTGGGAATGTAAAGTGGTACAGCTGCTATGGAGAACAGTATAGAGGTTCCTTAAAAAACTAAAAATAGAGCTACCATATGATCCAGCAATCCCACTCCTGGGCGTATATCCATAGAAAGACATGGTTCGAAAGGATACATACACCCCAATGTTCATTGAAGCACTGTTTACAATAGGCAAGGCATGGAAGCAACCTAAATGTCCATCGACAGATGAATGGATAAAGAAGATGTGAGATATATATATATATTCAGTGGAATATTAGCCATTAAAAAGAATGAAATAATGCCATTTTCAGCAACATGGATGGACCTGGAAATTATCATACTAAGTAAAGTAAATCAGACAAATATCATATGATATCACTTATATGTGGAATCTTAAAAAAACAAAATAAAGTTATGAATGACCTTATTTACAAAACAGAAACAGACTCACAGACTTAAGAGAATGAACTTATGGTTACCAGGTGGGATGGATGCGGGGGAAGGATAGATTGGGAGTTTGGGACTGACATGTACACACTTCTTTATTTAAAATAGATAACCCAAAAAGACCTACTGTAAAAATAAATAAATAAATAATTTTTGTTATCTAAAGGTGACATTGTTGACATTTTGATCTGTATTTCTTGGTATCTTTCCTTCTAAATGTAGTTTTTCATGAGTTTGTTTGACAGAGTTGTGATTACTTTACAATTTTTTATTCAGCTCTTTTCGCTTACCATTAAAACATACAGCACTTTTCCATGTTATTACGAACTGTTTTTAAACATTATTTTTTTAAACCTGTGCTCTTTTTTCCACCTTACACTGCTTTCCAGGGAAAAACAGCAAGTTAAATACTGCTCATAAACATTACTTCTGTTAAGTCTAAATTTCAGCCTGACCCAATTTCAGATTCTTCTGAATCTAAAATAATCTCTCTCTCTCTCTCTCTCTCTCTCTTTCTTTTGATAGAAAACTATTTTGGGTGTTTGGAAACTAAGGAATTCAGTGAGCTTGGAGGAAGAGGAAAGAGTCTAATACCGGCAGTTTTTCACTTGAACCAAAAACCAGAACTCAAACTCTGAATTGGGAGAATGTTCAGAAAGGAACTACTAACTTAATATTAATATTAAATATTGATATCACAAAAACTTTAGTTTTTAAATAAAATTATAAAAAGCTTCAATTTATATATTTTAAAGTAAAAAGACAGCCAGCAGCGACCTCTTGTAATTCTTTTTGACTTCTCTACAGAAGCACGAAAGCTGGCAAGGATCTTGTTTATTAAGTCTCAGTACTTAGTTAAAGGATATTATTTACTTAATAATTCACAAAGTTTGTACCTCTGAATACCAAAAGCCAGTTTTTTAATGAATTTACTCTAGTTTTGAAAATGGTTAGACTTTGATGCATGGCCAGTCATGCACTCAGTTGGTCAGGTGCCTAGGAGAACATGATATTATCTTGTCCTTGAGGAGTTAGAAATCTACTGAGGAAGAAAAATATGTACATACTAAATTATAAATCAAGGCAGAATGTGAACAGGACTTAATAAAGATACAAAGTCTTATCATGGCATAGAAGTATGTGTATACTTCAGAATATATATATTCTGATTTTTAAAATAACCCAGGTGTTTGATAAAAATTCAAACATTAAAGAATACATAACACAACCAAAATAATGACCCATAATAACTTGATGTATAATCTTAACGTTTTATGACTATGCTAACATGAAATATTATTATTATAAACATTTGTTAATGTTAATGAGTATGTCTGGACTGTATACAATGAGCTAGGCATTGTTTTAGATGTTGGGGTTATAGCTGAACAAAAACAGGGATTTCTGTTCAAGGAGCTTACATTTTAGTGGATTGAGACAGAGAATAAACAAAAAATAAAACAAGTAAATTATGTAGAATGCTAGAAGGGGATAAGTCCTATAAGGAGGTGGAGAGAGGAAGAAATAATAGAGGATGAAAAGAAGGACTAAGAGTCCTGAAGGATGGATTACAATTTTAAAATGGTGGTCAGGGTAGATCTCATTTAGAAGGTGACATGTGAATGAAAATTTAAAGGAGATAAGGGAATGAGGCAAGCAGATATGAGGGAAGAGCATTCAAGTAGAGGGGGCAGGCAGTACAAAAGTCCTAAGGTGGGCATGTGCCTTACCTGTGCACTTTTCTAGTCAGAAAAGATCTTTTAAGTATCTGGAAGCTGACAAGCTTGCAGTGGCTGATACTAGTTTTCCAACATTCTAATTTTCACTTAAAATTATTGTGGTTTTCCTTGAAGTAACAGGTTCGTTTCACTCATTTTTTAAAAAATTTCTGTCAAATCTAAATAAATGTGGTTTGTCAGTTACTCTTTCATGAAAAAATGGCATTCCAAGAAAAATTGTCTAGTTTAGCTGGCAACTCAAATAATCACACATATGCTTCTCCTCAAGACAACCATCCCACTTTGGTATGCGTCAGAAGTGCTTTAGTCATACTGCCTATTTTATCACCCAAAAGGTTTGCACTTAAGAGTTGAGATTCAGGGACTTCCCTGGTGGCACAGTGGTTAAGAATCTGCCTGCCAATTCAGGCGACACGGGTTTGATCCCTGATCCAGGAAGATCGCACATGTCGCGGAGCAACTAAGCCCGTGCGCCACAACTACTGAAACCCGTGTGCCTAGAGTCTGTGCTCTGCAACAAGAGAAGCCACCGCAATGAGGAGCCCACGCACTAAAACTAAAAGTAGCCCCTGCTCGCCACAACTAGAGAAAGCCTGTGGCGCAACAACGAAGACCCAACGCAGCCAAAAATTAATTATTTTAAAAAGAGTTAAAATTCAATGAAATTAGTCATTTCTACTGCTTCATCAATGACAATTATAAATTAAAGTGGCATTTTTACTTCAAGTTCATGATTGTGGGTAATACAATGGCTGCTAGTAGAGAGACAGTTATTCTATTGTGTCATAAACCCAAATATCTACATATTAATATTCATTTACTTCAGAATAATAATTGCTACTATGTATTGGGTGCCTGTTATTGTGACTGGAGCTTTTACATATATTATCTCATTCTGTCCTTTTAGTAACTCTTAAAGTTGTAGCTATCACATTCAGACCTAAATTACCCAGCAGAAGATGGACTATTTTTTGGTGCTGCTTTTTTTTTTTTAATTTATTTATTTTTTGCAGTACACGTTGTGTACTGCAGTACACGTCACTGTTGTGGCCTCTCCCGTTGCGGAGCACAGGCTCTGGACGCGCAGGCTCAGCAGCCATGGCTCACGGGCCCAGCCGCTCCGCGGCATGTGGGATCTTCCCGGACCGGGGCACGAACCCGTGTCCCCTGCACCGGCAGGCGGACTCTCAACCACTGCGCCACCAGGGAAGCCCGGTGCTGCTTTTTTTGTTGTTGTAGTAAAATACAGATAGCATGAAATTCACCATTTCAACCATTTCAGAATATATAGTTCAGTTCCATTTAGTAAATTCACAGTGTTGTAGAGCCATCACTACTATCTAGTTCTAGAATGTTCTCATCACCCTAAAAAGAAACTTCATACTGATTAAGCAGTCATTCTCTATTTGTCCCTTCCCCTGACCCCTGGAAACTGCTAGTATACTTTCTGTTTCTATGGATTTGCTTATTCTGGTCATTTCATATAAATGGAATTATACAACACGTGGTCTTCTGTGTCTGGCTTCTTTCACTTAGCATATAGTTTTAAAGGTTCATTCATGATGTAGCATATATCAGTACTTCATCCCTTTTTATGGCTGAAAAGCATTCTGTTGTATGGATATACCACATTTTGCTTATTCATTCATCTCTTGATGGGCATGTGGATTATTTACACTTTTTGGATACGTGAATAATGCTGCAGGGAACATTGGCATACAAGTGTCTGTTTACATCCCTGTTTTCAATTAACTCCACTCCAGATCATATGGTAACTCAATGTTTCACTTTTTGACGAACTGCCAAACTTTTTCACAGCAACTGTGCCATTTTATATTCCCATCAGCAAATGTGTGAAGGTTCCCACTTCTCTACATCTTTTCCAACACTTACTATGACATCATTTTTTCACTTTTTAAAAAGATATTTATTTATTTGGTTGTGCTGGGTCTTAGTTGCAACAGGCAGGCTCCTTAGTTGTGGCACCCTGGCTCCATAGCTGTGGCATGCAAACTCTTAGTTGTGGCATGCGTGTGGGACCTAGTTCCCTGACCAGGGATTGAACCCGGGCCCCCTGCATTGGGATCGCGGAATCTTATCCACTGTGCCAGCAGGGAAGTCCCTATTTTTCACTTTTTGATTATAGCATCCTAGTAGTATGCTAGGTGAAAATACAATTACAAAATCTAATTGTATTTTCTTAGATTCTGTTTGTCTATTTGGCATCCATTCATCACAGGGCAAATACTATATTACTTATATTTTCTTATTATCTGTATTATTTATTTATTTATTTTTGGCTTCATTGGGTCTTCGTTGCTGCATGCCGGCTGTCTCTAGTTGTGGCGAGCGGGGGCTACTGTTCATTGCGGTGCACAGGCTTTGCATTGCTGTGGCTTTTCTTGTTGCGGAGTGTGGGTTCTAGGCACGTGGGCTTCAGTAGTTGTGGCATGCAGGCTCAGTAGTTGTGGCGTATGGGCTTAGTTGTTCCACAGCATGTGGGATTTTCCTGGACCAGGGCTTGAACCTGTGTCCCCTGCATTGGCAGGCAGATTCTCAACCACTGCACCACCAAGGAAGTCCCTATTTTCTGTATTCTTGATGCTCTGGCATTTGGGGGCCTTACAGACCCAGAGAGAGAATATCCCTCCAAGGGCTGGCTAATTCCTAAAGATAATAACAATTTGCCAATTGAGCATGGGTTTAATATGTAAACCAACCAATACTGAGTCTATACACTCAACCATCTCCTTATCTAACTCTCACACACACTAAGCCAATATTTCCCCTGCTCTAAATGATCCCAGGGCCAGGTATCAGGCAACTAGTGACCATAGTCTTTCACCAATGAGAATGATGTTCATTATGGGTTTTCCATAGATGTCTGTTATCAGTTTGAGGAAGTTCTCTTGTATTCCTAGTTTGTTGAGGGTTTTTTTTTATCATGCAAGGGCATTAGATTTTTTTCAAATGTATGATTGACGATCATGTTGCTTTTGTCATTTACTCTATGAATATGATATACATATATACTGATTACGTTTACCTGTATTACTGATCTTATATAATTGAATAAACAAGAATCCTTGGAGAAATCTACTTCCCCCTCTCCCTTGCCTCCAATATCTATTCAGCCTCCAGGTTCCACTGGTTCTACCTCAAAAAATCCCAAATCAGGCATTTCTTATCCACACCTGTTGATCTTTAGCAAGGAAGTTCAAATTTCCTCTTTACTGCCCTCCTCCATTACACAACCTTTTGTTCTCTCCAGGAATAAAGATTAAAGAAAGACACAGCAACTCTATTCTAGTCTTAGCTTTTTTCACTAGGCATACCTTCCCTTCTTGTTCAGACTCCACCCCTCTATGACCATAGACCTAGGCTGGTCCATAATTCCTCATCCCCTAAGTCAATCAATTCAAGCATGGGCATATGACAAACTGTTCTAACATTGATATAGAAATGCAAGGAAACCAAAATAGCCAAAACAATCTTGAAAACAGAACTAAGTTGGAGGATTTATTCTTCCCAATATCAAATTTTAGAGGATTAGTCTTCCCAATTTCAAAATTTACTACAGTAATCAAGACTACATGGTATTGGCATAAAAGTAGACCTATATATCAATGGAACAGAATTGAAAATCTAGAAATAAGTGCTTACATCTATGACCAATTGATTTTCAACAAAGGTGCTAGGGCAATTCAATAGAGAAAGGATAGTCTTTTCAATGGTACTGGGAAAATTGTATTACCAAATGCAAAGCAATCAATTTAGACCTGTACCTCATGCCTTACACAAATATCAACCCAAAATATATCATAGACCTAAATGTAAGAGCTAAAACAATAAATTTGTTAGAAGAAAACATAGGAGTAAACCTTCATGATTGTAGGTTAGGCAAAGATTTCTTAGATACAGTACCAGAAGCATAAATGATTAAACATTACAAATTTAACTTTATCAAAATTAAATGTATTTTGCTTCAAAAGGTTTTCATTTTCATTAAGAAAGTGAAGGGCTTCCCTGGTGGCGCAGTGGTTGAGAGTCCGCCTGCTGATGCAGGGGACACGGGTTCGTGCCCCGGTCCGGGAAGATCCCACATGCTGCGGAGTGGCTGGGCCCGTGAGCCATGGCCGCTGAGCCTGCGCGTCCGGAGCCTGTGCTCCGTAATGGGAGAGGCCACAACAATGAGAGGCCCGCGTACCGCAAAAAAAAAAGAAAGTGAAAAAATAAGCATATCATGTTGCTAATAAAAGACTTGTCTCCAGAGTATATAAAGAACACTACAACTCAACGATAAAAAGACAAACCAATTTAAAAATGGGCAAAGGATTTGAATAGACATTTCTCCAAAGGAGAAAGATGTTCTACATCATTAGCATCAAAGAAATGCAAACCAAAACCACAAAGATGCCATTTTACACCCACTAGTGTTGGTTATAATCTAAAACACAGACAATAGCAAGTGTTTACAAACAGCTCATACACCTCAATATCAAAAACAACAATAACAACCCAATCAAAACATGGGCAGAAGGCGACTTCCCTGGAAGTCCAGTGTTTAAGACTCTGTGCTTCCAGTGCAGAGGGCACGGTTTGATCCCTGGTCAGGGAACTAAGATCCCACATGCCACACCTCACGGCCAAACAACAACAACAAAAATGCACAGAAGACCTAAACAGACATTTCTCCAAAACAGACATTACAGATGGCCAAGAGGTACATGAAAAGATGCTCAACATCACTAATTATTAGAGAAATGCAAATCAAAACTACCATGAGGTATCACCTCACATTGATCAGAATGGCCATCATCAAAAAGTCTACAAATAATAAATGCTGGAGAGGGTGTGGAGAAAAGAGAACCCTCTCCTACACTGTTGATGGGAATGTAAATTGGTACAACCACTATGGAGAACAATATGGAGGTTCCTTAAAAAACTAAAAATAGAGTTACCATATTATCCAGCAATCCCACTCCTGGGCATATATCTGGAGAAAACTATAATTCAAAAAGGTAATGCACCCCAATGTTCATAACAACACTATTTACAATAGCCAAGGCATGGAATCAACCTAAATGTCCTTCTATAGATGAATGGATAAAGAAGATGTGGTATACATATATATATATATACAGTGGAATATTACTCAGCCATTAAAAAAAGAATTGAAATAATAGCAAATGTTGACAAGCATATGGAAAATCAGAACTCTCATGTATTACTGGTGGGGATATAATAGGGTACAGCTGTTCTGGAAAATAAGAAGTTCCTCTAAAAGTTGAACATAGAATTACCATAAAACCCAGCAATGCCACTCTGAGGTACATATCCAAGAGAAAGGGAACATATATCTACACAAAGGCTTGTATACGAATATCTGTACCAGCATTATTCATACCAGCCCAAGAGTGAAAACAGTTCAAATGTCCATCAATTGTTTAATACATAAAGAAATCCTTACAATAAAATGGTATTTAGTCACAAAAAAGAATGAAGTACTGACATATGCTACAACACAGATGAACCTTGAAAATATTTTGTTATGTTAAGAAGCCAGACACAAAAGGCTACGTATCGTATTGTTTCATTTCTATGAAATGTCCAGAACAGGCAAATCCATATAGACAGAACTGAATTAGTGGTTGCCAGATTCTGGGGTGGAAGGAGAGGATGGTAAATGACTATTGATGGATATAGGATTTCTCTTGGGGTGATGAAATATTCTAGAATTAGTGGTGATGGTTACACAATTTTGTGAATATACTAAAAAATGCTGCATTGTACACTTGAAAAGGGTGAATTTAATAATATGTGAATTATATCTCAACAACAACAACAAAAGGATGTAGGTAATGGAACATATTTGGTGATGGAGGAGAAATGTGCTCTGTTTGAAGATATTAACATGTTAAGTCTTAGGTACCTCCAGAATATTGTGGTAGATACCCCAAGCAGGTATTTGGAATTACTTCACTACAGTTCTGGAGACAGTCCAAAAGTCAGGTGAGTTTTGAAACCACGAAAAATGTGAGATCATGTATGGACAGCAGAGCAGTTCAACCAAATCTCTCCTTAATACAGCATATCAAGCCCTCTAGGAATGGCCTTTGCACTCTTCTCAGCCTGATCTTTCATCACTCTGTGTCTCAGATATTTTTCTCAACAAACTGAATTATATTCATTCATTAAACAAATATTTAGTGCTCAATACAGGGAATAAATGAGTGAGCAAAGCAGACATAGATAGCCCCTGACTTCAGGGAGCTTGCAGCTTAGAAAAGTAAACAAGTAGTTATATTTTAGTGTGGTTGGTGCTATGATTAGGAGAACAAGCTAAGATACTATCCGATTCTTTCTTCATAAAGTTGAGCTAAGTGCCTCTTCATTGTGGTCTCAGAGCACACTTTACAGGTTTTCATTAATTTACCACATCATCTGTGTTAAACTTTATCTACATTTGCATTTTTCATCCTAACCATAATCTTCTCAAATTTGACTTACTATCTTTGTGAGCCATAACAATGCTGATTAAATAATATGAACTCAACAGGTGTTTGTATATGGCTATGGTTAAAGAGTATCCACTCTGCAGCCAAATTACTTGAATCCTAATCCAAGCTCTGACACTTCGTAGCTGCTTGATCTTTGGCCAAGATATCTAACTTCTCTGTGTTCAGTTTCTTCACCTGTAAAATGAGGATAATAGCAGCACCTACTATGCAACTAGAGATTATCATACTAAGTGAAGTAAGTCAGAAAGAGAAAGACAAATGTCATATGATATCACTTATCTGTGAAATCTAAAATATGACACAGATTAACATATCTACGAAACAGAAACTGAATCATGGACATAGAGAACAAACTGGTTGTTGCCAAGGGGGGCGGTTTAGGGAAGGAATGGAATGGGAGGTTGGGGTTAGCTGATGCAAGCTTTTATAATAGAATGGATAAACAACAGGGTCCTACTGTATAGCACAGAGAACTATATTCAGTATCCTATAATAAACCATAATGGAAAAGAATGTGTATTTATATACATATGTAGCTGAATCACTTTGCTGTACAGCAGTAAATAACACATCGTAAATCAACTATACTTCAATAAAAATAAATAAATAATTTTTAAAAAAAGAAGAATGAATGGGAAATAAAGAAGAGAACAAAATAATAGCACAAACCTTATAAGGTTCTTGTGAAGATTACAAGAATTCATGTAAGTTAAGTACATGCATGGAACAGTGCTGGACATATATTTTCTGCTCTTATTATGTTCACTTTACTAAACATCGTATACTCTGTTGTTATCATTCTTACTGTAATAACCAAGTTGGCTAATTTCAAAGAATAACTCCTTAACATGGGTATCTGTGTTTCAAATTATAACTGTGATACTAAAGATACCCTCCTTCATACAAAGTATAGCATGAAAGTTGGTCAGATTAAATTTTTCTGGAAAGTTGATCACAGTATTACATATGGAAATATATTTGGCATAGAAACCTACTGAATTAAACAGATTTCGATGAGCTGCCAGTAGATGGCTCTCTTAATATGCTATTTTATTTTCAGTTCAGATTTGTGCTTTTATGCATGGAGTCACACCTTCAAAAAACCCTGCTAACAGGGTAGAAATGGCTCTCCAGGAATTATCTAATTTATTTGTCTATCTTCTGGTAGGATTTACAATCCGCAGTTGTAAATTCATTTGCAGAGGTACTTCAGTGGATAGTTATAGGGTTTTTGTTTGTTTGGTTGGTTTTTAATTAAGAAAACATAAGAAAGCCCTTTTGGAAATGTAAATTCATTTGCAGAGGTACTTCTTCAGTGGGTAGTTGTGGGATTTTTTGTTTGTTTGTAAGAAAACATATGAAAACCATTTTGGAAATGTTTTCATTGGAGCCTATTTTTATCTGTCATGATAGATGGATGAACATAATTTATACCTTAAATTTTTCATGGAAAATGGACTTCCAATTTTCTTGATATCTCAGTTTTTAATAATAACTTTAGACATGACTAATTCTTCCCTTAGTTTTTCTTCGTATTATAAAGCTAAGTAATGACTTATAAAACTCTAACTTTACTATATCAGTTAGTTGTGCAGGACCTTTCTATTCCCATAGCATTTTTTAAAATTTATTTATTTTTGGCTGTGATGGGTCTTCATTGCTGTATGCAGGTTTTGGCGAGCAGAGGTACTACTCTTTGTTGCGGTGCGCAGGCTGCTCACTGTGGTGGTATCTCTTGTTGTGGAGCACGGGCTCTAGGCGCTCCGCCTTCAGTAGTTGTGGCTCATGGGCTTAGTTGCTCTGTGGCATGTGGGATTTTCTGGGACCAGGGATCAAACCTGTGTCCCCTGCACTGGCAGGCGGATTCTCAACCACTGCGCCACCAGGGAAGTCCCTCCCATAGCATTTTACCTTTATTTTATTATATTGTGATTTATTAGCTTTTACTAGTTTTACTATTAGTTCATCAAATGTTTCGAGAATAAAGCTGAGACAGGCCGGGACCTGTGACCCTTTGCTAAAGTGTTGCAATGCTTGTACCAGGACATACCTCTCCTCAAGCAACAACATGCAAAGAAACTATATGGGACTAAAAATAACTGCATGTATGTGCTGCTGGGGTAAATTCTGGACCCAAAAGATACAAAGATACCAAAAAACCCAACTGCCACTTCTGCCTGGAGCAAAAACAGGGTGTCAGGAGGAAAAGCACAATACTGAGCATGCCTCTGCACATAACACCACCTAAGGGGAGGGCAAACCACCTAAGCTACGCATCTGGCCAGAATCCTGGACACACCCCTACCCTCACCCCATAGAAGGAACCTGCTGGGCCCCCACCCCCCGGCCCAGCAAGCGCAAGCAATGGAACCTGTTGTTTGTTCGCGCTCCCCACTGCTGCAGCAGGGGCCTCAATAAAGCCTTGCCTGAATTTCTGGTCTGGCATCTAGTCAATTTCTATTGATTGGGGAAGGCCAAGAACTCTGGCCTTTAACAAAGCTATACTCTAGTCGCCAAAATATTTGTTGCTATGACAGGTATATCCAGATATTCACTAGTTAAACCTTATAACCTATAGTGTTCATAACCCTACCCACTGTTCCTGCAAAATTATAGAACTTATTTTCTCAGATTATATCTCTAAACTCCTGAATACACCTGTGCTCTACAGTTCCATCCCTTCCTAGGCCATTCTGGTGGGGGATGGCCAGTTTCTTCACTGCTTTCACACACGCACACACACACACAAAACAAAACAAAACAAAAAAATACTTGCACTCAAGCACTTGATAAAGATCTGCAGAATCCTAGAGAGGGGTCATAGGGCAAGGTGCTCGTTGGAATATTCTTTTGATTCACTTCGTATCTCCTCTTCATCACATCTCTCCATTTCTTCCCTATATATCCAGAATTCTAAAAATAAACTCAACCCTCTTCTTTATGGAACAGATCTGCCAAAAGTCAGACCTCAAGTTCCACAGACTTCTCAGCTGATCCCATGGGTAGCCCTAGAGCTGTAATGGCTCTTCAGATATGTCTTCAGTCAAGAAAAGAGGCCAGGCCTTGGTATCCCTCATTGATCAGTTTTTGAATGCAAGCTGCCCCCAGGGAGGTGTCATAACCCCTTCCCTGATTGAGGCTCCCCTCTTTGTCTAAGGGCAATTCCCAGAGACAGAGACTCAGCTTTAAGCCGTCAGCAGCCAACACTCCCCAAAGCTGGGGGAAACCAGTGCTTCCATCCTAAAAGTGGCGTCTGGGTGGTGCACCACAGAATCTACTTCAGAGTCCATCTTTAGAAGAAGAAGATAAGTCCCAAAAAGCAAGAAATAAATCCAGAAAGAAATGGAGAGACCCAATAATATTATTTGGGTTCCTCAGCTCAGCTTCATCCCTGGAATTCCTAGTTACATGAGCCAACAGATTCCATTTTCTGCTTAGGCTATTTGAAATTGGGTTTCTGTCACTTGCAGCTGAAAGATCTCTGATCAACAACACCTCATGTTTGAAGAAAGCGATAATCACTATTCTATTCTTTCAGCAATTACAATGTCATAATTTATTTGTTTACACATCTATCTCTCTAATTAGACAGTAAATTTCTTATAGGATCATATTTTATTCATCCTATCTGTAGCATCTATGGCAGTGGTAAGTAAAGGAGATAATGAACAAATATTTGTTGAATTAATGAATAAGAAAATGCCAAAACGGGGCTTCCCTGGTGGTGCAGTGGTTAAGAATCCACCTGCCAATGCAGGGGACACGGGTTCAAGCCCTTGTCCGGGAAGATCCCACATGCCGCAGAACAACTAAGCCCGTGAGCCACAACTACTGAGCCCGTGTGCCACGGCTACTGAATTCTACACGCCTAGAACCCATGCTCCGCAATGAGAGGCCCCCGCGGTGAGCAGCCCGTGCACCACAACGAAGAGTAGCCCCTACTCATCTCAACTAGAGAAAGCCCACACACAGCAAGGAAGACCCAAAGCAGCCAAAAAGTAAAATAAAAGAAAGAAAGAAAGAAAACACCAAAACGATAGACAATGCACAGGAATAGACGTGGATGAGTTCACAGAGCACATTTAGTAAGGAAAGGATAGTCAAATGTTGACTTGAAAGGCATATTTGGCCTATCAGATTTCACTTTCCTTCTCTAAGCCCAGTCTCAGTTGGAATTTCACCCAAGATACTCAGATTCATCAATATTACATAGCCTTTGGTTGACATTTAAGCTAAGTTTGGTGGAATGCTCATTTATTCTTAAAATACACTTTTTGCCTTTTCTGTGGTTCTGAGCTCCATGTTCATTCTTGGTCTAGTGATTTGTTCACTGTGTATTTGGTCCCAGGCCCTGTGCTGGACTCTGGGAATATAGCAATGAGTATGACAGAAAGCTCTGTCCCCAGGGAGTATATATTCTTTAAAAAGAAGACAGATTTTAAACAAGTAATTACAAACACCATATGTACCACAAAAGGTAATTATGGGAGTGTATAGCACAACCTAAATTGAGATTAGGGAAATCGTCCCTGAGAAAGTGACATTTCTATAGAGAACTGAAGGGAGAGTAGAAATTAGCTCCCAGAAGCCCCCAACAAACATGTTATTGTGTCTCATTAGGCCTGAAATAATCCGTATAGTCCAAGGAATAGATGAATTCACTCAATAGGAATTCACTGAGTAGCTAAACTAACCAGAATCCCCTTCTGGAGCTGAAGGTGAGGTTAATCCCACCCAAATTACATGATTGAGAATGAGGGAGGGATTTTTTCCCAAAGGAGATTTTTGGGTACAGCTACAAAGAAAAAGCAGAAATTTGTGCTGAGCAGCAAGCACAAGCACCCTTTTATAGGGAGGAAGACTTGATTCACAGAGGCTGCTAGAAGACCTTGCCAGTATTCAAGTGAGAGATGAAAGTGACTTGGATGAGGAGAGGCCAGTGAAGGTTGAGAGAATGGACAGGACTTGATAACTAATTGGATAAAAAGGTAAAGAGTGGGGAGACTAATCAAAGATGACTCCAAGATTAAATTTTTTTCCTTCTCAGGCTGTGACATAGTTAGCCTAGATGTCCTAAGAATTTGCTGGCTATGGGTTCACGAATGAGAAAAGATTTCCCGAGCTTATCATAAAGTTCCTTTTTGGTGTTTTCTAAACTAAGCTTATAAATGTCTCCTTTGCCCTTTAAAGCTCTCTCTTGTTCTTCTGGATCCTCATATGCTTCTTTTTATAACGTACTGCTTGTCTGAACCATATTCATTAATTAAATGTTAAGGCTACTTCTACCTTAGCTTCTTTATACACTGTATTAGGCAAGCATTTGACCCTTAATATTAAGCAGTGGTGAATGTCATGAAGTTTGAAATTACTTCAGAATAGTTCTTTAAGTATCAAAAAATAGTATACCCAAAATTGTAGACACAGATTGGGATGGCTGCTCATCTGATAATTCCCCTGTCTTTCTATCTGCTAAGAAATTCCAGATCACTGGGCACAAAGGTAGGCATATGATCCAGACTGAGTTAGTTTAAATTCCTCATTCCCCAGCCACAGTGACTCATCCAACGGATGGGCTCATCATTCCTTCCTAGATATTTTTCAAACTGATGCTGAGAAAAAGAGATTCACTTTCTTCTAAAAAAAATAAGCTTGAAAGAAGGCAATTACAGGTTGCTTTGTCTGTGTACTCTTCATGAATGCAGTTCATCTATAGAAGGAAAGATTGACACCACTGTGCAAAAAGACAGAGACACAAGATATGGAAAGAGAGACAGATACAGAGAGACAGAGATTTTGAAATCTGGTAGCATTTATATACTTGGGTCTTGCTGGCCAGGAGCTATCTCAACTTCTGACCTTCCTGTAATTCGATCATGTGCTCTAGAAAAACAAGGATCCCAAGTGCCTGGCACATGACAGCCACTCCAAGAATAATTGTTGAGATAGAGACTTCACTTTGGACCCAGATGGAATGATAGGAACCGCATTTACACTCCCTTCTGAAACAATTTAAAAGGCAGAGAAAATACATGAAAAAAAAAAAGGTTTTTATTTATTTTTGTATTTTTATGTTTTTGGTCGTAGCATGAGGGATCCTAGTTCCCCGACCAGGGATGGAACCTGCACCCCCTGCAGTAGAAGCATGGAGCCCTAACCACTGGACACCAGATAAGTCCCAAAAAATGGTTTTTAGACATTGGACATCGGACAGTACAGAACAGTGTGATTTCTGATAGAGAAGAAACAAAGTGAGCCCTATAAGTACCCCCTTTTTATTGTCTGGAGAGTTTTCATACTGCATTGCAAAGAGAGGGGATGCTGGTGGAGTCTCACAGTCTCTCTGAGTTGAGAAGATGGAGCTGGGGTTGTGGGAGGACAAGGCAGCTAGAGTTCTCAGGGCAGCATACCAGAGAGGAGGTTGCTGCACCGAGAGAGTGCTCTGAAGATCTGCAGAGTTCTTCTTCATTGTTTAGCTGACTATTGATCAGAGGATATATATGAGGAACAATCTGAAGTGGGAACTGTAAAAAAAAAAGTTTCCTATAATTTTCTTTGAGCAGATCTGTGTTCCAACTTGGAAAATAAATATATTCTTATAGTTTCCAATGAACAAAAGCTCTAGTAATTAAAAAAAATTCTTGAATGAATGTGAATCAGTCCATTCTCCCTTTTTCCTTAAACTAGTTCTAGTTGGGTTTCTGTTGCTTGCAACCAAAGAATCTTAGCCAATACACCTTAAAATTCCACTTCTGAAGTTATCTTCAGAAACTAACAAAGAATTTCAGAGACTTTGGTTATAAGAATGTCTATCATTTTAATGTTTATAAATGTCAAAACTCAGATTTTCTGATATTCCCAAAGATTTTTCTATGCAAATTGGTAAATTAATCTAATAAAATACTATGTAATAACTAACAGGACATTTTAGTTTCTCACTTGACATAGAAATGTGCTTATGATATATTGATTAGTTTTTTAAAAATTAAAAATTTCCATTCCAAGTTATAAAACAGAATATACAGTTTTTATTGTGCATATGGATATATGCATATAAAGTGTGGACGAATGTTTCTTAAAACTTTAATAATCCTTTTCTCTGGCTGGTGGAATTTCAGGTAGTTTTTATCCTTAAAAAGAAAAGTATCTGTGTTTTTGGATTACCCATCCTACAATAAATTTGTTGCAACTCTTTTTTTTACTGCCTCAGTTGACCTCTGAGGTTTTGGTTTTGATCTAAAGTTTACCCCAAATTTCAGTTTATTTGCAAAGCAGAGAAGGTTGACATAATTTTAGTCAGTTGAATAATTCTTTTCCTATTCAGATTACAAATTACTCCTATTTCCCCAAACCCTCTTACAGAGCTCTAATTTTTGCACTTTTACAACTTAACAACCGTATACACAGTACACCTACTAGAGGCACAATAAAAATTGTTAGATAGATGGTTATTCTCTCAGTAATATCCTAAGGGAGAGATGCTGTATACCAAAGATATATGTTTGATAAAATGGGGCTGGAGAGGTTTTAAACTTTTACCAAAACACATCAAAGCAGCTCAGTTATTAAGCTTAGAAATGTTTCCTAGTGCCTGGCTGATCTAATGCTTTGGCAAATATTGAAAGTGACCTATGTCCCTAGGGGGAAGCACATTACGCCTCATGATTCGGTGTCCCAGATTTTCCAGAGAAGACCTGGTTTATTTCTTACTTTTGTTTTTCCATAGCAAAGGTCATTCCTTTATTGGATTTTAACTTTTATAACTCTCAAAGAGATTTCCTGTAAATAAATTCATGCATTTGAGTAAAATATTTTTTCTAGATTACAAATCCCATTTTTATTTAGAAAGATGAGCCAACAAAGCATCAGGATTGGAACAATTAATCCTCCAATAGGGTAATGTGGTGCTGGTGACCCAAACAGGATCAGGGAGATATATGAACGTTGTGGATATTAAAAATCTAATTTGGGGCTCACACTTGGTAACAACCAGAAACTACCACCTTGAATTCCCAATTTACATCTTAATTACTTCTGACCTTGAATTCTTGTCTCAGACATAAAGCTAACTAGCTGTATAAAAGACACTCAGTCAGTCAGTTGCTTTCATCTATTTATCTCTCTAGTAGAATTTTGAAAAATGATCTATCAGCGATGCTGGGTTGTTTGAGAATCAAATGTAATAGTGAATGTACAAGTGATTTAAAAAGCACTGTTTGTATTTGCTAAGAGTCCTTTGTTAAAATCTTACTATGGAAGTTAAAAAATACAACACAAAAAGACTGAGCTGCTCTGGTTGAAGAGGCTATGAAGGGCAGAGCCCTTCATACAAATTTGGTATGTTACTCTTGCTTCTTCTTATGTTTATCAGAGAAAAATTGGAACAAGAAGAAAAAACAAAAATCAGTAATAATTCTACCACATAGAGAACTGTTTGTGGAACTACGTTTTTCCAGACCCCAAAGAATATCTTCAAACAAACTTGATCAGGTGACTGGTTGATCAGAATGAAATCTCTTTCCCATTGTTCCATGGAGCTGGGATAAGTGAGGTTTGGGGCCAATAGTCAAAGTGAGGAAGGCAGATTTCATCATCAAATCCTGGAGGCAATGAAACACATGGCCAGAATGAGGAGACAAAGTCCAGAACCTGCTGGATGATGAATCTGATTGGAGCCAGACTGAAGCAAACAGAAACATAGAAGCCCTGGATAACAGCTAGAAACAGACTAGAGTTCCTTTAGCTTTTTTTTCTTTGCCCCCGATCGAACCCACGCCCCCGGCTGTGGGAGCGCTGAGTCCGAACCACTGGACCACCAGAGAATTCCTCTTTAGCTTGTTTTTTATGGACCAGCAGCTGTAAATTCTTGGATTAATCAGAGTAGTAAAGAGAGTCAAGGTCATCAAAATAATTAAACTTAAAGTTTTGTTGAGTTTATAAAACGGCAGTTCGGAATTTTTGGATAAAGTTTTAGCTGCTATTAAAACGTTATTTTGAATATACTTTGAATTATAAAAGCAAGATAAAGATAATTTTTGTAACTTTTTTTCATTTAATTGGAATTATTTTCAAGTTTCTGCAAAAGTAATTGTAAAGCATTAAGTATTTATTGGTAAATAATGTATGTATTTCCAATCCAAGAAACATAATAAGTGAGTGAAGTTGAAATAAGTGCTTTATTTATTTTTTAATTTTTTAACATATATATTGGAGTACAATTGCTTTACAAGGGTGTGTCTGAAGAGGATGTCTTTTTTCCACTGTGTATTCTTGTCTCCTTAACAAAGATAAGGTGATCATATGTGCATGGGTTTATCTCTGGGCTTTCTATCCTGTTCCATTGATCTATATTTCTGTTTTTGTGCCAGTACCATACTGTCTTGGTTACTGTAGCTTTGTAGTATAGTCTGAAGTCAGGGAGCCTGATTCCTCCAGCTCCGTTTTTCTTTCTCAAGATTGCTTTGGCTATTCGGAGTCTTTTGTGTTTTCATACAAATTGTGAAATTTTTTGTTCTAGTTCTGTGAAAAATGCCAGTGGTAATTTGATAGGGATTGCATTGAATCTGTAGATTGCTTTGGGTAGTAGAGTCATTAGTGCTTTATTTTTTTAATATTTATTTATTTATTTGGTTGCACTGGGTCTTATTTGTGACAGGTGGGCTTCTTAGCTGCAGCTCACAGGATCCTTACAGCTCGCCAGCTCCTTAGTTGTGGCATGTGAACTCTTAGTTGCAGCATGCATGTGGGATCTAGTTTCCTGACAAGGGATCAAACCTGGGCCCCCTGCATTGGGAGCATGGAGTCTTAACCACTGCGCCACCAGGGGAGTCCCAAAATAAATGCTTTAACGTTAAAAAAAAAAGAGTAAGGATTAGGGTGAATATTTCCCAACACTTCCTGCCTTCTCCTGCTTTCTTATATCTCCAGAACAAGTCAAGGAATATAACTTGAAAGAAATATGCCCAAATAAATAAATAAATATGCCCAAATAAAGTTTTTCTATAAGTTGTTTAAAAACATCACCATTATGTGGTCTATTTCCCCTCTCTTTACCAAATCCATAAAGAGATTTAAAAATATCCAAACGAGATATAATTCTGCTTGTTGAGTCAAAACATTTATCTAGAAAATTCCAACCTATCCATGCAAAGGTTCAAAACCTTTCTGAAACACTTGACTATTGTTTTACAGCCTTCATTGCCCTCCTGCACATCTTTAGTCATTCTTTACTCTAGGAAGTCTTTACTGACCCATCCAGGCTGGGCTAAATGCCCTCCTATGTGCTCTAAACCCCTCTGTGTATACTTCTACTATTTCCACTTCTGCCTTGTATTGAAATTATCTATTCATAATCTGTGTCTTAAAAAAAAAAAAAAACCAAACAAACATAATCTGTGTCTTTGGCTGAACTGTAAGCTTCTATATGGAAACCCTCCACATACTCCAGATGGGATTGAGTTCCCCTGCTACAAGTATCCCCAATTCCCTATGGTTTTTCTTTATAAAAGTTATGGGTGTGGGGATTCCCTGGTGGTCCAGGGTTCTGCGCTTCCACTGCAGGGGCACAGGTTTGATCGCTGGTCGGGGAACTAAGATCCCACATGTCACAGGGTGTGGCCAAAAAATAAAAAAATAAAATAAAATGAAATCTTGAAAAAGAAATTATGGATGTGATTATTTTTGTAATAGGGATGGTAATTACCACTGTCCAGTACTATATAACCATCAGGGCTGAAGCTTTCCCTTATACATCACTATTACTTTCCTCACTTCATTCCCTTTATTTTCAAAAGATTATTTGGAAAAAATGTTAGTTATTTCTTGCTCTTTTATTTAAGACTGTAGTTTATCTTTGCACAGAGTTTTAAAAATCAAATAATACTATAAGACTCAAAATGAAAAAAAAAAGTTGTGCACTATTCCTCCTTCTCTACCCTTGATTCCCACTTTTCAAACACAACATTTTTTCCATTATATTAGCTGAATATTCTTCTGGTACTTGCTTCCATCTTCCTCAATAGCATCCTTGTATTGCTGCTATTTTGAGATTGCTATTTTGAGTTTCATATCTTTTAACTTCCTATTATGGAGAGTGAAGATTAAGCTCTTTTACGACACTGCCCACCTCACGCCCTATCTCACACATTCACATACATTCTTTTCCGCCTTCATGTCTACCTTTATGATTACACAATCCATAACTTTTGGTTAACTCAACATGGCCATGCAGTATAAAACAATTATACTTCATTTCTTGTACAGTTTTTTGTTTTTCCTGGAATAAAAATAATTGTCTTTATTGTTAACTTAGTTTTCTATGTTCCTATAACTAATTCATCCTCAAACATTCCTCCAGAATTATACATTTCCTTTCATGATGTTCAAATACATCAGGCTGTTTTTATTTTATTCTTTTCATGGCAACATCCCTGGTGGATACCTCTGCTTTCCTGTCCCCAGAATGAACAGACTGTTCTCTAGAAATGCTGTGCAGTTATTGCTCTGGGATCTCCTTCATGCTCATCCTGAGGATTCCCATCTCCTCCCTGTGCTGGATCCCCTGTTTTCTGAACCTCACTTCTTTCTTCCTGGTTTTGCTCCCTTGTTTTGTGGAGTACATTCTCCAGTAATTCCTGACAAAAGGTACATATTAAGCACAATCTTTAAGAACACAAACATCTGCAAATGTCTTTATCCTCACACTTGACAGTTTGGCTGAATATAGAATTCTAGGTTGAAACCATTTTCCTTGGAATTCTGGAGACATTGCTCCACTACCTTCTTTCATGGAGCATTGCTGAAAGAGTCAATTCCTTCCTTATTCTAGCTCTTTGTGGCCTCTTTTTTTTCCTCTGGAAATGTTTAGGAGCTTCTTTTTGTCCCTATTAAATAAAACTTCCCATGAGATGCCTTGGTGTGGGTCTTCTTAAATCTATTGTGCTCAGCATGTAGTGGGCTCTCTAACTCTGGAAAGTCATGTCTTTCAGCTGTGGAAAACTTGCTTAAATTACTACTTTGATAATGTCCTCCCCTGTTTTCTCTATTCTTTTTCGCGTGACATTTTTATTATGTAGATTCTAAACTGTCTTTCATTTTCTTATATTTTCTATTTTCCATCTCTTTTTCATTTTCATTTTTATTTTTTGGTTCTACTTTCTCAGGGATTTCCTCCAATTTTTTCTTCTAATTCTTGAGCTTTTGGAGGTTTCACAGCGTGAATCAGATTGTTATTACCTTCCCCTCTGCAAGTTTAGATTTGAGCTTTCTCTAGACTAGAATATTAGTTCTCATTTATTCACCTGCTTCCATGCTTCAAATTTTGTTATGTTGTCTCCTCTCCCATTCTCTTGGTCCTTATTGGCTTATGCCTTTATTGGGATTTCAGGAGAAACCTGTGGTGAATACATGAGTTTAATCCACCATATATAGTCAGAACTTTTGTTACTTTCCCACTATAACTGTTATGCTTCTTTTCAAGGCAACATGGCTACCTCTGAGTTACAGGGAAAAGATCAAGTACAAGAAAGCAGAAAAAAGAGAAAACACAAATGTTAATATTTCAAGATATTATAACATTTCCAACAGTACTGGAGCTAGCTCATACTGGCTCACAAGAATACATGGTTTTACGTTCAGGAATTTGTGAGCCAGTTGGTAATCATTATTAAAAACTAATTAAACTTACAATGTTTATTATACTTTATAATATAATACTTATAATATTATACTTTATACTATAGTAAAAACATAGGTAAAAAATACTCAAAATTTATCACTTCCTCATTAGTTTAGTGTATTTTACTATCATCTATGTTCTTCAGGTTATTTACATCTATTGTAGTGATGTGTTATATATCTCTTCTCAACTCCATATTCAGTGAAGTCATATTAGTAGCTTAAAAGTGGCTATAGTGGGAGTATTTATATAAAATGCTACAAATAAGGAATTGATATTGTTCTTTTCATTGTCTAGACTTAAGAATGTGATGGAGAAAATATTAATAATACAAATTAAACTTAAGAGTGTGCTGTGTCTGTAATGGTTAGATTGTGAATAGCACAAAGAAATTAGGATATAGTCTTTCGATATTTGAAAACTATTATCTCATTCAGCAAAGAAATCAGTCACTGACAAACAAATGAAGTTCTGACATTCCTCTTTCTTGTTTCACTTTCATCTTAATCTTTAACTGAAATGAAAATATCAACCAACATTCAGGTGGACCCACACTCATTTGTCAGTTGTAACCATAGTTTGGCCATGCTTACAAGAGTTTCACAATCTACAAAATCATTCTGTGAGAATCAATTTGCTCTAATGATTTTACAATAAGGTATATATTATTATTTATAAATTGTGTGCTACACATCCTTTGTCTTAATAAAATTTAACATACACATACTTTTTAATTTATTTTTTGGAGAACTAGTTCTTAAACAATTATTAATACATCACTCTCTCTATAACTTTCCCTATACTATAATTTCCATGAGGGCAGTAACTATTTCTGTTTGATTCCCCAGGTCTTGCAAGGTTTTTATTACCTAGTAGGTACTCCTTAAACATTTACTGAATGAGTGAACGAAAGCTCAGGAAGTTTGCCTTATTCATTTTTATATCTGAGAAGTAGCACAGTGCCTGACACAGATTAAGTGCTGAAAAGAAATAATGTTTGCTGACCTGAACTGAATTTGAGTCTTAGTCTCCTAATCCTGAAAAAAATCCCATGACAATCAAACGCATCAAGGAAAAGAGTTAAGATGGTTTATTTTTTCAGGCACAAGTCTTGTTTTCATGGTCGCTTTGCAAGTTAAGTCACTTGCTGCAGTAAGTCCAGGGTGAAAGCCAGATCTCTGATTCCCAAAACAGTGCCCTATTCATTAGATTCCCTATTTCTCAAGGGCACCAGTATTTTCTGACACTAATGTTGAATAGGAGAGCTGGTTACTTGCTTGTGGCTACAAGATTTTTACTTAAGATAAATGACAATAAATAGAGTTGGGAGGAATCAGATATGATGTCTACCATTTAATGAGCACACACTATATGCTCATTTTAAAACTACACTTAAATCCAGTAGCTCAGTTTCTCTCAACAACTCTACAAGGTAGAAATTATCCTTACATTACAAATGAAGACACTGAGGTTCAAAGAGGTTTGTAAATTTACCTAAAGCTCACAGCTGCAAAGTAGCAATACTGGGATTCAAAACAGCTTTGTCTTAAGACAAATTCCACTATATTTTAATTGGACAGTGCTCTTAAACATCAGGTGTTCATAGACCATTGTTCATGTACCACTTTCAGGATATGCATGCCAATCATATTATCATTTACTTCATATTTTCCTTGGACCTTCTTTTGTTATTTGTTAGCTTAATCTGAAATAATAACGTCCATGAAATGATGGGTTAATATGTTGTTATAAAAAAACAAACAACCCAATCCAAAAATGGGCAGAAGACCTAAATAGATATTTCTCCAAAGAACATATATAGACTGCCAACAAACACATGAAAGAATGCTCAACATCATTAATCATTAGAGAAATGCAAATCAAAACTACAATGAGATATCATCTCACACCAGTCAGAATGGCCATCATCAAAAAATCTAGAAACAATAAATGCTGGAGAGGATGTGGAGAAATAAAAAAAATATGTTGTTATACTTTTCTAATTTATATGAACATGAATACATAATTATTAAACTAAAAATTTTGCCTGCTTACTACCTAAAATGACCTTGGGTACTATTAGAGATACATATACTTCCCTGAGGTAAACACTGCTTCTTGCAATGTGGCAGATTTAACTTGTACTGAGGTAGGAGCAAGCGTGATGGCCATATTTTTTGGTTTGTCTTCTGTTTCTATCCTGAAAAAAAAGAGGAAATCATTCAATCTATTTTACTGGGAGGGAGAGGGAGGGGGCCTGACTCACACTTCCTGAGCAAATTCCCATTGCACAAAAAAAACCTTCTTCCAGGGTCACTGAAACCTTCCAAGTGACAGAATTGGAATTAGACTTGGCAAAGATTACTAAATGCCACCAGTGTTAGACAATTGAAGGTTTCTGTAGCAAGAACAGAATTCAAGAAAAAGAAAACCAAAGTGTTGGAAAGCACCTACAGTGAGAGTCACGAAGGGTTAATAAAATCTAAGAAAATCTTCCTGGCATTTGTGCTGCCCAAGCTGGAGTTGATAAAATTGTTTCTATTCTTTCCTGTAAGTAGGTTGGAGGAGGAAGTAGCTGGATTGTCTTTCTTGGCTTTTGAGTGGGAGGAATAACACAGCATTATCAGAGATAATGGCAAAAGAAAAAAGAGAAAAAAATGTTTTTGAACTGCTGAAAAACTAAGTTCATAACTCTGTGGAAGAACACAGATTTGGTTATATAAATAGTTTGGAATGTGGTCCAATGCATTTCAAAGGAAAAAGATAAAAAGAGCATCAGAAACTGTAACAGTCAAGACTATGGTGGTAAATAATATAGATCTTGTTTAAAGCTAGTGAAATATACATGTGTATATCTGGTTCAGTTTTAATCTATCTCCTTTATGGTGCCTACATGTCCCTCCACAATATGGTTACTACCACACATTCAATCCTCTCTTACCTCAAACTATTTGGGCTCTATACCCTATACCCTAACTGAGCCCAGGCCCCGGGGTCACTGCATGAGGGTTTCACCAACATCCAGACTTTAAGTTGACTAGAATTTGCAGATCTTAGTACTGTTACCCTCTTATTTCTTAAAAGAAAAGTCCCCTGTAGAATCTGGAGCTAAAAAAAGTACTGTTTTTCTTGAGGAAATAGAATCTTTCACAATATTGAGAACTTCACGATTGAGTATTTGTTCTCATCATACCCCGATAGACTGTGTGGCTAGCAACCTAAATGACAAATTAAACGACTTCCAATTGCTGTAGAACCATCACAAAAGAATGACACACCATTTTCCCTCTCTGTCTGGGAGGAGCATGGGGATGGGAGAGGGGAAGGAGCCAGGACGTTGTGTTCTATTTGGTAAGATCTAGGCTTCCTTTACCTAGTTAAGAGAACGTTGTTTGTTTTTGAAATCTAGGTTTTTGGAGGCTTGCTGCTGGATTGGCCTAAAGAGAAAGAGCTTCCGGTGTTAAGAGAGGAGGGGCTGGGGGAGAGGTAAGTTATCTAGAGTAGGCAGATGCATAGTGCTTTGTCCTCTAGCTGTGGGGCTTTGCACTCCACTTCCTCACAGTGGCCTAGAAGTTGCAGGAATTTTGACAGCACGGCTTTGTGCGTACCTGGGGACTGAATACTAAGTTGTAAACATCCCTCTGTAGTGAAGTTTCCAGTTGCCAAATCTGGCACAGAGGGAGTAGATGCTGTTTTCAGCAGAGGTAGCCACCTTAGAATAGATGACAGACAGGTGATAGACAGGTAGGCAGATAGATAGATAGATAGATAGATAGATAGATAGATTGATTGATTGATTTAGACAGTGTGCATTTCAGCATTTTCAGGTGATAGACAGGTAGGCAGATAGATAGATAGATTAGATAGATAGATAGATAGATAGATAGATAGATAGATTGATTTAGACAGTGTGCATTTCAGCAACAAATTGATGGATTGAGAACTCTCTATATACCTCTTCTCCTCAGTTTCCCTGAATCAGGTAAGCCTTAGGGTCCTTTTATGAAGAATGAGACGGGGCCCTCTAAAAATAACTTAGATTGAATTATCAACCCTGATAGGGGAGAGTCCAAAGGATTTAATTTAATTCAGAAAAACAATGAAATGTGATATTTCCTATACCTTAGTTTTATTAGTTAACTATTGCGGTGTAGCAATATTACCACAAACTGAGTGATATAAAATATCACTCATTTATTAAGGGCTTAAAACATTATTCATGCATTAGTTCATAGCTTCTCTGGGTCATGAACCTGGATATGGCTTAGCTCAGTCCTCTGTTTCAGAGTCTCTGACAAGGCTGCAGTCAGTGTCAGCCAGGGCAGAGGTTTCATGTGAGGTTCATCTGGGTAAGGTTCTTCTTCCAAGTTCATATCATTGTTGGCAGCATTCAGTTCCTTGCATGTGGTTGGACTGGAAGCAATGTTGAGTGGAGACAGACCTCAGATCCTTGCCACATGGACCTTTCCACATGGCAACTTACTTCATCAAAGCCATCAAGTCAGAGAGCCAATAGAGTCTGTTAGCAAGATCAAGGTACAGTTTTGCGTGATGCAATCAGTTTTGCGGTATGCAAGAGGTGCCATACCATTACCTTTGCCATGTTCTGTCGGTTAGAAGCAAGTCACAGGCCCTGCCCACACCAACAAGAGAGTTTTACACAAGGTAAAACTGGCTTGAATACCAGGAAGTGAGGATAATTTTGGGGCCTACTCTGCATCTACAATACAAATTTTAGAACAATTTTATAGCTGGTAACACTAAGAAGTTCATGGAAAAAATTGTAATTTAAACATAGTAATTTACATTAACTCCCAATGGGTAGTCATGCTAACAGTCTTCTTTTTCTTAGTTTTCATTTTCTTCTTTATTATACGTGCCTCCAAAAACTTTTTCAAATATTTTGTGGAAAGTAGTATATATAAATAAATACACTTAACATACTGTTAAGGTCTAAATGTTTGTGTACCCCCAAAATTCATACGTTGAAACCTAATCCCCAATGGGATGGTGTTTAGAGGTGGGACCTTTGGGAGGTGATTAAGTCATCAGGGTGAAGCCTTCATGAATGGGATTAGTGACCTCATAAAAGAGACTAAGGAAAGCTGCCTAACCTGTTCTGCCATGTGAAGACACAGAGAGAAGAAGGCTGTCTATAAACCAGGAAACAGCTCTCACCAGACACCGAATCTGCCAGTGCCTTGCTCTCGGACTTCCCAACCACAAGAACTATGAGAAATACATGTTGTTTAAGCTACCCATTCTATGGTATTTTTGTTATATCAGCCCAAATGGACTAAGACACACACTTAATATAAAAGTAAACATTTTATTAAAAGGGGAAGTAAGTCAGACAAAGACAAATATCATATGGTATCACTTACATGTGGAATCTAAAAATAATGATACAAATGAACTTATTTACAAAACAGAAACAGATTCTCAGACATAGAAAACAAACTTATGGTTACCAAAGGAAAAAGGGGGAGGGCAGGGACAAATTAGGAGTTTGAGATTAACGTATACACACTGTTACATATAAAATAGATAACCAACAAGGACCTACTGTATAGCACAGGGAACTATATTCAGTATCTTATAATAATATATAATGGAAAGGAATCTGAAAAAGAATATATATATGTGTGTATAACTGAATCACTTTGCTATGAATCACTTTGCTATACACCTGAAACATTGTAAATCAACTATACTTCAATAATAAATAAATAAATAGGCTGGAAATGTTTAAAAAAAGGGGGGGTGGGTAGGGGAAGATAGGTCCTAAAGTATAAAACATGTAATATTTACTAAAGTGAGGAAAAAACAAATTTGCACAAAACAGATATGAAAAACATTTCAACTTCATTCATAGTAAAAGAAAGGCATATTAAAATTCACTGATATATACAACTTTTTATAGATCAGATCGGTAAAAGTTTGAAAGTTCTGTTGGTGAAACTTCTGGGAGAAACAGGTAAGAAACAAACTTAAATTACAATGTTACATACTGACAGGTGCTTTGAAGAAAAGTAAAGTAAGACTGACAATGTCACGGGAATTCCCTGGCAATCCAGTGGTTAGGACTTGGTGTGCTCACCACCAGGGGCCCGGGTTCAATCCCTGGTCAGGGAACTAAGATCGCCCAAGCTATGCAGCGCCATGGTCAAAAAAATAAAATAAAGTGATGATGTTGGTATTTACTATAGATTAGTCAATATGGCCTATCTGGGGAGGAGACATTTGTGCAGAAACCTGAATGAAATGAGGGAGTGGGCTTTCTAGGATCTACAGAAGAAGGCAATTTTGAAAGCTCAGACCTGGAAAGAGGTTTGCCAAGTTTGAGGAGAGTAGAGAAAGCCAGAGTGGCTGAAGCACAGTAAGCAAGGAGAAGAATGATGGGAAGTGAAGCTGGAGAGGTAGTCAGAGGTCAGATTGTATACAACTCTGTAAACTATGGTAAAAACCCTTTTATTCTGTGAACCAAGGCCATTTGGAGGTTGAGAGCAGGAAAGTGATATGAAAGGGCTTAAGTTTTAAAAGAATCACTGTAGTTGCTAAGAGTAGTTGAGGAGGGGGAGGAATTGGGCAAGAATGGAAGCAGGAAAACCAGTGAAAAGACTTGGGCTCCTATTATGCATCTTAGGCAGAACGGTTGATTGCCAAGCCCATCCCCTGCCCCTAATTCACCATTCTTCATTCTTTCCCATCTCAGTAATGGCATTACCATCCTCTAAGTTATTTCCTTTCCATATCTCCTACATCGAGTCTGATCAGTGGCTTCTTTGGCCTTATCTAAAGAAGGCCAAAATCCATCCTCTCTTTCTGTCTCCACTGTCACTCCCTTAGTCCAAGGTACTTTCATGTCACATATGGACAGCCATCCTCTCTGCCGCTACTTACCATCTCTACAATCCATTCTCCACATGCAACCAGAATGAACTTTTGAAAATATAAATCAGATCATGACACTTAGCTGGAAACCTTAAGGGTTTCTTTTAGCTTTTAGAATAATATCAACATTCCCTATCAGTCCTGTAAAGCTTTACATGATGTGGCTCCAACTTACTTCATGCATGTGGTAGGCAGAATTCTAGCCCCCATGATCTTCACCCCGGGTGTTATTCCTGCGATTATATTTTGTTATATGGTAAAGAGCATTCATTGTTTTAAGTTTGTTGTAATTTGCTACACAGCAATAGAAAATCAATACAATGCAACTTTCTTTCTTGTTCACTGTGTTTTATATCACACAGGTCAAATTTCTCTTCTTCAGATGTGCTAAGCTTCTTCCTGCCTTAGGATCTTTGCATTTAGATTTCCCTCTTCCTGAAATACTCTAATCATGACTGGCTTCTTTTCATCCCTTGGGTGACAGCTTAATTATAAGAGCACCAGAGAGTCCTTCAATAACTACCCTATTTTAAGCTACACCCTCCCAATTTATTGTTATATCAACCCATTTATTTTATTCATAGTGTTAGTAGGTAGCTTTTATTAGGGACTTACATGTGGCATGCACAGCTCTAAGCACTTTACATGGATTCTTCATTTAATCTCCATAATAACCCCATGAGACTATATTACGATCACCAATTACAGACGAGGAAATGGAAAGCACAGAGATTGAGTACCTCATGCAGGTCACACAGCTAGTAAATAGCAGAGCCAATATATGAATGCAGGTAGACTAAATTCCGGAGTCTACACACTTAAAAACTGTATTTCCCCCATAGTATCTATCACATTCTAAAATCACCTTGTTTTTAATTTACTTATTTATTGTTTTTCTCTTCCTCTACACTCAAAACTAGTATGTAAGTTTCTCAAAAGTAGGAATCTTACTTGTCTGTTCACGTAGTAGCTGCTGAAGGGTAGCAAAACATGCCACCTCAAAATAAGCCACTTTGGCATAAGAACTATTTTGGCTGAAGGAAATTGAAAAGGAGTAGATATAAGAAAAACTCTCCACCCTCCTCCTCTTTGCCTAAAAGCAAGTTGCAAATCTGTATAGATATTTCCCCTCCCAGCTCTATTGGGAAGGACAAAAGTTAATCACTGGAGACAACTCTAGATCCTTAATAGCCCAGAGATGGCACCAGAGGAAACTACATAACAAACTTTACTAATTAGCCTTTATCTTGCATTAGTTCCCCCATATGTTTGCCTTCCCTAGAAATTCAGACTTTTTCTTTTGTCTTGTCACTTGTCTAATAATTTATTTATTTTTCTTTTCTTAGGATGATACATAAACCCAAGTTCTAGCCATTCCTTTAAGTTACCCATCTTTAAATGCTCCCATGCCATGTTAATAAACGTCTGCTTGTTCTTCTGTCTTTCGTCTTTGTTAATCTCTCTTTTGTCACCCTAATTTATAGAGCCCCAGCTAATGAACCTAAGATGGGTAGAGGGGAAAATATTTTTTTCCTCCCCTACACTGCTCAGCAAATATTTTAGAATGAATGAGGAAAATGATAACACAGAAATTAAGTAACTTATCTGCAGTGACAAAGTATGTAATAGAGCCAGACTTTGTACCTAGAACCACCTGATCTCAAGCTTGTGCCCTTAGCTCCTATTGCCTTTTTCATTAAAAGAATAATAGTAATCAGTTGCCATTTTCTTAATATATGTATAATATTGTCCCAGAGTATGAATACAGTTTTATTTACCTGGCAAAATGATCCATCCAAAATGATTTCTTGGAAAATTTTGTGGAAGTTCATCCTTACTGTCAACTTACTCTGTTTTTGCTCTGGGGGCCTTCTCTGACACATCTCTCTGAGGCATATGCTGGGTCAGAGAAGTCTTTCTAGTGCCCCTCAATTGCCTCTGCCTGCCCATAAGTCTGGCCTTGCATGCAACACATACCAACTTCTCTGCTTCCAAGAGATTAGTCTTCGCTGACCACAAAATATAATAACTATTTTCCTTTCCCTTGCTTCCCACACTAGTTTCTCTTCTGGTCTGTATCAGTGGCCCTTCCCACCTCTGAATATCCAAATTACAATGTATTTTGAGAAAACTCTGCCCCTGTGAAAACTTCCCTTCCTGGTGGCAGACCACTGACTGCTATATTCACATTTTAGTACTATAGATAGTTATCACTGTTTGAAGTCTCACAGCTGACTCCATTGACACAAAACAACACATTGAGGCCAAGATTCTGGCCTGTAAAATGTTTCCTCAATAGCCTGACATGAAACAAAGACAATCATACTGAGGCATTTGACCCAGGCTGCACGAGTCCATGGAAGTTAATTGTTTGGTGATTTCCTGTACTTGAGGCACAAATGCTTCCTTTTCCAACAATAGACTCACGAAAACCTCAGTCAATGCAATGAAATTAGGGGCTTCAGGGACAGTCTGTATTCAGATAACACTCAGTGGTAATTTAGGCGATGAGGTTTGCAGGATTGAAAGGCAGTTTGCAAAAGGACTACAGGTCCTCCCAGTGTGAGGGTTCTTGACTATGGTTCTGAGTATTTCTGGAAGGGTTGTGGCCTTCCTATCAGTGACTCCTTGATTTTATTGCATCCTATGCAGTTCAGAGCCTCTGCCTTACAAAGAAGGAAAAGGTGGGTGTGCATAATATACAAGCATAGGCTACCAAGGAGACCAAACTCCTAAGCATAGCATAGAATTGGATTTTAACTACCCAAACAGCTTTCTTCTGCCTCAGCCTGACAAAGACTCTCTCCTTGACCAAACTTAATCAGGCTCCTGTAAGCCCTCCTTCTCAACGAGACCTTGACCTTGGGCTTCAGCATCCAATTTTGTTGGACCCACACCACCTATTTTTAGCACGAATTCTTCTACATCTGGGAATTCCCTGGCAGTCCAGTAGTTAGGACTCAGTGCTTTCACTGCTGGGGCCTGGGTTTGATACCTGGTTGGGGAACTAAGATCCTGTAAGCCACGGGGCACAGCCAAAAAAAAAAAAAGAATTCTGCTATATCAGTTTAGAGAGAATCCCCCACTCTTGATCACCCTCAAAATCTGGTCAAATTCGTCATCCTCCACCATCTCCCAGGTGATATCCAATCACTCTGTCCTACTTTCTGCAAGAATCCTATTAGGACAGTTCAGCAAGAATTATCCTACCCCCTTAGTAATTTTCCATCCACTGACTGACATCCTCACCCTCATGCCCCCACCCTACTGCTTGGCTCTAAATCCCCACTTTCCCTTATATTCCAAATTGAGCCCAGTTCTATCCTGAGGCCCCCTTTCCCCTATTGTAATAGTTCCTGAATAAAATCTGCTTTTGAAACAGAGCAGGACCCTGCGGGGCCCTCCCAGGTACAAAAGCCCCTCTGGGTCCCCTGTTTCTTATTTGTAGAAGAAAAACAGACCTTAGTCTCTTAGGCCTTTCCCAAGTTCCAAAATAGGACAATAGGGTCACAGGACTCCTAGTTCCCTGAAGGGATACAGAAAAAATCTCATACGTATCTTTGAGTTGTTCTACAGAAACTAAGGTCTCCCCACCCAGGTGGAGGATGGTGATGGCATGCTGACCACAAGCACATAGACCCCAGACTGGCTGGAACCAGAAGGTTGAGATTCCTGAAATATCAGCCTGTTACCTCACCACCAACCAATCAGAAGAAAGTCACACACCCTACAGCCTTTACCCCAAATGTTGCCTTTAAAAACTCTTCCCCCCAAACTATTGGGGAATTCAGGTCTTTTGAGCATGAGCTGCCCGTTCTCCTTGCTTGGCGGTCTGCAATAAGCCTTTCTCTGTTCCAAACTCTGACATTTTGGTTTGTTTGGCCTTACTGTGCATCTGTCTGGCACATGAACCTGGACTCAACAGCAATTTTACCACTTTAACTACCAACCAGCACTGTTTTTTCTTTGACAATCCCCTGTAGGGATCCTGTGCTCCAGTCATACTGAATTATTTTCCACTTCTCAGAACATTTCTTGCTTTTCCGCACCTCCCTGCCTCTATACCTGCCTAGGAATGTTCTTTCACTTCTCTGCCTGCTTGATGCCTATTCATTCTTCAAGACCAAGCTTACGTTATTTATTAGCCAAGTTCCCTCCTTTCCATTCCTAAAATCACTAGCTCAGGCTCTCAAAACTTCTTGGCTGGATGGCTGCCAACAATCTACATTCTCCAGGTCTTCAGTGTTGAACCCTTTCAAATCCATCTTCCCCCCACCAGCCAGAGCAATTTATTTAAGACACAAATTTGATCATCTTATCTCTTACTTGAATTCTTTGTTTCATTAAAAAAAAATTATTGAGATGTAATTAACATATAACATTGTATTAATTTAAGGTGTTCAACATAATGATTTGACATATGTATATACTGCAAAATAATTACTGCAATAAGTTTAGCTAACATCCATCACCACACATAGTTACAAATTTTCTTTTCTTGTGATGTAAACTTTTAAGATCTACTCTCTTGCACTTCCCTGGTGGTCCAGTGGTTAAGACTCTGCACTTCCACTGCAGGGGGCGTGGGTTCAATCCTTGGTTGGGGAAGCTCTGCATGCCGCAGGGTGTGGCAAAAAACAAACAACCCCTCCCCCCCCCCCGCAAAAGATCTACTCTCTTAGCAACTTTCAAATATACAGTACAGTATTGCTAACTATAGTCATCATGCTGTACATTACATTCCCAGTACTTATTCATTTCATAACTAAACGTTTGTACTTTTTGACCACTTTTACCCATTTTACACCCCCCCACCTTTAACACTTAAAGTTTTCCCATCAATTACAGGGTAGATGCTAAGCTCATTAACGTAGAATATGAAGGTGATTCTTGATCTTTCTCCTGCCTATGTCTCTGCCATTTTATCTTTTACCCTTTTATTCCCGCTAGTTTTTCCTCTAGTAAAATCAAATTGCATGAGGCTCCCTCAAATACACATCCTCTGCCCATCTTCACTACCAAATTATTTCTTTTTTATGACTGCTCAAGTTGCCCTCCAAGCAACTTTCCCTAACGTCCTTAAAATATATAGGAATACTACACACTATGTGCATATATATATGCCCACGCACATACATATACACGATATAGGAATACTATATGTGTATATATATGCACACACGTACATATACACACACCTATAGGGAATATACATTTTAGGAATGCTTTATATATGCATATGTACATGATAAAATAGTTATATACATCACCGTTTCTGCATTTACTGCATTGTTTTATATGTATTAAATTTTCTCTATTCCCAATGAGATTATCAAATACTATGGGCATGGACCAGGTCTCCTCAATATAGCCTACTATATGGCACACTGTAAGCTCAATAAAATGTGTATTGAACAAAGAAATAAAAGGAACTCTAGAAGTTCCCTTTTTTAAAAAGTATTTTTCTCCATGCAGATAACTTAGCAACTGAAGGTTCATTTGAGTTAATAAGGTACTCTTTTAAATTGCCAACTCTCAAAGATGGAAACCACAGTTCTGTGTGAATTACTTCAAGCTGCTGAATGCCTGGCTCAGATTAGTAGGACTTGAGAGATTAACTGGAGCAGAGTAGTACATTTTTATTATTCTTTCTTTTAAAATTTATTTTATTTATGTTATTTGTTTATTGTTTTTGGCTGTGCCGGGTCTTTGTTGCTGCACGCGGGCTTTCTCTAGTTGCAGCGAGTGGGAGCTACTCTTCATTGTAGTGCATGGGCTTCTCATTGCGGTGGCCCCTCTTGTTGCACAGCACGGGCTCCAGGCATGAGGGTTTCGGCAGTTGTGGCGCAGGAGCTCAGAAGTTGTGGCTTGCGGGCTGTAGAGCACAGGCTCAGTAGTTGTGGCACACGGGCTTAGTTGCTCCACGGCATGTGGGATCTTCCCAGACCAGGGCTTGAACCGTGTCCCCTGCATTGGCAGGCGGATTCTTAACCCTGTGCCACCAGGGAAGCCCCACTTTTATTATCCTTATTGGTTGCCCAGCACCTCTGAACATTCTTGTATTTGGTGATTTCTCTACCCAATTAAATAGAAGCCAACCCTCACTTTCTCAGCCTTTCTTGCAGTTAGGCTCCTCCAATTGGATACATTTGTGCCAGACTTTGAAAGGGAAGCTAGGGACTTCCCTGGTGGTCCAATGGTAAAGAATCTGCCTTCCCTGGTCAGGGAACTAAGATCCCACATGCTGCGGGGCAACTAAGCCTGCGTTCCACAGCTACTGAGCTCGTGCTCCTCAACTAGAGAGCCCGTGCCGCAAACTACAGAGCCCAAGCGCTCTGGAGCCCGTACGCCACAACTAGAGAGAAGCCCTCATGCGGATGCGAAAGATCCCGCATGCCTCAACGAAGACACTGTGTGCCGCAACTAAGACCCAACGCAGCCAAAAAAAAAAAAAGAAAGAAAGAAAGAAGGGGAAGCTAGAGAGATAAAGGAGTAGGCAGTACCCAGTCTAGCACGAGTGAGGCAGGTGTGTTCAAATTCCCAGGGAACAGTAGCAAAAGTTCTATCGGAAGGGTCTTTGCCCTACATTAGAGTCAGTGGTAGAGGCTGTGATGTTTCTCTGATATGTGAGTTGTGCACTGATCCTCCAGGCCTGGTTCTCCCACGTTTCAGGAGATTCTGTGAACTCCTTAATGTCCTTTAATGAGTTCCTTTTCTGCTGAAACTAGCTAGAACATATTCCTAGACTTTCTATCTTATACCATGGACTAATAGATGAAGGGAGGAAGAGGGGAGTACTTAATGTGGTGCTTTGGGGAAGACAAGCTAGAAGAAGGATGGGGGACTTTGGACAGGAGAACAGCAACATAAGGACCATGGATGCTCAGTGGGGCAGAAATAAAGAGGCAGGTATGAAGGTAAATAAGAATCAGCAAACTTTGCCTACTTTGTTAATTTTGCTTGTGGTCCTGATCAGAGCCATTACAGACCTAAAAATGATTCCTTAGCTATAGTGAGCAAGGTGTGTGCTGAGAAATACTGATATTGTGATTGGTTTAGAAAGCTGCAGACTTTAGTCTTCTCCAATTTGCTCAAGCTCCCCAGTCCCAAGAACCCCCTGACTCCCCTAATGCAGATCGGGCTCTCTAAATTGTTATAGGTCTTTCCTGCATAAAACCTCTCTTTCTGTGAAGTAGAAGAGGGAGAGAAGGATAGGAGGGAGGAGAAGCAGCAGTAGAAGAAGAGTACAAAGAAACGAAAGGAAGAGGTAGTGGGGAAACAGTGTGTGGAGAGGAGAAAATGCTGGGGAGAGAAGAATATACTGTATGTGCAAATATCTATTTGAAAAAGGAGCATCATGTATTTTCTTTTAAATGCCTCTTCTTGGCTTTCCTCTCTCTCTAAGACATTCATACAGTACTGAGAATTTTCCCATTTAAAAGTCTTCCGGAACATATTTCTTTGCCAATATTAAGGCTCTCCTATAAATGCTAACTTATATACGGACCATCTAAATAAACGTGGGATTTTTGGATAATATGTTCATATATATCCCACGAATATTTATTGAGACCCTCTATGTGCCAGGCACTAAACTTGGGAGCAGTGCTGAATAAGATAGATAAAGGCCTTTGGGAGCTTTTATTAGCATTGAGCTCATCTATACTCTCATGTTTCATATTTATTCATATTAAAATAAATGTCCTCTGCTGAAATCATCGCAGTGGTAAAATGGCAGATTAAGGTATCTATCCCAAGGTTACGTACAGGTAGGTGCTTAGGATAATCGCTTTGTAATGATAAAGTGATGATACTATTAAAGCTCTGAGTATAGGCAGGGCAATGGAAAAAATAAATTTTTATCAAGAATATTAGAAAGAGCTATAAATCAATCAATTGGGCTCTTCTAGATAGACAAATAGATGTGTTTAACCTGCGAGTGTGCTATTAGTGTTACTGAAGATACATTTCCCTGCTTCTGATGTTTTTCCATTTGACAGGAGCCCATTAGTACGTAAATTAGTAGAGCTTGTGATCTTCTGCCAGCCTGGCACTCACTCCACCCTGGGGGGTGATATTTGAAAAGAGAAGTTGGACGTGAACACCTTAGCTTCTTCCTCTTGGGATACAGTTAAAGAGAGAGAGCATGTGTTTATCTCTCTGCCCCTCTGCGTACAGATGCCACCCATGTTGGGGGTAGCCGAGGGGTCTGCCCAGCTCCAGCACTGCCTGCAACTGGGGACGTATGTCTGAATAATTCTGGACTCAGTATTAGGAAGCCCACTTGCTCAGACATCAGCCCTCTAACCTAACCTTTAGCCGTACAACAGTGATTTCTTTTGGCTCCCACTTGAAGTACTCATGACATGCTTTCCCATTGATTCAGAAATCAGGTGAGGAAAAAGGACTAGTTACTGGCCCTTCAAATTAAGTAAAGATTGTCCCAACAACTAAGTAAAGAACAACTTAAAACTTAGTGGAATGAGCTCAAGGTCTGACATCAGACCTGGGTTTTGAGTACTGGCTGTGGGGTCTTGGATAAGCCACCTAGCCTCAGAGAATCTCATTTCTTCTTTGGTGCCCTGGGGATAATATGTCTAGTATTGTTGCAAAGATGAAAGTTAACTTATGAAGGGAATTCCCTGGTAGCTTAGTGGTTAGGATTCCAGGCTTTCACTGCCTTGGCCCGGGTTCAGTCTCTGGTTGGGAAACTGAGATCCTGCAAGCCTCGTGGCACGGCCAAAACAGGAAAAAAAGATAGCTTATGTAAAGTACCAAGCACAATGCCTGGCATTTAATAAATGGTAACTGGTAACAGCAGCAGCAGTAGTAGTGACTTAGGGTACCCAGCATTGGGAGAGTTAAAAAAAGCATTTCTGCTTTCATGAAAACAAGCCTTTTTAAAGAGATAATACTAAACTTAATTTTTTAAAGTTTTAACTTTTAATTGGAATTTTTTTATCACTTAGCTAAAATACTTTTGAATACATTAATATGCATTTGAATACATAATTAAAATACATTTCTCATGTAAAACACTGCATGTTTTAAAATGATTTGGTCACTCGATAAATTCCTTAGAATTCAGGGGTGAGCATAGCACAGGGAGATCAGCTGGTGCTTTGTGACCATCTAGAGGGGTGGGATAGGGATGGTGGGAGGGAAGGAGATGCAAGAGGGAAGAGATATGGGAACATATGTATATGTATAACTGATTCACTTTGTTATAAAGCAGAAACTAACACACCATTGTAAAGCAATTATACTCCAATAAAGATTTAAAAAATTAGTATAACCTTAAAAAAATAGAATTCAGGGGCGATAATGAGCACAATTGGAGTGAAAGTGTTTATTTTCAGTTTATTAATTTCCTTTGATTATCATAGAGAAAATCTTTGCTAGTCCTAAGGTCTTTTTGAAGTCAGGCATGATGGGAAGTGTGCTGGGAAAGAACAAATCAGGCATCTTACTTTTGTAGACACTTTGTGTCCCCTCATTCTTTTTTTTTTTATTTTCTTTTATTTTTAATTTCTTTTTTGGCTGTGTTGGGTCTTCATTGCTGTGCGCAGGCTTTCTCTAGTTGTGGTGTGTGGGCTTCTCATTGAGGTGGCTTCTCTTGTTGTGGTCATGGGCTCTAAGCATGCGGGCTTCAGTAGTTGTGGCATGTGGACTCAGTAGTTGTGGCGTGCAGGCTCTCTTCC
>NW_020172732.1:2571879-2574077 GCF_003031525.2 Neophocaena asiaeorientalis asiaeorientalis | reverse complement strand
CTTTTTAAAGAGATAATACTAAACTTAATTTTTTAAAGTTTTAACTTTTAATTGGAATTTTTTTATCACTTAGCTAAAATACTTTTGAATACATTAATATGCATTTGAATACATAATTAAAATACATTTCTCATGTAAAACACTGCATGTTTTAAAATGATTTGGTCACTCGATAAATTCCTTAGAATTCAGGGGTGAGCATAGCACAGGGAGATCAGCTGGTGCTTTGTGACCATCTAGAGGGGTGGGATAGGGATGGTGGGAGGGAAGGAGATGCAAGAGGGAAGAGATATGGGAACATATGTATATGTATAACTGATTCACTTTGTTATAAAGCAGAAACTAACACACCATTGTAAAGCAATTATACTCCAATAAAGATTTAAAAAATTAGTATAACCTTAAAAAAATAGAATTCAGGGGCGATAATGAGCACAATTGGAGTGAAAGTGTTTATTTTCAGTTTATTAATTTCCTTTGATTATCATAGAGAAAATCTTTGCTAGTCCTAAGGTCTTTTTGAAGTCAGGCATGATGGGAAGTGTGCTGGGAAAGAACAAATCAGGCATCTTACTTTTGTAGACACTTTGTGTCCCCTCATTCTTTTTTTTTTTATTTTCTTTTATTTTTAATTTCTTTTTTGGCTGTGTTGGGTCTTCATTGCTGTGCGCAGGCTTTCTCTAGTTGTGGTGTGTGGGCTTCTCATTGAGGTGGCTTCTCTTGTTGTGGTCATGGGCTCTAGGCATGCGGGCTTCAGTAGTTGTGGCATGTGGACTCAGTAGTTGTGGCGTGCAGGCTCAGTAGTTGTGGCTCACGGGCTCTAGAGCACAGGCTCAGTAGTTGTGGTGCATGGGCTCAGTTGCTCCATGGCATGTGGGATCTTCCTGGACCAGGGATCAAACCCATGTCGCCTGCATTGGCAGGCAGATTCTTAACCACTGCACCACCAGTGAAGTCCCTTCCCTCATTCTTAAAGTTAATGTTCCATATATGGAATTGTCTGTGAGTCAACATGTCTAGTTTTTTTCCCCCTCATAGCCATCTTCCTGAACACAGTTTTGTCATCCTAGCCCATCTCTGCTGATTTCAATTCATCGTTGACAAAGGTGTGGAGTGTTTTGTGGCTGGATGACAGATTTATGAAAAGAACCCAGGTATGTTTCTATTACATTTCTGATGCATGCTTTCCAAGGTTCATTGGGTTTAGAGATTTTCATGTTTAGCTCAAATAACTGAAAAGCTTTTTATGAATTTGTGACCTATAACTCTACTGGAAAATAGTGTAAAATGATTTAATTTAGATTATGCTGTTTGTTAAGAGGATACTCTCTTTACATTTTCTTTGCTATCCTACAAGGTTTTTTTTTAAGTACACTCTCAGAGATTACTTCTTTTTTACTACTTTTTTTAAAAAAAAATAAATTTATTTACTTTTGGCTGCATTGGGTCTTCATTGCTTCGTGCAGGCTTTCTCTAGTTGCGGTGAGTGGGGGCTGCTCTTTGTTGTGGTGCATGGGCTTCTCATTGCAGTGGCTTCTCCTGTTGAGGAACATGGGCTCTAGGGGCGTGGGCTTCAGAAGTTGTGGCTCGCAGGCTCTAGAGCTCAGGCTCAGTAGTTGTGGCACACAGGCTTCGTTGTTCCGCAGCATGTGGGATCTTCCTGGACCAGGGCTTGAACACATGTCCCCTGCATTGGCAGTCAAATTCTTAACCACTGAGCCACCAGGGAAGACCTTAGCTTTCATTCTTTGATTCTAGTTTTATTTGTGTTGTTGCTGATGGGTAGATTTGTTTCAGAATGATAAAAACTATGAAAGCACTAACAGACAAAATGAAGAGTTTTACCTGCTTTACACGTAAAAATCTGTTTGTAGGGAAAATATTGTAGATATAAACTTCTAGGATAGGGGACTTCCCTGGTGGCGCATTGGTTAAGAACCTGCCTTTCATGCTATGTGTTTTTGCAAAGCACTAATGACCATTTTGTAGATTTAAGAGCTCCATGCTTCAGCCTTTGATTATAGAGTGTTCATATAAGGAGCCAGCCTAAGCAGAGATAGAATTCTTTGGACTGGAGTGCTCACCCACAAGGGAAGCAATAAGAATACATCAGGGCTTCCCTGGTGGCACAGTGGTTAAGAATCCACGTGCCGGGCTTCCCTGGTGGCGCAGTGGTTGAGAGTCCGCCTGCCGATGCA
>NW_020172732.1:2515655-2571242 GCF_003031525.2 Neophocaena asiaeorientalis asiaeorientalis | reverse complement strand
CCAAAGCAGGGGGGGGCCCGGGTGCCAAAAAAAAAAAAAAAGAATCCCCCTGCCAATGCAGGGGACAAGGGTTCGAGCCCTGGTCCGGGAAGATCCCACATGCCGCAGAGCAATTAAGCCCATAAGACACAACTACTAAGTCTGTACTCTAGAGCCCGCAAGCCACAACTACTGAGTCCGCGTGCCATGACTACTGAAGCCCGCATGCCTAGAGCCTGTGCTCCGCAAGGACAAGCTACCACAATGAGAAGCCCGTACACCGCGAACTCGCCGCAACTAGAGAAAGCCCGTGTGCAGCAACGAAGGCCCAATGAAGCCAAAAATAAATAAATAAAATAAATAAATTTATTTAAAAAAAGATAAGAATACATCAAATGCATCAAATAAATGACTAAAAACCTGTATCTGGTCAACCCAGACAACCAGTGATACTTTAATAACTAGATTGATTTCTGACACTGGCATAATAAAATTAAGGGATTTTTTTTTTTCCTACTCTTAGGCAATATTGCCTGAACAAAACGCTCTATTATTGGTTCCCAGGGAATCAAGTTTTTAGACTACTATGTCTCTAGCATCTTCTTTAGTTTCCTAGTATGGGAAACAATGTATTTGCTGAACTAATTCTTTTTAGCTAATATACTTATTAGACATATTTTAGTGGCAAGGGTCAGAAACTCAACTCAAAATGGTTTAAGCAAAAATATGAATTTACTGGCTTATGTTAATCCAGAGTTAGTGTAACTTTACGCATGGCTGGACCCAAGTGCTCAAACCAGTGTTGTTCAGTATAAATACAGTGAAAGCCACAAATGTGAACCACTTATGCAATTTTAAATATTCTACTAACTACATAAACAAGGAAAAAGAAACAGCTGAAATTAATTTTCCTAATATATTTTATTTAGTCCAAAATATCCAACATATCATTCTAACAAGTAATCAATATAAAAAATTATTAATGAGAAATTTTAAATCTTTTATTCATACTACATTTTTGAAATGCAGTGTGATTTTACATTTATAGCACATCTCAATTTAGACTAGCTGTATTTCACATGCTCAATAGCCACATGGGGCTGGTGGCTACAAAATTGGACAATGCAGGTTAAAACAATGCATCAGGAAGATATCTCTAGCTCTTGCTCACTCTGCTTTCCTCTCTGTTGGCCTCAGCATCCAGCCTCATCTGGCTAACTCCTATTTACTTTCAGTTTTTAGTTTTACCCATCCCTACCTATGGTGACCTTCTCTCTTACTCGGCCCATTTACTATGGTGACCTTCTCTCTTACTCGGCCCATTTACTAGAGACATACTGGCATGTAGTGGGCATTTGAATGTCTGTTCTTTATCATAAAAGTTCTAAGGGAGAGATTGTACCTGTACAAATTCATTATTCTTAGTAAGGGAAAAACTCAGGTACTGATCCCTTCGAAGGTAAGATTTCACAACCCCCCCCACCCTGACTCCTATCCATCCTCTTCCATATATAGGAAAGACACAGAAGGTTAGTTGCATCATCTGCACAATAAAAGATAACATTATTTATGGAATACTAGAGCTATGTCTACATTTGGGGAGGGAGAATTTTTAAAAAGTATTTATTTATGTATGTATTTGGCTGTGTCCGGTCTTAGTTGCGGCATGCGGGATCTTCATTGCGGCATGTGGGATCTTTAGTTGCGGTGCGTGGACTCTTCAACGTGGCGTGCGGGCTTCTCTCTAATTGTGGCATGAGGGCTCCATAGTGTGCGGGCTCAGTAGTTGCAGCACGCAGGCTCTCTACTTGTGGAGTCGTGGCTCTAGAGTGTACAGGCTCAGTAGTTGCAGCACGTGGGCTTAGTTGCCCCATGGCATGTGGGATCTTGTTCCCCGACTAGGGATTGAACCCACGTCCCCTGCATTGGAAGGCGGATTCTTAACAAATGGACCACCAGGGAAGTCCCAAGAATTGTTATTCTTTATATTTGTCCTACCTCAAGAGAATTTGGGATTTTTTTTTCTTCTTCAGAGGTTTGAAACATCTCAAATGGAACAGTGAATTCCAAAATGGAAAAGCACAGGAATGCACTCATAAAACGCTATGATGTTACTACCTCTTGTGCTATTATAATTCCAATTTTACAAATAAAGAAACTGAACTATAGTGAAATTTTTTAAAAAATCCAAAATGATAGCATAAGAATGTCTCAGTGATTACCCATGTTCTTAACTACTGTGCTATAAAGTCCTCTAGTAAATGTGATGTCTTTTAAAATATGTAAGGAGACACACCATAAGGTTATGTCAAACTGCAGGAAAAACCAGGATACAGTGAAGAAAAGCTTTTAAAATGGCTGGAATCTGCTCAATCTTTACATGTAGTAGTTGATTTTATTATGTGTGAATTTGTTTGATAGCTAGATCCACTGACTTGACATACCAAAAGGGTTGGGAATAGAGTTTAGGATTTCCACAGTGCTCTTAACACACTAGGCATTATTCCTTGTGGTAAGGACAGGTGAGAAATGAAGAGGGGGTAGAAGGATGAAGGGATAGGGAATAGGAGGTACAGACCCCATAGCTATTAAATGGATTTCAAAATAATACTCCTAATAATTATAAAAACAAGAGCAAAGATAGCTAATACTTATTGAGCACTTACTATGTGCCAAGCCCCTGAATTATTTAATTTTATCCTCCCAAAAATCTATAAAATTGGTGCCATTATTGCTTTCATTTAGATTCCCTGACTCAAGTAAGTAATGGCTCAACCATCTTATTGGAAATCTCCAATCTTCTTATTGGAAAGCTGGAGATTTGATTTGCTCATCATTTTCCTTGGGAATTCTCCCATAATGCTCCTGAATAACTTTTATTTTTTAATTTTATTACTTTTTTATTGAGGTATAGTTGACTTACAATATTATATTAATTGTACATTACATCCATGTAGCTATTTATTTTATACATAGTAGTTTGTACCTCTTAATCTCTTACCCCTATCTTGTCCCTCCCCGCTTCCCTCTCCCCACTGATAACCACTGGTTTGTTCTTTATATCTGTGAGTCTTTTTCTGTTTTGTTATATTTATCCATTTGTCTTATTTTTAGATCTCACATGTAAGTGAAAAATACAGTCTTATTTCACCAAGCGTAATATCCTCTTGGTTGGTCCATCCATGTTGCTGCAAATGGCAAATCTTCATTCTTTTTTATGGTTGAGTATGAATAATTTTTATTGTTCCTTCTTGAAAAGCTCTCCTTCTTTGGCTTTTAAGACACCACATCTATTCATTCTCCTCTTATTTCCATTGCCCTTTCTTCCTATCTGCTCTTTAGTATCCCTTCTTTACTTTTCTCTTTAAAAATTTGGTTCCTGCCCTCACCCTTTTCTTCTTTCCCTTGGTTGATGTATTTTCCCTGCTCTCATATCTCAAATAACATCTGCTTTCATACACCAAATTTCCACATAGATGCTTTGGATTCCAAAACTGGCCACTGAATATTTTTGCCTAAATGTCCTGTAAACACTTCAAACTCCATTTGTGCAAAACTGAATTCTTTACTTCCTCCCTAAATTTCTTTTTCTTATATGCTCTTACTCAGTAACTGCTATTCACCATCATCCACCCAGGTTCACAACTCAGAAACCTGGGTATCATCTCTGGCACCGTCCTGTCCCTCACCTTCCATAGTCAATCTACAGCTGAGTCAACTCTTCTCCTAATTACCTCTCAAACTGGTCCACTTCCCTTCATTTTCACTGCCACTATCTTATGTTCAGGTTCTTTTCTTATTTTTTTTCTTTTTTAACTGAAATATATTCAACATATCACACTGTGTGAATTTAAGGTGTATAACAAGTTAATTTGATACACTTACATATTGTAATATGATTCCCATTGTAGTGATAATTAGCACCTCTATCACATTACATAATTATCCTTTCTTTTTAGTAGTTGGAGAAATTAAGTTCTAGTATCTTAGCAAGTTTGATGATTATAATATTGCTGTCTATATTCACTGCACTGGAGTTATAACGCTAGGACTTATGTACTACTCATTGTAAGTAGGTACCCTTAAACAACATCTGTCCTGTCTCCCTACTCTCTAACCCCTGGTAGCCACCATTTTCTACAAGTTTGGCTTTTTATAATTCCACATATAAGTGATATCATAGAGTACTTGTCTTTCTCTGATTTATCTCACTTAGCAGAATGTGCTCAAGTTTCATTCATGTTGTTGGAAATCGCAGGATGTTCTCCTTTCTCAGGTTGAATAATATGCCAGTGTAAGTATGTATGGCATTTTATTTATCCATTCATCTACCAATGGACATTTAGGTTGTTTCAATATCTTGACCATGGTAAATAATGCTGCAATGAACATGAGAGTATGTATATCTTTTCAAGTTGGTGTTTTGGTTTTCTTCAGATAAATATCCAGAAGTGGAATTGCTGAATCATATGGTAGTTCTATTTTTAATTTTTCCCACAGTGGCTGCACCACTTTACGTTCCCATCAACCATGCACAAAATTTCCCTTTTTTCCACATCCTTGCTAGCACTTGTTATCTCTTGTCTTTTTGATAACCATTCAAATTGGTGTGAGGTAATATCTAACTGTGATTTTAATTTGCACTTCCCTGATGATTAGTGATGTTGAGCAACTTTTCATGTATCTGTTGGCCATTGGATGACTTCTTTGGAAAAAATATCTAGTTAGTTTTTCTGCCCAGTTTTTAATCAGATTGTCTTTTTGTTATTGAATTGTATGAGTTCTTTATATATTTTGGACATTAACTTCCTATCTGATATATGGTTTGTAAAATTTTTCTCCCATTCTTTAGATTTCCTTTTAATCTTGTTAATTGTTTCTTTTGCTATGCAAAAGCTTTAATTAATTAATTAATTAATTTATGGCTGCGTTGGGTCTTCGTTGCTGTGTGTGGGCTTTCTCTAGTTGTGGTGAGTGGGGGCTACTCTTTCGTTGCAGTGCTCAGGCTTCTTATTGCAGTGGTTTCTCTTGTGTGGAGCATGTTCTCTAGGTGCACAGGTTCAGTAGTTGTGGCGCACGGGCTTAGTTGCTTCACAGCATGTGGGATCTTCCCAGACCAGGGCTTGAACCTGTCTCCCCTGCATTGGCAGGCAGATTTTTAACCACTGTGCCACCAGGGAAGCCCAAAAGCTTTTAAGTTTGATGTACTCCCAATTTGTTGATTTTTGCTTTTGTTGTTTGTGTTTTGGGTATCATATGCAAAAGAATCATTTCCAAGATCAATATCAAGGAACTTCTCTATGTTTTCTTCTAGGAGCTTTATAGTATCAGGTCTTATGTTTAAGACTTTGATCCATTTCAAGTTAATTTTTGTGAGTGGTGTAGGATAGGGGTCCAATTTCATTGCTTTGCATGTTTTTATCCAGTTTTTCCAAAACAATTTATTGAAGAGACTATTCTTTTCTCATTGGGTGCTCTTAGCTCTTTGTAGAGTATTAGTTGACCATATAACAAAGGTTGAATTCTGGGGTCTCAATTCTTTTCCATTGGTGTAGATGTCTATTTTTGTATCAGTGCCATACAGTTTTATCACTGTAGCTTTGTAGTACAGTTTGAATCAGGAAGTGTGACAGTTCTAGCTTTTTTTTTTTTTTCCTAATGATTGCTTTGGTTATTTGTGGTCTTTTGTGGTTCCATACAAATTTTAGGATTATTTTTTCTATTCCTGTGAAGAATGCCATTGGTATTTTGATGGGGATTACACTGAGTCTATAGAGGGCTTTGGGGATCAGGTCCTTTTTTTTCTTACATTGTATGATAGAAAGCTGCTAATTGTCCCCCAGGAAATTCATTCTCCCCTTTGTTTATGATAATAAACGCTTGTTTTTTAACTGCGCACATGGCCTCACAGAATAAAAACTATATTTCCTAGCTATCCTTGCAGATAGGCAATGGTCATGTGTTTAAATTCTGGCTAATGGGATATGAGCTGAAGTGATGTGGAACTTCCAGGTCATAAACTTTAAGGGAAACGTATCCTCTTCTCCATTTTATTATATCTCAGGCTGTAAGGTGTATGTGGTAAACCATCTTGGAACATGCAAATGAGGGCAACAACTGACAGTCCATGTCCTGGAACTCTTCTACCAGCCCTGGGTTACTTATGCCCTGACTAAGTGAGGAAAAAGCTTTTATCTTGTGCAAACCCCTGTAATTTGGGTTTCTGTTACAGTAACCAGATCTATAGAGTGATACCCTTGGATTAGTACAACAACGTTTTGATTTGTCTACCTGTCCCCACTTTTAACTTCTCTTTAATCTGTTTTCTTCACTAAAGTTGGAGTAATCATTGTAATAGAATTTAAATTTGGTCAGATTGTTTCCTGCCATTTTCTACTTCTTACGCCATCTCTTTCAGTGTGTACTTTATATTCCTTAGCCTGGCAAACCAAATCCTACATAATCTGGCCTCTGCTTTATCTCTCCAGTCTTACCTCTTATCATTCCCTGCCTTGTGTGCCAAGCTCAAATCACATAGACTAATTTGCAGCTTCACAGAATAAGCCAAGCTCTCATACCTCAGTGTACCTGTACATGCTGTTTACTCTGCCAGGAATGCCCATTCCACACCCTCATTAGTTTCTCTGCCTGGCTAGTTTCTATTTGTCCTTTAGAATTCGTGTCTCCTCCTCTTGGAAGTTTTTCTTGCCCACCCAAGAATTGGTTATAGTCCCCTCTTATGTATTCCCAAAGTATTCTGTGCATACTTTTATCAAAGAACTGCCTGTTTGTCTATTATCTCCACACCCCTCCCCTACCAATTTCCTGGAGAGCAAGGATGATTTTCTCATTAATAGTGTATCATCATGCCCTAGGACAAACCCTGGCACACAGTAGCACTCAAAATATGTTTATTCAGTTAGTGAATAAAAGGCAGTGAATGAATGGATACCATGGAGTCATGAAAATACCATGGAATATAGAGACCTGAGTTTTGTACCTGGTTCTGCCACTACCTGGATGGTTTTAGTTGAAATCATTCCACTCCACTTCACTTGAGCTAGATAAGCTCTCAGGTTTCTTCCAGGTTTATGATTTACAAATACATTATATAGGGAAAAGTAAAAATATACAAACTTTTAAAGCTGACAACCTTAAGGGGCTGGCTAGGTAATTCTTGTTCGAAAAAATGTACCTTGAAAAAACATGCCAAATAAAAGTGAGCTTTTATAGCAGTATTTAAGTTCTTTCTACTTACAGCTTTCAAACTATTTTTGTAGAACCAATTATTTTCACAAAATCTTTCAGAAATATCTATTGTAATCTCTGTTTGAGAAGTAGAGAATGTGAAATTCAGTGATATTAGGTAACGTATTTGAGCTAGCAGCAGAAACAGAAGCAGAGTCAGAATCTGATTCAAAATTGTCTTGATAGAATATCCCACCTATTGTAAAAAATTGTGTGATATTATAGAACTAAACCAGTAAAGAAAGCAGTGAAATAATTTTCTTTTTATTATTTATCTATCTATTTATTTATTTATTTTTGGCTGTGTTGGGTCTTTGTTGCTGTGCGCAGGCTTTCTCTAGCTGTGGCGAGTGGGGGCTACTCTTGGTTGTGATGTGTAGGCTTCTCACTGCGGTGGCCTCTCTTGTTGCAGAGCATGGGCTCTAGGCGTGCGGGCTTCAGAATTTGTGGCTCACGGGCTCAGTAGTTGCGGCTCGCGGGCTCTAGGGCGCAGGCTCAGTAGTTGTGGCACATGGGCTTAGTTGCTCCATGGCATGTGGGATCCTCCTGGACCAGGGATAGAACCCGTGTCCCCTGCATTGGCAACCAGATTCTTAACCACTGCGCCACCTGGGAAGTCCTGAAAGCAGTGAACTTTAAACTAAATTACACATAGATTAAAATAGCAAATACAAAAACTAAGGTGCTAGATGGCATTCTATTTCAGAATCACATAATTATGGGGTTAGGCAGCATTCTTAAGAGGTAATCGTCTATCTTTAAGCAAGGCTACACCTAGTAGTCCCCAAAAAGAGGAAGTTATGCAATTCTTTGAAATATTTGGGAAAAGAATATTCCACAACTCTTTTTCATACTTGTCCCAGTGCCACATGATACTGATAACAGAAAATTTACTACCTTAACAATTATCTAGAACTGAACCAGTTCTAGCAATGACCCCATACATCCATGATTCCCATCCTTTCCTGGTTGTGGTAGGCAGAATTCTAAGATGGCCCCCCAGATTCCTGCCCCTGGTATACATGTTTTGTATAAGCCTTCCCCAAGCATGTGGGCAGGACTTGTGGATACGAGATAGGCACTCAACTGATAGGTTATATTATGTGATGAATGTATGACAATGGTCACCTTTGGTTATACAGTGATTGAAAATGAATATACCAGCATTACATGGTTATATTTAGTGAGAAAATGGAATGGTATCTGAAGGTAGCTCCCTCAATTTCCCTTACTTCTACCTCTACAATGCTGCGTGATTTTCCATTCTTTTCTTCCCTCCCCAGGTAGCGAACGAAAGGTACCTCTTTATCTCAAGGTTATCAAGTGTCTCTTTCAGAATTTCAATTGTTCTCTCTCCTCTTAGTCATTCCGCACAGCCTACAACACATAGGATCTCCTACCTGGCAGAACGTTTCCATGACTCCAACTCTTTTGAACTTTGGTGCTTCTCCTTCCTTTCTGTGTCAGACCTGCTTGTTCCAGACCTACCCTACTGTTCCTAAAGAACATTGGCCTCATCTGGGCCCAGATCCAGATCAATAATCCCCATCAAGTTTCAGATCCTAGCCCAGTGACACGAAATAAGAATGGCACAATAGGGTACCACTGATATTGGTTTCAAGCTGGCCCTTGCCCCAATGTTTCCTCTACTTGCTTTATTTCTTTAACCCCTAGCTTCTTAGGCCTTTTAGTCTGGCTACATGATAGATTCATTCTCTGAGCTTTCAACTCTCTATCTTCTCTAATCAGCGGGTTGTCTTCTCCCTTCTGATATCACACGAATTTGGGACCTTTTTCTTTTCTTTCTTTCAGCTTAAAAAGAATGAGGTAATGAATACCCATGCTGCCATCACCCAGCTTCAACAATTATCAACGTAAGCCCACATTGGATTATCATTTTTGTGTGTGTGGTTAAAAGTACATAACATTAAATTTACCACCTCAATCATTTTTAAGTATAAAGTTCAATAGTATATTCACATTGTTGTACAACTGATCTCTGAAACTCTTTCATCTTTTAATTCTGAAACTCTGTACCTACTAAACATCAATCATGTTGGATTATTTTTAAAGCAAATTCCAGACCTTATATCAGTTCGTTAATAAACATTTCAGAATGTATCTTAAAGGAAAAAAAGATGCCCCCACCCCACTTCTTTTTGTACAACCGCAAAACCCTTATCGCACTTAAATCAAGGTTTCAACAGGAAACAGAGGATACACTCAAATAAGATAACTTTAAGAGGGTTTATTTAAAGGTTGTGGGTATAGGGGAACCACAAGGTATAGTACAGTAACCTAGGGTAAGTGACTGAGCTGGTACCACCTCCAGACCCATAAGGATATGGGGAGGGAGTGGTTACCAGAACCTGGAAAAGGAAAGAATCTATAGAGTGGGCTACACTGAAAAAATCAATGACCTTAGGTCAAGAGACACAGTAGGGTGATCTTGCAGGGAGGGAGACAGGGGAATGATACCCTGACATTAGTCTCCTCCCTCTCTCTCTTCTTTTGCTAGTAATTTTCACTGGCCTGGTCCATCTAATGGCTAAAGGGCATGGGAGCCCTACTGATATAATCCATTGAGTCCAGCCTTCTGGAGCAGAGAGTAGGGTGGAAAGTGGTTCTGGAGGAACAAAGGGAAGATACCCAGAAAATAATAATTCTTAATATCACTTAATATATTTATATGAACCATTCTAGCAAATTATTGAAACTGGGAAGGGGATTGTGGGAGCCCACTGAATTTATAGCCGGTTGGTCACAAGTACAAGTGGTAACCTATGACTTGCAGCTGTCATCTTAGGTGGGGGTAATCTTGCAGGATTGAGCTCTTAACTTGTGGGGTCTATGCAAAACCCAGGTAGGTTGTGTCAGAACTGAAATGAACTATAGACACCCAGCTGGTGTTTGGAGAGTTGGAGAATTGGTTGGTGTGGGGAAAAAAACTCCACATATTTGGTGTCAGTGTTGTGAATAAAATCAGCTCAAGATGTAATTCACATTCCATACAATGCACCCATTTAAAGTGTAAAATTTACATAGATTTTAGTATATTCACGGAATTGTACGACCATCACAATTAATTATAGAACATTTTAATCACCCCCCAAAGAAACGTTAAAGCCATTAGCAGTCATTCTCCATTCTCCCTTTCTCTCAGCCCCTGGGAAGAACTAATCTACTTTCTGTCTCTATGGCTTTGTCTATTCCACACGTTTCATATAACTTGTGACCTTTTGTGTCTGGCTTCTCTCACTTAGCATAATGTTTTCAAGATCCATCCATGTCGTAGCATGTATCAGTACTTTATTTAATTTTATTGTCAAATAATATTCCATTGTGTGTATATACCACATTTTATCCACTCGTCAGTTGATTGGCATTTGGGTTGTTTCCACTTTTTGGCTATTGTGAACAATGCTGCTATAAACATTTCATGTGCAAGTTTTTGTGTGGACATATGTCTTCATTTCTCCTGGGTATATACCTAAGAATGGAATTTCTGGGTCACATGGCGACTCTATATTTAAACATGTTGGGGACCTGCTAGACTGTTTTCCGGAGCAGCTGCACCATTTTACATTCCCATCAGCAGTATAAGGGGGTTCCAGTTTCTCCACATCCTCACCAACAGTTATTAATATCTGTCCTTTTTTTTAAAAAAAAATTATTTATTTAGACTCTGTTGGGTCTTCGTTTCTGTGCGTGGGCTTTCTCTAGTTGCGTCAAGCGGGGGTCCACTCCTCATCGTAGTGCGCGGGCCTCTCACTGTCGCGGCCTTTCTTGTTGTGGAGCACAAGCTCCAGACGCGCAGTCTCAGTAGTTGTGGCTCACGGGCCCAGTTGCTCGGCGGCATGTGGGATCTTCCCAGACCAGGGCTCGAACCCGTGTCCCCTGCATTGGCAGGCAGATTCTCAACCACTGCGCCACCAGGGAAGCCCAATATGCGTCCTTTTGATGCTAGTCATCCTAATGGGTGTGAAGTGATATTTCTCTGTAGTTTCGATTTGCATTTCCCTGACGGCTAATGATGTTGAACACTTTATTCATATGTGTATTGGCCATCTGCATATCTTCTTTGGAGAAACGACTATTCAAATCATTTCCTCATTTTAAAATTAGGCTATTTGTCTTTTTATTATTGATATATGAGTCGTTTATATATTCTAGACAGAAGTCTCTTATGAGACAAATGATTTGCAAACATTTTCTCCCATTCTTTGGTCTGTTTTTTCATTTCCTTGACGGTGGTGTCTTTTGAAGCACAAACGTTGTTAATTTTGATGATGTCCAATTCACCTTTTGTTGCTTGTGCTTTTATTCTATTTTTAATCTTTTAAAAATTCCTTGCTACTTATTTCTTGAAGGAACCAGGTCATTATGTCCTGTATAATTTACCATATTCTCAATTTTGCTAATTGCAACCCTAGGGTATTCCTTAACATGTTCCCCCAACCCCTATATTTTCTATAGGTTCATAATTAGATTCAGAGGTTGGATCAGATTTGGGTTTAAACTTCTGACGGAAATATTTCATAGGTGGTGCTGTGTGCATTCTAAACGTCTCCTCTTTACATCACATGAGGAGGAACACAGTGACTGATTGAATTTTTTGTGATGTTGATTAATCAGTGGGCTCTGTTCTTATTGGCCTAACCCAACCATTTCAAATTCTCCAACAGGCTCTTATTTAATGGTTTATCAGCTATCGTGTTTGGGTCAGTGCTGTCCAATAGAACTTTCTATGGTGATGGAAATGTTCTATCTGTACACTGTCCAATATGGTAGCCTCTAATCACATGTGGCTATTGAGTACTTGAAATATGCCTAATACAACTGAAAAATGACTCAAATTTTAATTAACTTAAATGTAAATGGTTACATGTGACAAGTGGTTAATGGATAGTACAGGTCTAGGTTCACTATTTCACCAGAGTCTACACTACCTCTGCACTTGTTAGCTCAATTTCTTCTAAAATAACTTCCCCTCGTCAAATATGACCGCCTTGGAATACAGCTCATTCAGAAAAGGCATAACTTCAGCTTGTTTTTAAAGTGGGCACTGAGCCTACATTTCAGGCCATTTTGATTGGGGTAGCCTGGCCTTTGGGCCCTTCCCAACTAAAGAACCATGAGGGGCATACATTCCATTTTAGGAGGTTTGTTACTGTAGTCTCTGCGTCACTTGCAGGGGGTCGGCAGTAGAAACTATGGGCGCTTCATACTTCTTCCCCACAGCTCATCTCTGATTTTAGCTGCAGCTGTGGTGGACAGTTACGCACACGGATGGCTTCCTACCTGAAGCACCTACCATATCGCTCAGCTTTTTGCAGCATGGAGTGTGGGAGTAGTTAATGTCCCAAGGATCAGCCTTCAACCAAGGGTAGCTAAATACTCAACCTCACAGGACCAATTCTGAAGTGCATACTAAACAGTTCTCCGGGGGGTGGCAGGCAGGATTAAGCTTTGCTGCCCACTGTGCTAACACTCAATAATGCCCCCTTTACTGGCTTTCTCTCCTCTAGTCCACTCTCTCTACTCCCTCTCTCCAGCTTCTAGGATCTCTTCCCTAATAAACTGCCTGCTTCCAAGTTGTGTCTCAAGCTCTGCTTTGGGGGAAATGTAAATTAGGGCAGGATCTCAAAATACTTTAGTCCATGGCATTTGGGCCCAATAGTCTTGGCTTGACTCATGTGCCTACCCCTAAACCAGTCACAGAAGCCAGGGGAATGTGCTGCTCAGCTTGGCCAGGCCTAGGTCACATGCTCATCCTTGAAAATGGGCTGCTGGAATTTGCTCCATAAAAATGTGGTGATTGAGACTGGTGGATTGAGACCTGTGTGTGTGTGTGTGTTACACACACACACACACACACACACACACACACACACAGGGGGTAGTGTGGGGAGCATGGACGCTGGTCAGCCAAAACAATTCCCCTCTCAGTCCCTCTGTTGAGCTCCACACATATCCCTGAGACTGGACTCCTGTGGGATATGGATACCTGCCCACCACATTGGACTTGTCTGTGACGTCAGCTGTTCCCCAGAGGTGGGGACCACCATTCTTGCTTGAAGTATTCACCAGACTCTGTCTAGCCTGCTTACAGCTTGTCCTCTTCCTGCTCTAAATGTTCCCACCAAACTGCACAGTGCATGCAATGTCCTTTCAGACACTTTGGCAGCTAGTGAGTCATGTACACAAAGAACCATTCAAAGCAAAATGTGGTCATTTCTCTGAGAGAGTAGTGAAAAGATGTTTGGAGAGCAGAGATAAAGGCATATAACATCTGGCTGGGAACATGAGAGCAGACCAACGATTCAGCGACCATCAAGCACCCAGGACAAGCTTAAGGGTAGGATGAATAATGATAATAACAGTGATAATAATAACAGCAGGGTAGCTGTTATTATCCCTGTTAACAGCAGGTATAATAATAACAATGAATCCTCATAATACTCTTTCAAGTAGGTACAATTATTACCCTGTTTTAGAGTTGAGGTTAAGTAACTTGCTCAAGGTCACATAGTAAGGAGGTGACAGCATATGATCGGGTTCCTATCATGGAGGGTCTTAAAGGCCAGCATACAGTGTTAGCCTTGACTTGCAGTTCTTTGAGTAGCTGTTTCATGTTTCCCAATGGACTCAAACTTCCTGAGAACAGCACTTTGTACTACACTTGGGGAGAAGCTACATATGTACCTCTTTGAATAGACCACCTTTATTGGAGTGAGCATTGTTAAACAAAATAAATGAAGTCTTCCACAGTGGTTAGAGCACTGTGGATCTGACAGGAAGTTATGGATCTGACTAATTGAGGCTTTCACCTCTGACTCAATGTGTGACTCTGGGCAAATGAACTAACAGCTCCATGCTTCTGACTTTCCAACTGTAAAAGAGAGGAAAAGAAATATCCAACATACTTCACAGGGAGACAGCAAGACCATAATAAATAAATAAATACACATATTAAATTCTTGCAACACTTAAGAGAAAGGTACTAAAGAAACCACGGTATTTTTCTTAGTTTCACCGTAACATCAGTAATCAGCAAATATGCATTAGGAGCCAAACATATTAGACACTATGGGATTACAACAGAATAATGAAACATGACTTTCTGCTAGTCCCTGTTTTATAGGATTTGATGGGCAAGATCAGCTTGATTGGTAAATATACAGATTACTTAACAGAACATCAAAATGGTAAAGTACGTTAGCGCTTATCTGGTTCAACACATATATATGAAAAATGAGATTCAAAAGGGATATGTAATAGTCTCAGGAAGAGTGTTACTAACGGGGAAACACGTGTCTTCAAAGAAAAGGCCTGGGCTCAGGGTCTGAACTTCGGTTTAAGAGGTTACCATCTGTGGGACCTGGGGCCAGTCGCTTAGTTTCTCTGAACCAAATTCCTTTCCTCTAAAATGAGGATAATAATTTACTTCCAAGAGCTGTTGTGAAGATTAAGTAAAATCATGCATGCATGTAAAACTTTAATCCAGTGCCTGGCTTAGCACCACAAGTCAACTATTATTATCGTTACCTCTGCAGGAGAGAGCTCTTTTTCTGTAAGAAAAAACATTCCTTCTCCAGTCAGACCCCGTTAACAAGGTCGCAGCAGAACAGAAAGTGCTTTCAACTGCACGGAGATGGGTGCTGCAGGAACGTGGACCCAGCCCTCCCGGGCGGCACAGCACAGCCGCCTTGGCAAAGCCCATCTTCCATTTCCTTCCGTTCCTTTTCGGGAGAGCCTGGCTCCCCCCCACGCGCTCGGTTATCTTATTCTCTTGCTTCTCCAGGTCGCTGGCCTCTCTCTGGCTTCTCTTCGCGTCCTCTCGGTCATGTGGGCCCCGCGGCAGCCGGGAGGCCAGAGTCTGCGGCTCGCCCCCTCCACGCCCCAGCCTTCCTCTTCGCTTCCGCGGGCCGCAGCTGCGTTCCGAAGCCAGGGTTCCCGAGGGGATTGACGCGCTGAGGGGAGGAGCGGTTTCTTGCTGCGCGCCTCTCAGGAGCATTACGGCCGGGCTCGTTCCCGGCTCCGGCCGCCAGCCCCAGCCTCACGGGTCCGGAGCGGGGACTGGAGGAGGCGGCGAGGGAGGGAGCGCGAGTGAAGAGGCACGCGCCCGCCCGTCCGCGCCCAGACCGCCGCAGCCGCCTTAGCAGCCATGGCCGAGCGCCGCGCCTTTGCCCAGAAGATCAGCAGGTAAATCTGGGGCGTGGGGCGCGCCGCCGCAGCCGGGGGAAGAGTCGGAGAATCCTCCCAGCCCGGGCCTAGGAGGCGGGTGGGTGTGGCGACGCGGACGCCGGGATCCCGCGGCCTGGTCGGCGGCTGGGCGGAGGGGCGGAGGGGCGGAGGGGGCTCTCGGCGGCCGCGGTGGCTGCCCAGGCCTGGCGCCGCCCTCCGAACCCGGCCCTTAGCCCGCGCCTCGGCCGGGGTCGCTGAGAGCCCCGCACGCCCGCGCCCCTGCCTCCGCCGGCTCCTCGGGCCCCCGGGCCTGGAGTTCGTGGCGGCTTATTGAAGGGCTGGCGGGGGAAGCTCTTCTGCCGGCCGCTCGGCGCTTCCCAAATTCTTTGTGTCCCCACCCCCGGGCTGGGGGGGGCCCTTTCCCTCTCCCCGCCCACCCCCGTTGCCCCTCAGGAGGGTGCGGCGGTCCGCCCTCGTCTCCACCCCAACAAAAGATTCGGCGCGCGGCGGGCTCCCGGCCGGTGCGAGGCCCCCACTCCTTCAAGCCTCTCACCCTTCCCAGAAATCTGACAGGAATCCTCTTTGCACCCAGGGGTCCAATTCAGAGTGGGCTCGTGCACCCAGAATCGAAAACGTACGGCCTAAATGAAAAGTTGAGAGCTTGTGGTCTGCACCTTCGGTGTCCAGCTGCCCGATCTGACGAATTGTAGGCTGGAGCTTGATCCTAGTAGCGTGTGAATGTAAACTGCGCCTGTGTTTCTCATAGCTCCAGAGGAAGATGGATGATAGGCAGTGTTCTTTATACACCGGCCCTTTGACTCGTGTTTTTAGAAGTCTAGCAGTGAGCAAGCGATCACGGTTGAGGTTTCTGAGCTTTTCACCCACTTGTGGTGGGGAGGTTACCACCTTTCTCCCCCCTAAAACTAAAAATTGAATTATGGTGGAGGATTCTAACATTTGTAGACTTTCATTGTGGAATATATCAGTGTGTATGACACTAGACATGTTTTGTTTAATAAGACCATATTTCTGTTCATCTGAAGTCCCAAGAGAAGAAACATTCGAATGTATTACTTTTTCGACAATTGTATTTCTGTGACTCTGGATCTTTTTAGTTTGCTGATATTTATTAAAGATTTTTGGACCTACCAAACAGGTCGTTTCTTAACTGCTTGAACTTCCATAGTGTTACTCTCTTTTGGCACTTTTTCATTTAAAACTAACATCTGTTTCATTTAAGCTTTCCTTTTTTTCTTTCGAGCTCTAAAACACATTTTATTTTCTCCTTAAGAGACAAAATAGCAAGTGCTTAAGAGCATAAGTTCAGACTGTGACCACGGGCTTAAATCCTGACTGTTATTTTCTAAGTTGGCACCTTGGCCAAATTGTTTAAGGCCTTTACTTGTTTAGAAAATGGGTAAAAAAACCGGTACCCAGCTCATAGAGTTGTTGCGAACATTAAACGGAATAATTTGTATAAAGGGTTTAGTACAGTGTATGGCCTTTACTAGCTATCATGGAACACTTAACAGTAATTAGTATAACCTAGGGAGCTGTGATAGACTTAATAGGAAATTATTACTTTTGTTCTTTTAAAAAATTTTTTTTGTAAAATAACTTGGTTTTGTTTCTGAAGGCAGTGCCATTTAAAAGTAGATGCGTTACTTGACATGCATGCTTAGTATTAATTTCTCTAAATAGAACCAAAAGCTTATCTCTGAGAACATTGTGCTGATCAAGAAAGTGCACATAAGGGAGTTAGGTGTGAAATACATACAATGTCTGTTCTCCATTCATGGAATTTGTTCTCAGATAGGGCATGACAAAACACGAGAAAAAAAGATAACCAGTTTTGCAAAACAACAAAAAAATTCAAGTTAGTATAGCCGTTTAAAGTTATAAAAGTAAGGCAATGGAAATGAAGAGACATGCATTGATTGTAGAGATACTTAGGAGGTAGGCATGGCAGTGATTGATGATTGCTTGGATAAGGAAAGTGAGGAAGACTGAAGAGTCTGGGAGGACATCCAAGTTTCTGACTTGGGCAACCAGGATGGAGGCAGTTGTTGAGTAAGGGAGGACAGGAGGAAGAATGGGTGTGAGGGTGGGAAATGAGGTGGGATGGAGATGATGATTCAGTTTTGGACATGTTGATTTTGAGGTGCTCATGGAGCATTCCAAGAGAAGTGTCTATGAGGCTGTTGGTACAGGTTTAAGGTGCAGAAGAGAGATTGGGTTGGAGATCTAGATTTGGGAGTCATCAGCAAGTAGATTGTAATTAAAGCCAGAGGAGTAGATGAGATAGTTGAGGAGGAATGCACAGGCTTAATCCGGAGGGAAGACCAAGGACAGAACTGCTACAGATGATGAATTATTATCTGCTTATTGTGAACGAAAGGTACTTTCCTCCAAGTTACCAAATATGGCTGAATAATACCTCTGAATAAATTATTGTTCTGCTTCTTAGTTTTCTACTGGGGGAAGTATAGCACAACTCTGGAGACAGACTGCCTGGTTTGACATCCTAGCACTGCCCCCCATTGTGTAAACTTGGATGAGTTACTTCCTCTCACTTTTGCCTCATTTTCCCTATCTATAAAATGGGGTTAATAGTAGGACTCACCTTATAGGATTGTTGTAAGGATTAAATATATCCATACTTATAAAATGCTTATGACAGTGCTTTCTAGACAATAAGTACACAGTAAGTATCACTATTTTTTTTTTATTATTACAGGATTTATAATATGGCCTAGGACTATTATTTGGAAGTAATAATCCTTTTTATGACATACCTATATGAACTTTGTTGCTCTGTGAAAAGCCTGTTGCTACTGGAAAACTTATTTTTCTTTTTTTAAAGCTTTATGATTTTTCAGAAACCTTTACTTTGAAAAGAATTATACTGATCTCTTTTCTGGCTCAGTTTTTTCCTAGCCCTTTGCATTTAGTGCTGTTATTTTTTGAGGCTGTGATTTGGTGATTTTTCAAAGCTCTTTATTGTACAACACTGATTGTGCTACTAACCTTCGCTCATCATAGAAAAGCAGACTTCATGTCAAGTATTGCCTCTTGTCTGTTCTCCCTACATTTATGTGTGTATGTATGGCTGCGTTGGATCTTTGTTGCTCTGTGTGGACTTTCTCTAGTTGCGGTGAGCGGGGGCTATTCTTTGTTGCGGTGCACAGGCTTTTCATTGCGGTGGCTTCTCTTGGTGTAGAGCACAGGCTCTAGGCGCACGGGCTTCAGTAGTTGCGGCATGCAGGCTCAGTAGTTGTGGCTCACGGGCTCTAGAGCACAGGCTTAGTAGTTGTGGCACATGGGCTTAGTTGCTCCGTGGCATGTGGGATCTTCCTGGACCAGGGATCGAACTCATGTTCCCTGCATTGGCAGGCAGATTCTTAACTACTGAGCCACCAGGGAAGTCCCTGTTCTCCCTACTTTTTGAGGACAAGGCGTATGCCTTGTTAACCTTTGTAATCACTCCCTAGTGTATAATAGGTACAATTTATGGAATGTTGATTGTAGATAAATGACCTAGGATTTTGTTTGGATTATTTTGTCCTATCACTTGATATTCAGCTGTAATGAAGAATATTTGTGTATGCTTAAAACACTTTTTACCACATTCTCATCTTCATAACCCAGAGGGCAGAAGAATATTGTAAAGAAGGTAGGCTGTAGATCACATCACCCAGGTTGAAATTCTACCTATACCAAATAATAGCTGTGTAATTCTGGGCAGTTGATCTAACCTCTTTGTCTTGGTTTGCTCATCAGTAAAGTGGAGCTAAAAACCTCTGTAGGATTAATTTGAGGGTTAAATGAGATAATACATGTAAGACACTTAGAACTGTGCCTGAAACATAATAAGCATTCAAAAAATGTTAGCTGCTGCTATTATTCCTATATTATTTACTGTTATTTATTTATTTATTTGTTTATTTTTATTGGGGTATAGTTGTTTTAAAATGTTGTGTTAGTTTCTACTGTACAGTGAAGTGGAGTTCCCCGTGCTATACAGCAGGTTCTTATTAGTTATCTATTTAATACATATTAGTGTATATATGTCAATCCCAATCTCCCAATTCATCCCACCTCACCACCCCCACTTTCCCCCCTTGGTGTCCATACGTTTGTTCTCTACATCTGTGTCTCTATTTCTGCCTTGCAGACCGGTTCATCTGTACCATTTTTCTAGGTTCCACATATATGTGTTAATATACGATATTTGTTTTTCTCTTTCTGACTTCACCCTGTATGACAGTCTCTAGGTCCATCCACGTCTCTGCAAATGACCCAATTTCGTTCCTTATTGTGGCTGAGTAATATTCCATTGTATATATGTACCATATCTTCTTTATCCATTCCTCTGTTGATGGACACTTAGGTTGCTTCCATGTCCTGGCTATTGTAAATAGTGCTGCAATGAACACTGGAGTGCATGTGTCTTTTTGAATTATGGTTATTTACTGTTATTTATTATTCCCATAATACAGATGCAGAACTGAGGCCTACTGAGAATGAGATTATTTGCCTTAATTGAGGCTCAAACCCTAGTCCTCTGATTTCAGATCTTAAATTATTATTATTTGACTGTATTTTCTTTCTGCAAAATATTTTCTTCTGTGGTAGTTCTAGATTTTCTAACAGTGCTGCTATTAGTATACCAAAAATTATCCTTGTTTTCTTAATCTTTGTTAATTTTGTATCATTTTGCTGCCTAAGAAGCAGAATTTAATGAAAGGCTTTCATCAGATCTTTATTTCTGAGGAAAATCCTACATGAGTAGGATTTCCTGGGTATAGGCTTATTTATAACCTCAATTGTTTTTAGTCTTGAATCTGTTCATAACTCTGGCTGAATAGGCTCAATCTTTTAATCTACTTTGTTCAATTCATAATCTCACTCCTGATCAAAGTCCTTTCCACGTAGTATCAACTATTTCAGTGCTGCCTGTTTCATCACTTTGGACACTTATACCACTTCCCTGACCTTCTGTTGTACTCATTTCACTAACTGTTAATGCTGAATATCTAACCTATTTCTTGCTCCTGAGATGCAGAGTAGTGTTAGAGGGAGACTAGAATAGTCTAGAGTTGATCTTTAAAAAAAAAAAAAAAAAAATATTTATTTAGTTGTGCCGGCTCTTAGTTGCAGTAGGCGGACTCTTCAGTTGCAGCAGGTGGGCTCCTTAGTTGTGGCATGTGGGCTCCTCATTTGTGGCATGCAAACTCTTAGTTGTGGCATGCATGTGGAATCTAGTTCCTTGACCAGGATTGGAACTCAGGCCCCCTGCATTGGGAGTGCAGAGTCTCATCCACTGTGCCACCAGGGAAGTCCCCAGAGTTGATCTTTTATTAATTAATGTCTTATCATTTGAAATGAGGTTTATTCCAAATAATTTCTCTTATTTATCATCTTTGTTTCCCTACCCCATCTTTTACCGAAAAGTTTGGGAGCATACCACATGAGTCCTTCATTTTAACCTCAGCATATGACTGTCCCAATATATTGTTCAACCATCTTTCTCTTGAGCCTGAAGGGTATCTTGTACCTAAAACTTGCCTGTTTTATTGTACTTTGAATCCCATACCTTGCCACCTCCTCCCAACCTTGATCTCACAATTTTCCCTTTCCTTTCTAGCATCTTCAATCTATTCTTTTTTATGAATGTTTCCCTTAAGCCATAAGACTTATCCTGCCTTTCTCATCATAAAACAAAGAACCATCGAGTCTTCTGGCATTTCTGGCTGCCAACCAATCATTTCTTTTTCTTTTATAGTCAGTTTTCTCACATGTATGTGGTATAGTCACCAGTACTTCCTGCTTGTTCTCTTTCTCATCAATCCTGGGGCCATATGGCAGTGCTTACCATGCTACCTTATGTGTACTTGGATTATAGAACTCTTGAGAATTAGGAGCATCTGACTTCTTTCTTTTGTTCATCACTGATTTCATGAGGTACAGTTTTTTTTTTTTTCTTTTTCTTTCTAAACTTTCTCATGCTTGCCCTCCTTTCCCCTTTCCCCCTATTTTATACTGCTTTTCAGAGCTCTTTGAGGGCTGGTCTAGGTCTTTTTATCTCCAGTGCTTAGCACAGAAACTTGTGTAAACTGGACGCATAAGAAGTGTAGGAATGAACGCCACCCTGCCACCTTGGAGCATCTTTCATTGCCTCACAACAAGGTCATGGCTGATCTAGTCCCTCCCTCCTCTAATTCAAACGTGTTACAAATGAAGTCTCCCTAAAACACAGCTTTTATCATGGCATTCTTATGTTCAAAAATATAAATGTAGTGGCTTCTTATGGGGTTAAATCCAAACTCCTGCTTGCATTTTAAAGTCATCTATTATCTGGTGCTTCTCTTGTTGCTTATTCTCTAGCTTACATTTTGGACTAGTCAGTCTGGTGTTTTCACTTTACCCCCACAAATGCTCTGCTCATTTCCATCTCTATAACTGTTCTGTTGGTTTTTTTTTTTTTAATGTATCCTGCCTTTCCTTTTCTAAATCTTACCCTTTGCTTCAGAGTACTCCAAGCTGCTGTCCTGACATTTGGGATAACCATTTCCTTGCTTTTCTTTATTTTTACTACCTATGAATGCATCCCTAAGCAATATAATTTTTTATTTTTGAATTCATTTAAATAGAATCATACTGTATGTTTGTATGCTTTTCTGTCTTACTACTTTTGCTCAAAATTATATCTGTCAGATTCAGCCATGATGTTACAAGCAGTTGAAGTTCATTCATTTTCATTGCTTTATATTATTTCATTGTATAAATATACCACAATTTTCCATTCTACAGTAGATGGACATTTGGGTTGTTTCCAGTTTTTGACTATTAAAAACAGTGTTGCTATGAGCATTCCTATACATATATTCTGGTACATATGTTCATGAGTTTTTCTATGGTATGCTCAGGTGTGGAATTGCTAGGTTTTTATTGCTTGTCCTAGCAGTTTTATTTATCATCAAGTTTATTAGGCTATGCCAGACTGTTTTCTAAGATAGTTGTGGAAATTTACACTCCCACAATGTTGCCTTACATAGTTACCATCACTTGGTATTGCCAGCTTTTTCATTTTGCCAATCTGGTGGATGCATGATCCTATCTTATTGTAAAAGTTTTAGTACATATTTGCTTGATAACTAATGAGATTGAGCCCTGTTTTGTATGTTATTGACCATTTGAATTTACTTTTTTGTAAATTACCTAATTAAATACTTTGCCATTTTCCTTCCTTGTTTTTTCCCTTTGGATTGTCTTTTTCTTATTGATTTGTGTGAGTACTTTATATGTATTCAGTAGATTAATCATTTATTGATTATATGTTTCGCAAATATCTTTTCCTACACTGTGGTTTGTTTTTTCATCCTTTTTATAGAGTCTTTTACTTTTTTGGGGGGCTGCACGTTGCGGCATGTGGGATATTAGTTCCCTGACCAGGGATTGAACCTGGGCCTCCTGCAGTGGAAGTGTGGGGTCTTAACCAGTGGACAGCCAGGGAAGTCCAAAATGGAGTCTTTTGAAAACTAAGTTTTAATGCAGTATATCAGGTCTTTTTTTTTAACGTTTAGTATTTTGGGGGTCTTGTTTAAGAAATATTTTATTCTCTGAGGTCATTAAGATATTTATCTGATGTATAATAAACTTTGTAATTACCTCCTTTGTGTTTAGGTTTATATTCCACCTGGACTTGATATGTGTATGGTGTGAAATTTTAATTTTTTCAGAATGGATTCTCCTTTCCCCATTGATCTGTACTGCCATGTCTATAATAGATGTGTGTGTCCTTATTTGTGGTTTTTTTTTTATGGACTCTCTATTTTGTCCCAGTGGTCTAGTTATACATCTTTTCACTAATTATAAACAATTTTCATTATAATAAGTTTTGGAATTTGGTAGACTCTCTCCTCCCACCTTAAAAAAAAAAAGTGTCTTAGCTGCTCTTAGCTTTTTGAATTTCCGTGTATATTTTAGAATCCACCAAAACCAAACAAACAAAAAACTCCCAAATCCTATTAGAATTTGATTGGGATTGCATTGAATCTGTACATCAATTTGGGGGAGAAATGACATTCTTATAATACTGATTCATGGTCGTGGTGTATCTCTCCATTTATTTAGGTCTTCTTTGTATCACACAATGAAATTTTGTAGTTTTCTCCATAAGGTTCTTGCATATCTTTTGTTAGATTTATCCCTAGGTATATAACAATTTTGTATCAGCTATATACCTTGTTAAACTCTTGTTAAATCTAAGAATGTACCTGTGGATTCCTTTGTATTTTCTTTTTCTTTTTTTTAAAATTTTTACCAGAGTTTAATAATAGTCCTTGGTTCTTCAAAATGGGCACAGGCTTTTCAACTCTGGACAGTCCTCAGGTTACACAATAGCTTTGTGGGACTGATTCAACCAGAACTGTTGTGCTTTCTCAGGAAAACACAGGGTCAGTCTTTTTCAGGAGACCTTATATTCCAGCTCCATACTTGAGAAACTCCTGGTACAGGAAGACTGAACAAAGCTGAGGGGGAAGATCAGGCTGCAGTCAACCTACTTACTCTCCTGTGGCCTTTATATTTTCCATGTAGACAGCCGTATCATCTGAAAATCAAGAATTTTTGTTTTGTCTTTTCCAAACCTTGTAACTGATTTATTTTTTTGTGTTGGTCTGCAGGCTATTATCTTGCATTATTGTACAGATCTTTACTACCATTTCTACTCAACATTGTGTTAATATTGAGCATCCTCATTTTGTTTATAATCTCAAAGGGAAAGCTTTCTGTGTTTCACTTAATATTAAGCCTGGTGATTACTGTAGGTTTTTTGTAGGTACTCTTTTAGGCTGGGTTCCCTAGAAAATAGAGACTGAAACAAGGATTAAGAGTTGAGGCTTGGACTTCCCTGGTGGCGCAGTGGTTAGGAATCCGCCTGCCAATGCAGGGGACACGGGTTCGAACCCTGGTCTGGGAAGATCCCACAGGCTGCGGAGCAACTAAGCCAATGTGCCACAACTACTCAGCCTGCGCTCTAGAGCCCGTGAGCCACAACTACTGAAGCCCGTGTGCTGCAACTTCTGAGCCTGCATGCTGCAACTACTGAAGCCTGAGTGCCTAGAGCCCATGGCTTCACAACGAGAGAAGCCACCACAATGAGAAGCCCACACACTGCAACGAAGAGTGGCTCCCGCTTGCCGAAACTAGAGAAAGCCCGTGCACAGCAACGAAGACCCAACGCAGCCAACAAAAAAAAAAGTTGAGTTTTTTTCTGGGAGGCATAATCTCAGGGCATTAAAAGAGAAGAGGAAAGTGAAGAGAAGGATGGGAAACAATGTAAGGTGATACCTTATCTCGTTGGCCACTGCTTCACAAAGAGCTAAAGAGAGATCATTTGCCAGGTGTTCGTGCTTGGCCACACAGGATATCTTTAGACAGAGGAACAGTTCCTTAGATGTGTAGATGGGACTGTGGAAGAAGAGGAAGTTTATCTACCTGCTTTTCTCCTGCATCCTGTTTTCCATTAGTCAGTTCAGTCTCCACAGAGAGTTAGTTCCCTTTAGTTTCTGGGATGCATCTTTTGGACCCCTTTGAACCGCTTGAGATGTCTCTGCTTTTTCAGTGGCCTTTTACAGAAGAGACTTTTTGGTTGCAAGTGACAGAAACTCAAATCAGATTAATTTGCACATATAAAAAAAAAAGGTGCTGATTCATGTTAACTGAGTACATTGGGTCCAGGGATACAGGTGATGTTAGTAGGCCTCTTATCTTCATGTCTTGGCTAGATTTTCCACAAAATTATAACAAAATGGTTACAATGAGAATTGACAGCCCCAGGCTCGAATCCTACTTTAGCTGTGGCAGAAAAGATCCAGGGACACAGTTATTGGTCTGGCTTGGATCACATGTCCTTCCTTGAACCAATTACTGTGTTTAGGGATATAGGGGATTCTGGCCATTCCTGGGTCATATGTCCTCTGTGGTTTGGGGGAGAGATGTGATGGTGTCAGCAACACCCAATCTCAAGGAATGAGTTGCTTATCAAAAAGGAGTTTCTAACCAAAAGAAGGAGGGTCAGAGTGCTGGTCCCCAAAACAACTGATATTCTTTAAATAAAATTAGTCATTTGAAGTTGTGTAGCATCCCTAAAATCATTTAAATATATAGCTGTATAGTCAGCTCCACTACCTGCTAAAATTTAAATGTAACTGGTGAAATACAAAAAACAAACAAAACCAGGGTAACCTGATGCCAGCTGTGGATCCCCTGTCTCTTAACTTTGTTAAGTTTAGCTCTCACCTTAATGCCAACTCACAGCCTCCCAAAGAGGTCTACTTGGTTCTTGTTTTTTGGCTTTCCTATGCTTCTTTCTGCACCTGCACTCCTGCATCCACATGAGGTGTTCCATGTTTGTCCTGTGACATCAGAAAAATGAACTCCTTCACTCATATCAGCCTATTAATGATTTTAAACTTTGCTAAAGATACAGGGGTGGTGGTAAGGAGCCTCAGAGTCCAAAACTTTCTTAGTGACTCCACTGCAACTCCTCTTTTTCCTGTCACCATCATTCTTTCTCTGACTATAAGCAATTTCTTACCCTTATCGTCACAGAGTAGTTCCAACCATATCCAAGCTCTTTTTGTTTTTTAAAAAGACAACTTTATAGAGGTATACTTTACATACCGTACAGTTAATTCATTTTAAGTGTACCATTCAGTGATTTTTAGGAAATTTATAAAGTTGTGAAACCGTCACCCACAATCCTGTTTTAGAGCATTTTCGTCCCCCTCCCCACAGAACCCCTTGTGCCAGTTTGTAGTCACTCCCTAGTTCCACCCCAAGCCCCAGGCAACCACTAATATACTTTATGTCTGTCTCTCTTTCTCTATATTTGCCTTTTCTGAACATATCATATAAATGGAATCATACAATATGTGGCCTTTTGTGTCTGGCTTCCTTCACTTAGCATAACATTTCAAGGTTTGTCAAGTAGTAGCATGTATCAGTACTTGTGAAGTGGCTTTTCATTATGGTTTTGATTTGCATTTCCCTAATGATTAGTGATGTTTTTCTTGTGCTTATTAACCATTTACATATCTATTTACATATCTGTCTATATTGGTGAACTATCAAAATCTTTTGCTCATTTTTAAATTAGATTATTTATCTTGTTTTTGAGTTGTAAGAGTTCTTTATATGTTTTAGATAAAGGTCCTTTATTAGATATATGATTTGCAAATATTTTCTCCCTGTCTGGTTTGCTTTTTTATTTTCTTAATGGTGAATTTTTTTTTTTATACATCTTTATTGAAGTATAATTGTTTTACAATGGTGTGTTAGTTTCTGCTTTATAACAAAGTGAAAAAATATGGAACACTTCATGAATTTGCGTGTCATCCTTGCACAGGGGCCATGCTAATTTTCTCTGTATCGTTCCAATTTTAGTATATGTGCTGCCGAAGCGAGCACTTAATGGTGAATTTTGAAGCACAAAGATTTACATTTTGATAAAGTCCAATTTATTAATTTTTTTTCTTTTTTATGGATCATGATTTTGGTGTTGTTAGATCTAAGACTCGGCTTAATTCATACTCAAGAAGATCTCCTTCTCTGTTTTCTTCTAGAGGTTTTTATAGTTTTAGCTCTTACTTTTGGTTTATGATCCATTTAGCATTAATTTTTGTGCATGGTGTGAGAAGGGGTCTAAATTCATCTTTTGTATATGAATGTTCAGTTGATGTAACACTCTTTGTTGAAAAGACTGTCCTCTTCTCATTGAATTACCCTGATACCTTGTTAAAAATCATTGATCTGTATGTCTGTCCTTACAGTATCAAACTGTTCTGATTACTCTCATTTTACAGTAAAATTTGATAGCTGAAAGTGTAAGTCCTTCAACTTTTTTCTTTTTCAAAATTGTTTTGCCTATTCTGGATTTTTTCCATTTCTGTAAACATTTTAGGATCAATATCAACATGAATTTTACCAACTTCTGCAAATATTCTTTTGGTTTTTTTTGTTGATGTTGTTTGTTTGTTTGCGGTACACGGGCCTCTCACTGCTGCGGCCCCTCCCGCCGCGGAGCACAGGCTCCGGACGTACAGGCCCAGCGGCCACGGCCCACGGGCCCAGCCGCTCCGCGGCATGTGGGATCTTCCCGGACCGGGGCACGAACTGCATCGGCGGGCGGACTCTCAACCACCGCGCCACCAGGGAAGCCCTCTTTTGGGGTTTTGACAGGGATTGCATTCAATCTGTAGATTAGTTTGGGGAGAATTGCCATCAACAATATTAAGTCTTCAAATCCATGAACACAGGGCTTCCCTGGTGGCGCAGTGGTTAAGGATCTGCCTGCCACTGCAGGGGACATGAGTTCGATCCCTGGTCCGGGAAGATCCCACATGCCGTGGAGCAGCTAAGTCCATGCACCACAACTACTGAGCCTGCACTCTAGAGCCCGTGAGCCATACCTACTGAGCCTGCGTGCCACAACTACTGAAGCTCGTGCTCCTAGAGTCCATGCTCCGCAACAAGAGAAGCCACCGCTCACCGCAACTGGAGAAAAGCCCGTGCGTGGCAATGAAGACCCAATGCAGCCAAAATAAATAAATAAATAAAATAAATAAATTAAAAAAAAAAATCCGTGGACACAGTGTCTCTTCATTTATTTCGAGCTTTTTTGATTTCTCTTAGTAAAGTTTTAAGGTTTTCAGTGTGCAAGTCTTATACTTCTTTTGTTAAATCTATTTCTAAGTATTTTATTGTTTTTGATTTTATCATGAATGGAATTAAAGAATTATTTTTGGTTTGTTTGTTGCTGGTTTATAGAAATACAATTGATTTTTGAATATTGAATTTGTATCTTCTGACGTTCCTGAACTCATTTATTAGTTCTAGTAATTTTTGGTGGATTCCTTAAGATTTTCTGCCTACAGGATATATTGTCTGTGCGTAAAGATAGTTTTATTTCTTCCTTTCCAATCTTAATGCCTTTAATTTCTTCCCTTTCCTTCCTTCCTTCCCTCCCTCCTTTCCTCCCTTTCCTTTCTTCCTCCTTCCCTCCCTTTCCTTCCCCCCTCTCTTCCTTCTTTCCATTTTTCCTTCTTTCCTTCCCATATTCCACTGGCCGAATCCTGCAGTGTAGTGTTGAATAGAAGTGGTGAGAGTACACATCCTTGCTTTCTTTCCCGTCTAAGGAAGAAAGCATTTTACCATTAAGTATGATGTTATCTGTAGGCAGATGCTGTAGGAAAGGGAAGGAGGGGACGAAAATTTGAGAAGTATTTAAGACTTAGGATGAACAGAGTTTAGCAACTAATTGTATACAGTTTACAACAGGATATAATTTGTATGTTTGTGGGTAAGGAGATTCTGGCTTTATTTTTATGAAGTAGAGTGGAGTTAAGGATATATTTATTTCCTTTTGGGAGGATTGACTTTTTACAGTAGAGGTTTTTTCCCCTTCAGTTTTCTTTTTAGTTGGCAGTTTCAGATCAGTGTTAATTTTTTCAAATGCTAAATTTAAAGATCTTTTTTCTGTAGTTATAACTTAATATGTTCCATGAAGTAGGGAGCATTATTATCACCATGTTTTAGTTGAGGAAATTGAGATATAGTGAAATGCTATAGATCAGAATGATGGAGACTTCCAAGTCTCCTTAATACAGTGCTTTCTAAATCTTTAACTTAAATGTCATCCCAAAATAGCGTCAGATGGGATACATGAGTCATCTGACATCTTTTTTTCCTTCATCCTCCCCCAAAAGGAACTATGTCTTAAATGTTAAGTGTATTATAGAGAAGGATTATTTCTGTTCTTTGGTTTCACAAATCAACCTGTATGTGTTTTTGTTTTCTTGGGGTTTTAGTGGTTACTGGTCCACTCTGGACCTTAATTCCTAAAAAATTCAACACGGGATAACTTACAAATGACAGTGCCTCAGATGGGAGTTTTAGTTAGCCATCCGTGAGAGATAGGAAACAGATCATAGCAGTGGTGGTAGTTATTATAGTGTTCCTATTAATATGTTGGTATATACTACAGACATTTTCACTGGACGTCTTTAACTGACCTCCTGGTTAGGTTCTGGAGAATATAGAAATAATTAATATAAACTATAACTAGAATTATTTACCTTTGGAAACTTGCTTCCATGGAAAGAGGCCTTGGGAGTTTTATGGATCTGAATTCAAACCCTGTCTCTACCTTTCATAAGTTACTCTATTTTTCAAGTTTATCTAAAAATATCTATTTTTTTCTTACTATAAAATAATATATGGTACTGCAGAAAATGTGGAAATGCAAAAGCCCCAAAAGATAAAATAAAAATCACCCATAATTCTTGATTTAGATAAAAATCTTTCAGTGGAGCTTACATTCAAGTGATGATCTTTGCGAAGACTAGAAATAGCTTAAATGTCTACAGTAGAGACTGGTTAAATACGTTGCAGTTTATTCATTTTATGGACTCTATATCAGATAAAAAGGAGAACAGTGGTTAAGAGTGGGGGCTCTGGGCTTCCCTGGTGGCGCAGTGGCTGAGAGTCTGCCTGCCGATGCAGGGGACACAGGTTCGTGCCCCGGTCCGGGAAGATGCCACATGCCGCAGAGCGGCTCTGCCTGCTGAGCCTACGCGTCCAGAGCCTGTGCTCCGCAATGGGAGAGGCCACAACAGTGAGAGGCCCGCGTACCGCAAAAAAAAAAAAAAGAGTGGGGGCTCTAAGTTGAGACCTTAGTGCTATTCCTTATTGGTTGTATGACCTGAACGTCTTAAAACTTCAGTATGCTGGTATAGTGCCTACTTCATGAGTTCTTCTGAAGATTAAATGAGGTATATCAAATTTAATACTTTTATGTGTATCTGGCACATTGTAAATGCTTGATAAATATTGCTAGAATATTATTATTATTTTATGTGCTGATATGGAAAGATTCCTAAGATAATTAAGTGTGTAATGTAAGATATTGAGAAAAGGTTATGTATGATGTCATATGTCATATTAAAAAATAAGGATTTCTTATATACGCACTGATGTACACACATCTTTTTCTTGAAAGACACCTAAGAAAATATTCAGTGGTCACGTGGGGAATAGGGCTGGGGATTGGAAATGGTAGAGAGTTACACCTTTTGTTTTTACTTCTTTGTGAACTTTGAGTTTTTAATACCATGTACATTTTCCTTTTATTTACTTCTTAAATCATTTTTTTAAAAAGATGTCTTCCTTTATCAAGTTGTTTTGTCTTTTCTCCATACTGGAAAATCTTATTCTCTCCATACTGGAGAAATCTTATTTTCTCTTCTTCTCATAGTAAGTTTATTTACATAATTGTAGAGCTTGACTATAGTTCTAGAACCAGCCCTTTGCAGATATGCTAAAGACGTGTTAGAGACTACTTTGAGATAAGTAAACATGTTATCTTGTTAAAACATTGCTAAAAAAGAAAAGTTTCACATAGAATAGGAGAGCATTGTGTTTCAGTAGGAGTTTTTTTTTTCTTCAGTAGTAGTTTTTAAACTTTACCAGTTAACAAATGGGATAGTAATGATGTCAGCTAGGCTCTTAAAGAAAAGGTTTTACACATGTAGAACTCTTTTGTTGTTTCAGATTTTTTCCCCCCAGCAAACACTTACCTGATTACTTGACAGTAATAGATAAAAAGGCATACTTCTTGTGTCTTTCCAATCAATTAGAAAGCAACAATACTTATAGATTAATTTCCTCTGAAAGGCATTTGGAAAGTGCATATACTAGGTAGTCTCTAAATTCTTCCTTTTCCCTTACCTCCTTTTTTCTCTCTCCACTACACCTGTCTCTCCATTCCTCTTTCTCCACCCCCCCATTGTCTTAATTGTCTTAGACATCAAGGATGTAAAGATTAATAAAATGTAGTTCCTGCACTCAAGAAGTTGCTATCAATTGTTCCATTCTAGCATTCTTATTCAACTACTTTTTTGGGGGGAGGAATTATGAATTTCGCTATAGTCTCATTTTTTTTCACTTCAGCTTTTTAAACATTTTTTAAGCACCCAGAGTGTACTAGGCACTCTGCTGGAGGGTGCAAAGATAAGTAAAGCTAATTGCTTAGTTCCTTGCAAGGAGATAGGTAAATAGATTTGAGAACAATTTGATATGACTAAGGTACTATGACTAAGGTACGGCTCGGTTTTCACAGTGGGGTAGTTCTTGATAGGAAAATGGCACCAGACAGAGTTAAAAAATGTATGTTTTCTTTAATGGCAGAAATTAGCCTGCTTTGAGACATTTATACAAAAAAAGAGACATAGCGTACTCCTATCAGAAGTAAAGTTTCCTTGTCCTCCTTCATTCCTCAAGGAGGTTGCAAAGGTACCTCTGAAGAGGGAGAGTGTGCCAGGCCTGAGAAGCCATATTCTTGATACTTTACCGCACCTTTTTTTTGTCCACCATACTTTTACATCTGTGGGTCGCATTACTACTATTCTAGAAAAATCTACTTTGCAGTTTATGTGCTTCTATCAAAGAGAATGTTTATAAACATTAGGCTTTCTCACTGCTGAAATCAAACTCTGTCAGCAAGGCCAGGTTCTTATTCCACCATAGAAAGCAGTTTAGCTAGTCTGCTGCCTGTCTGAACTAGCCTCCTGGAAACTCCATTTCCTTAAATGAATGCGCATAAACACAAAATGCTTTGAAAGCGCAGAGGACGAGTGTCTAACCTGAGGAAAACAGGGCAGAAATAATCGGGCAGGGATATATGGAGGATATGATATACTTCTTGAAGAGTATTTGGCACATCTGTATTCCATATTTAGTTTGCTGGTTTTCTCTGTTAGGGCAGAGTAACCATAACTGAAGTGTTTTAAGCAAAATTATAGACATAATTTGCATCTCTAAAACATAAGGACATTTCCCTCCATTGTTATAATACTGTTTTCCCACATTAAAAGAACACTGATTCTTAATTATGTAATACCTTGTCCATGTTCAGATTTCTCATTATCCCCAGAAATGTCTTTTATAGCTGGTTTGTTCAAATCAAGATCCAGTTAAGGACCATTCGTTGCATTTGGTTATATCGCTTAAGTCTTTTTTTCCCTTTTTGAGTAGACTTTAATTTTTAATCTTAAGTCTTTTTTATGCTAAAACTTAGCCCACTGCCTTTATTTATTTATTCATCACATTGACTTGTTGAAGGGACTTGACATTATAGAATGCGCTTTCTTCTGGTTTTTGTCTGATTGCTTTTTTTTAGTATTGTTAACACTGTTCTCTGTATTTCTTGCCATCTGGATGTTAGATATACAGGTTTGATTCAGTTCAGGTTAAATATTTGTGGCACAAATACTGGAAAGGTGATACAGTGTTGCATTTCTTTAATCTATTGTTTTCTTTATTTTGCCTCTTTTGGTCTTTAACACCAACTATACACTATGGTAGAACTGTGATTCAATCCATCAGTCATCAGTCATGGACTTGGATAGTCACAGCATTGGAGTATCATCTGTTCTTGTCCTTTTTCTTTTGGGGATTTTTAGCTAGGCCTTTCTTGCCTTGTCTCTGATATGTGCCCTTACCTGGTATATTCCATGGTATATTCCCTTACACTTCTCCTCTGAGTTCTGTTTTTAATATAAACAGTGCCAGTTCCAAGAGATCTTATTCTCTTATTTGCATATTACATTGCAGATATTTTTTTTGTGACTTTATAGGAGTAACTCAACTAACCTCTTTTATTTTAGTCTAAACTCTCCTTACTCATCTTTACTCAGGTGTTTCCTCTGGTTCCATGAAGAATGACTAGAGATGAGAGAGGCCCAGATTGGCCTTGGGACGTTCTAGAAATCATGGTTGATCGGGCGTCTGAAAGTGGGATGAGGTTAGAGGAAAGGTTAAATGCAACATAATTTTCCCTCAGGATGTGGATCCTTTGTTGGTTATTTCTAATATCCCATGGTGAACGGCCTTAGCGAGTGCTTGCTTTTGTAAAAACTGTAATGCATGTTGACATAGTGAGGGAGCTTACGGAAATGGAGAGGGTTGGTAAGGAGTTAAATAGATCAAATATTGGATCATGTGCTTTTGGAAGGGGAAGAAGATATTCTGCTATTATAATTTAAGAGTGTAAGTAACTATGGAATTTTTGACCTACTTTTCTTTCCACTTTGCAGTTAATACTAATAGCTTATTAGAAGTAAAAAAGACTTCCTTGTATTGCTTTACTATATGAGCTTCATTAGGAGTAGGAAAAATTGTTATTAAAAAAGTAATCTGTGATAAAGGATTTTAATTGATAACAGGTACTGTTATTCCTGATAACAGTTTATTCATTACATTTCTTGTGTCGCATACTTTGGACCATAGTATGGTTAAGAGATACTGTTTTTTTTTTTTTTTTTTGCGGTACGCGGGCCTCTCACTGTTGTGGTTTCTCCCGTTGCGGAGCACAGGCTCTGGACGCGCAGGCTCAGCGGCCATGGCTCACGGGCCCAGCTGCTCCGCGGCATGTGGGATCTTCCCGGACCGGGGCACGAACCCGTGTTCCCTGCATCGGCAGGTGGACTCTCAACCGCTGCGCCACCAGGGAACCCCGATACTGTTTTCTTAATTTGGGAAAATTTCCTCACTTACCATTGAGGAAATCTTTTCATGCAGAGGGTCTCAGTATAAATACATCCTTTGTCTGGGTTGCAGATGGTTTTATTGCCATTATAGCTCAGTTTGGAAATGGTTCTTATTTCAAATTATTGCTGATTTTCTCTTTGGGGAAAATTATGTCATGTATAAATAAGACATATTTGTAATGTGGGGATTATCCTTTGTATGTCTCTGTTATTAAATGAAAGATTGTCTCTTTTTGAAGTAATCGTATTTTAAATTTTGTTTCACTTTTTAACATTTTCTGAAATCAGGGTATGTCTTTCAATTAATTGATAGTGTATTGCTTAATTAGCGAGGTTTTTCTTTCTTAGCTGTACTTGAAGTAATAGCAAGTCTTAACAGTTACTGAGATCTTGAACTTGATCAAATATAGCAGTTTACAATTCAGATTACTCGTGGTTTAGCCCCAGAAACACTGAGAAACAGAAGCACTGAGATAGTGCTGAGGTTGGTAGACTGAGTTGAGTAGCACTGAGGAAGATAGACACAATACTTGTTCTCTGTCTCTCTCTCTCTTTTTAAAAGCTTTTTCATATTTTCATCTCAGTCTTGACAACAGGATCAGGAGATTGTAAGGCCTTTAAACCAAACATAATAATGAACATTCACAGTGTATAGGCTTCATTAAAAGCCTAAGGGGAGTCATAAACTGCAGTGAATGTTCCTGTCCTCTCACATCCAGATGCTTTACAGAATTTCCCCTTTGCCCTCTCCTCAATCTGTATCCTCCTTCAAAGGTTACATTCCTCCTTTAGCTTTTATCTCTAACCTCTAATCATTTCTTCATGCTCTTCTCTTCCTCCCTTGTCTTTTCTGAGTTAGTCTTTTTTATTTATTTACTTATTTTTTAAAATTCAGTAGACTTTTTTGGGAGAGCAGTTTTAGATTTACAGAAAAGTGGAAAGTACAGAGAGTTCCCGTGTTTACTTCCCAACCAAGTTTTCCCTTTTATTAACATCTTTGATTAGTATGATACATTTGTTATAATAGATTTATTATAATAGATAAGCTAATATTGATACATTATTATTAACTAAAGTCCATAGATTACATTAGGTTTACTGTTTGTGTTGTATATTCTATAGGTTTTGACAAATGTATAATGATATGTATCCATCATGATTGTATCATAGAGAATAGTTTCACTGCCCTAAAAATCCCTGTGCATTACTTACTCATCTCTTCCTTTTCCTCCTTCTTCCAACCCTTGGCAACCACTGTTTTTCACCCCTCCATAGTTTGCCTTTTCCAGAATGTCATATAGGTGGAATCATACAGTATTGTATCCTTGTCAGATGGGCTTCTTTCACTTAGCAGTATTCTTTTAAGGTTCTTCCATGTCTGTTTTGGCTTGATAGTGCATTTCTTTTTACTGCTGAATAATATTCCATTGTATGAATGTACCATAGTTTGTTTATCCATTTATCTATTTGACAATTATGAATAATAGATTAGCCTTTTTTAAAACACAAATATGATCTGAAGTACTTCAGATCACCTGTAAAGAAAAAGTTGAGCTAATTCAACTTTTTAAAGTTGAGCCTTAAAAATGATAACTCTTTTACCTTTCTATGAAAAATTTCTAACTGAGTGGTCAGCTCCTAACAGTGCTCAAGAAATGTGTGTGGAGTGATTGAATATGAAAAAAGTTAAGGGGGTATGGAAGAGAAGAAGGAAGCTAAATATTATATCATATATTTGGATAATTTTTGGAAAATGAAATTGTCTAGAAATTCAGCTGGAAATTTGAAAGGGCACTAAGATGTTCAGGGCTCTGAATTCAACCATTAATTTGAGAACACTCCAGAACAAAAGTATCATCAAGCTGGCCCAGAATCGAAGGCAGTAGGCCTGTTTCATTTTACGTTCAATGGAATGATAGGAAGAAGGTAGGGTTTATTTTTTGGAAAAGAGTAAAAGAACAAAAGGCAAGGTTTATAAAATAGTGACCAGTTGATGATCATAGGGTGGAGGTTAGATATTGACATGAGGAAAATAATTGTACAAAATCTATTGATAGTTGTCTTTATTTTGTGTTCTTTAGTTACATTTTTTACTTAGTAAAAATGTTACTAATATGAGGAAGTTATTTAATGACTGGATTTAAGACTCACTGAATATTTTGGTTTATAATTTTGTGAAGTCTAAGGAATATAGAGCTTAATGAGCTACAGAGTCATTCAAATGTCTAAAATATTTTTGTTTTGCAGTTTATGTTCATTGAGAAGAATTTGGGAAGGGATATGTAAGGCTGAAAATGTGATTAGGGTCAGATTATGGAAAGCCATTAATGCCAGAGTATAAAGACAATTTTTATTAGTTAAGTAAAAATAGGGAATAGTTTTCTGGGGCATGAATATTGTTTATAAAGTATTTTGAATTAATTTTATATCCTTAAAATATATACACATTAATATATACATCTTATTATAGCTTCCAGCTCTATCATAAACCAAAGTATCAATATGTTCCCTGAAATGCCATATACAAAAAAAGCCTTATGTAAGTTGGTTGTAAGTATTGTACCCTGTATCAGCATTATAAAGATGTTCTACTGTAATTATAGGCAGTATTTACCAAAATATCTTATAAATTTATAGCCTTATTGATGTGCTGAGATTTTGTTGTTCTTTAGATGACTTTTTAAAATAACTTAGCTTTCTCCCATTTTAAGTTAGTTTGTTTTCTTTTTAAAAACAATGTATTTGCTTTTTTTGTTGTAGAACTGTGGCTGCTGAAGTTAGGAAGCAGATTTCTGGACAGTACAGTGGTTCTCCTCAACTGCTCAAAAACCTCAACATTGTTGGCAGTATATCCCATCATACCACAGTAAGTAGCATATTTAAAATATGGTATGTTACTGTGTAATTCTGACTAGGCCATGAAAAAATAGTGGAAAGATAAGAGCCAGTAGATTGGGTTTCATCACTACTCTCACTAACACCGTTATTTGTTGCTATCTCACTCTTTTCTGAAATTTGAGTCAGAGGAGTGTTGGGAGGTGTTATAGAAGTGTTGATTTTCTAGGCACCTCTGAAACTTTACATTCAGGATTTAATCAACTCTGGAATTTTACAATTAGAACTTCCCAGACCCAAAGTGATTCATACATGAAAATTCAGGAATCTATTCTAGAAATAATAGGTACTGAAGTAAATGTTAAATAATTATGTAGATTCATAGTATTATCTATCTCCTTTAATAGAAAGGAATATATAGTTATTGAATTATTGCTTTAAGCCAGGTGCTATGTCAGAGATATAAATATATGTTTTCTTATTCAAGAGGCTGGCATGAGGATAATCAATTTTGATAAAAAACTGGTACTTATTAGTTATAGTAGAAATATGAATTAAAAACATGCTCCATTTGTCAAAAACTGAAAAAGTAATTAAGACTGACTTGGGTGAAGTTGTATTAACACTTTCTGTTTGGTTATGAAATGGTACCAATTATTGAACAGACATCATATGCCAGAGCATAATAGTTTGATTGACTTGTAGCGACATGTTTATATATAATGTTTGTGTTATTAAAATTTTAAAACATGGAGTTTACTTTTAACAACAGTAGCATACTGATTGGAGAAATTTTAGAATATATAGATTTCTGGATGGTTTCAATGTACATGGAGATGATCCTTCTAATGCTCTCTTAGTGTCTTGAACTCCTCTTTTCAACTGATTTCCTGCATTCTGTGTTACACCTTAGCTATTCACTTCCATAGTCATCCCTGGATTTAGTCATTATGAATAACCATAAGCCTCCTGTAATCTCAGTTTTATGTTTCCTATTCTCTTAATGCCACTTCTTATCTTTCTTGCTCTCTTGTTCTGGTGCTCTGACTTCAACTGTCCTTCAACACCACTGGGACCTAGAATTTGTGATGGTACTAACTTTTGTGTGTCTCTCACCCCTTGATGTCCTCTTTTCTCTCCTTACCAAACTTAAATTATTTGTTGATCATTATAATTACTCTTTTGCTTATACTCTTGGCTTCCTTAACTTCTTCTCATGTCATTTGCACTACCTCAGTGCTGTTTAAATCCAACCTTCTGCTTACTTCATACCTGCACTTGTACAGCTGAATATGGCTGGAGGAAAACACACAGATCCCGTTGACTGGTCTCACTTTAAAGTTATGACCACTAACTCATGAAGGCTTTAACATTGCTAGGCAAACATTTTATTTTCCTAGTCCGTTCATTTTCCCACTGTTTTAGTTGACCCATTTCATGCCTCCTACTCTTCCCTTAAAACCCTAATTGCTCTTCCCCATTTTCACTCTGAGGATGACTTGACTTCCTGTTTCACTGAGAAAATTGAAGCAGTCAGAAAGAACTTCCACATACTCCTACCACCATGTGTGTTCACCTTTTATCATCTGTACCCGTATTGTATCTATTCACCAGTTATTTTAAATGAACCACTAGTGAACTAGATCCCAAGTTCTCTCACTCAAATACAGTACTTTAGGAATTCTCCCTACTCTCTTTTTGAAAAAAATTTATTTATTTTATTTATTTATTTTTGGCTGTGTTGGATCTTCGTTGCCGCGTGTGGGCTTTCTCTAGTTGTGGTGAGTGGGGGCTACTCTTCATTGTGGTGCACGTGCTTCTCATTGCAGTGGCTTCTCTTGTGGAGCACCGGCTGTAAGTGCGCAGGCTTCAGTAGTTGTGGCACGTGGGCTCTAGAGCACAGGCTCAGTAGCACGGGCTTAGTTGCTCTGCAGCATGTGGGATCCTCCTGGACCAGGGCTCGAACCTGTGTCCCCTGCATTGGCAGGCAGATTCTTAACCACTGTGCCAACAGGGAAGTCCTCCCTTCTCTTTTATATCATCACTTTTTCTCTCTATTTATTGGATCATTCCCACCAGTATATAAACATGCAAACATACCGTTATTTCTCCTATTTAAAAAAATTCTGCTTTTTTTGCCCCACTTTTCCATCAGTCTCCAACTTCCAATATTTCTTTGCTCTTTTTTGCAACAAAATTCCGTTGAAGGGTTGTCAGAGCTTGCTGATTTCAATTTCTCTTCTTGTAATTCTCTCTGAAAAAGTTCTTTTTAACTTATGGGAATCTTCAAACATACATAGAAGTAGAAGACTAGTATAAACATTAACATCTTTAAATTTAACCACAGTGCTGTTATCACACTTAACAAAATTAACAGTCCATAATTCTTTGGTATCATCTAATAATATCCAGTGCATGTTAAATTTTCTTGATTATTTCATACATATCTTTTTATAGTTGGTTTATTCAAATCAGGATCAAACAAAATCCACAGATGGAATTTGGTCTTAGATCACTTGCATTTTTAAAAAAAAGGGCAGCTTCTCCCTCCTCTAACTTTTTTTTTTAAATTGAGGTATGGCTGACTTACAATATTAAATAAGTTTCAGGTGTACAGCACTGTGTTTCACTATATTTAAAGGTTGTACTCCATTTAGAGTTATTATAAAATACTATGTTCCCTTTGCTGTACAATATATTATTGTAGCTTCTTTATTTTATAATAGTAATTTGTACCTCTTAATCTCCTACCCCTGTCCTGCTCCCTGTCCCCCCCACTGGTAACTACTAGTTTGTTCTCTATATTTGTGAGTCTGTTTCTTTTTTTGTTATATTCTCTAGTTTGATTTATTTTATAGATTGCACATGTAAGTGATAACGTAAAATTTGTTTTTCTCTGTCTGACTTATTTCACTAAGCATAATATCATCCAGATCCATCCACGTTGTTGCTCATATGGTCATCTAATAGTCTACAAGGCTGCCAAGAGCATCCAGTGGGGAAAGGCCAACAAATGGTGCTGGGAAAGCTAGAAAGACACATGCAGAGCAGTGAAATTGGTTCCCTATCTTATACCACTCACAAAAATTAACTTGAAATGGATCAGTCTTAAACATAACACCTGATACTATAAAACTCCTAGAAGAAAATGTAGAGAAGAAGCTCCTTGATGTTGTTCTTGGAAATGATGTTTTTGGATATGACACCAAAAGCACAAATACCAAAAGCAAAAATCAACAAATTGGGGCTACATCAAGCTTAAAAGCTTTTGCACAGCCAAAGAAACAATAAAATGAAAAGGCATCCTATGGGAGAAAAATTTTTGCAAATCATATATCAGATAAGGGGTTAATATCCAAAATATATAAAGAACTCATACAACTCAATAACAAAAAGACAAACAACCCGATTAAAAATAGGCAGAAGAACTAAATAGACATTTTTCCAAAGAAGTTATCCAAATGGCCAACAGATACATGAAAAAGTGCGTAGGGAAATGGAAATTAAAACCATGATGAGATATCCCCACACCTGTTAGAATGGTTATCATCAAGAAGACAAGCGATAACAAGTGCTGGCGAGGATGTGGAGAAAAGGGAACCTTTGTGCACTGTTGGTGAGAATGTAAAGTGGTACAGCCGTATGTTTTCTTCCATACTGGAAAACGTATGGAGGTTCCTCAAAAAACTAAATATAGGGCTTCCCTGGTGGCGCAGTGGTTGAGAGTCCGCCTGCCGATGCATCAAAAAAAAAAAAAAAAAAAAAACTAAATATAGAACTACAGTATGATCCAGCAGTTCCACTTCTGGGTATTTATCTGAAGAAAATGAAAACACTAATTCGAGAAGATACACACACCCCAATGTTCATAGCAACATTATTTACAATAGCCAAGATATGGAAGCAACCTAAATGTCCATCAACAGATGAATGGATAAAGATGTGGTGTATATACACAGTGGAATACTACTCCCTCCCCCAACTTTTAAGTTTGTTTGTTTTTATGCCATTGACTTGTTGAGGAAATTGGATTAGTTGTGTTATAGAATTTCCTGCCTTTTAGATTTTATGTTTATTTCCTTGTAGACTTGTTTCTCTGTCTTCTGTATTTCTTGTAACTGGTTAGATTCTGGTTCGACGTTTTTGAAATTTCTTCCTCATAGACTTGTTTCTCTATCTTCTGTATTTTCTGTATACGATTAGATTCTGGTTCAACTTTTTTTTTAATGGCTTTACTGAGACTTTTTTCACATAACCATACAATTCATCCATTTAATTTACAATTCAGTGGATTTAATATGTTCACATATAATGTGCAACCATCACAACAGTCAATTTAGAACGTTTTCATTACCTCAGAAAGAAACTGTTTAGCTCTCACCCTTTTGTCTCCCTTCTCCCATCCCAAAACAACCACTAAGCAAATACCAGAATTTTGATGGCACGCCAGAAAAGACTGAAAGAGATCTGAACACTAAACATGTTAGTCAGAATTCCAATGCAGTGATTGTTGAAGTAAGATAGTGTCTCACATTGCCTGTAAGGGATTCTGTAGTGCTTCACTATTGCTTCTTATTGCATCCTTTAATCCTGCTTACTGCCTAGTCATTCTCTGTTATAAAATCATGTTGCAATCTCCTCCCTTGAATCTGTAAATACAGGATCTTTCTTTGGAGTCTTGCAAAATAATTTATAGTTGTAAGCAGCTCATCATTACATCCGAAAACTAGCCCAGGCAGTTGTCTCTGATGGGAGTCAGAGAGAGTGGAGACAGTTGTAGCAGAAATAAATTTATTTCTTTGCTCCAAGTCTAGTTAGTATTACACCTAGAAAACCAGTGACTTTCTATGTGAGTTTGGGAAACAAGATCATTCATCATCTCTGTGATTTAGTGTTGTTAAGAGAGTGTCATAGCTTTCTTCCCAACCCTAACCCTTACTCTTGATATGATTGGTCAATCTTTGAGGAAAGGTTAGTTTTGAATTAGACATATGTAAGGACTCCCAGCTTTTGTCATTATTTTCATGGAGTATCATTTGTGACACTTTGAATCCTGAAAAGTGTACTGCCTCAGAAATAATTCTTAGGTGGAGAAACATTGATTTATAAAGTTTAAAAAAATGTTCGCTTAAATTTATGTATGTATGTATTTATATTGTGGTAAAATATACACAACAAAATGTATCAGTTTAACCATTTCTAAGTGTACAATTAAATGGCATCAAGTACACTCACAATTTTGTGCAACCATTACCACTGTCCATTTCCAAAACTTCTAAATTAATGCAAACTGAAACCCTGCACCCATTAAAAAATAATTCCATCCCCCCGCTCCTTCCAATCCCCAGTAACCTCCATTCTATTTCCTGTTTCTATGAATTTGTCTATTATATGTACATACCTCACGTAAGTGGAATCATACAATATTTGTCTTTTTGTGTCTGGCTTATTTCACTCAGCATAATGTCTTCAAGGTTCATGCTTGTTACAGCACGTGTTAGAATTTCATTTCTTTTTAAGGTTGAAAAATATGCCATTGTATATGTGTACCACATTTTGTTTATCCATTCATCTGTTGATGGACATTGGATTGTTCTCATCTTTTGGCTATCGGTAATGATGCTGCTATGAACATTAGTGTACAGGTATCTGTTTGAGTCTCTATTTTCAGTTTTTTTGAGTATATAGCTGGAAGTGGAATTGGTGGGTCATATGATAATTCTGTGTGTTTTGGTTTTTTTTTTTTTTCCAGAACCACCGAATTGTTTTCCACAGCAGCTGTACCATTCTACATTCCCACCAGCAGTGCACAAGACTTCCAATTTCTCAATATCCTCTCCTACACTTGTTATTTTATATTTTTTGGTAATAGCCATCATAATGGGTGTGAAGTAGTATCTTGTGTTTTTGATTTGCACTTTCCTCATCCCACTAATTTTGTTATGTTTTATTTTCATTTAGTTCAATGTAATTTTTTTTTTTTTGGGTTCGCGGGCCTCTTACTGTTGTGGCCTCTGCCGTTGCGGAGCACAGGCTCCAGACGCGCAGGCTCAGCGGCCATGGCTCACAAGCCTAGCCGCACCGCGGCATGTGGGATCTTCCCGGACTGGGGCACGAACCCGTGTCCCCTGCATTGGCAGGCAGACTCTCAACCACTGCGCCACCAGGGAAGCCCCAATGTAATTTTTAAGTTTCATTTTTCAGACTTTTGTGACTCATGGATTATTTGGAACTGTGTTTTTAGTTTTCAAGTGTTTGGAGGTTTTCCTGTTGTCTTTCTGTTGCTAATTTCTAGTTTGATTACATTATGGTCAGAGAACACACTCTGTATGATTTCAATTTTTAAAAATTTTTTGAGGTTTGTTTTAGGGTTCAGGATATGGTCTGTCCTGGTATTTACTTTTTGGGCCTTTGAGAAAAGTATTTGGTCTGTTGTCGTTGGGTGGATTGTTCTATAAAACAATGTCAGTTAGATCCTATTGGTTGATGGTGCTGTTGAATTTTACCATATCCTTGTTGATTTTTCTGTTCAGTTTTCTTTCAGTTGTTGAGAGACATGTCTTGAAGTCTCCAGCTATAACTGTAGATATATCTTATTTCAGTTCTGTCAGTTTTTGCTTCCCATAATTTATAGCTCTGTTATTTAGTACATGCACATTTAAGATTGCTATGGGGCATAGCTGTTATCATCAGGTAATGTCCTCTTTATTCAGTACTTTTCTTTGCACTGAAGTCGAAGTACTTTATCTTATGTTAATATAGCCACTTCTGCTTTCTTTTGATTAATGTATATATGGTATATCTTTTTCCATCCTTCTGTTTTCAGCCTCCTTATATTGTCTTTTTTGAAGTGAGCTTTTGGTATACCTTACTGGCACGTCATGTTTTTAAATCCATTCTGCCAGTTTCTTATCTTTTTATTGGTGTATGTAGGCCATTTACATTTAATGTTATTATCATTCTGCTAGGGCTTTAATCTGCCATTTTATTTTTTGTTTGTTCTCTCTGCCTTTTGTTTCTCTAGTTTCCTTTTTCTGTCTTCCTGTGGGTTATCTGAACATTTTTTAGAATTCCATTTTGATTTATCTGTAATGTTGTTGAGTGCATATCTTTGTATAGTCTTTTTAGTGGTTGCTTAAGGTATTGTATATACATAACTAATCACACTACTGGTGTTGACATTTTACTAGTTTGAGGGAAGTGTAGAAATCTTATGTACCTTTATGTCTCTTCACCCTATAGGTATTAAATTATATAGACCTCACCTGACATTGCCTCAGCAGTAAGGGGAAGGAGTTCTTGTTACTGCTGTATAGGAATAGGTGTCCAGATTCCCTGTGTGGACTCCACTGACACTGTGGGAGTGGAGGATTCATTACCTTCCAGTAGATATGAAAATCTCAGCTCCCCACTCTGACTTCTCTGACATCGTGCTGAATGGGTAGTGTTGGGATGGCTTGTTACAGCTTGGTGAGGGTGAAGTCTAGCTCCCTATTTGGCCTTTGCTGGTGTGGATATGGGTGGGACTACAGTTTTTCATGTGATGTTTGGCTGGAGTAGAGTGGTTATTCTCTAACCTTTTCTATTTTGCTAGGCTGCTGCTCTCTTGGTCGTTTGGCTGGGGAGAACAGGCTTTGGTTGTGTTTTTTGTTTTCCTATGCTCCTTGGTGTTTCTGGGTTGTGGACCTCTCTAGCATCAGGTCTGGAGTATATAAGGTAAAAAGAAATTTTAGGTAACTCACTATTGTGCTATTCCTTGGGTCCCGAGGTCCCTGTTGGTCTGCTTTTTTCTATCCACCTTTTAGAGCCGTCTTATGTTTATTTTATATATAATCTTCAGGGTTTGTAGTTGTAACTAGTGGGAAGAATAGAGAAAAGTATGTCTACTCCATCTTCCTGGACGTGGAAGTACCTACTTGTGACTTTGATGTTGAGCACATTTTCATGTGCTAAATGGCCATTTTTTAAAAAAAATAAATTTTATTTTATGGACTCTGTTGGATTTTTTATTTTAAAAATTTTATTTATTTGTTTATTTATTTAGGTTGTGCCAGGTCTTGGTTGCGGCACGTGTGCTCATTAGTTGGGCTCGAGGGCTCCTTAGTTGTGGCGTGCAAACTCCTAGTTACAGCATGCATGTAGGATCCAGTTCCCTGACCAGGGATTCATCCTGTGTCCCCTGCGTTGGGAGGTGGATTCTTAACCACTGTGCCACCAGGGAAGTCCCTAACTGGCCATTTTTATATCTTCCTTTCTGAATGTCTTACCAACTGCCCCCCCACCCCCACGCCATTTATTTGAGGGGGTGGTTTGTTTTTATGAGATGTGGGACTTTTTTATGTATTCTAGATGCCAGTCACTTATTAAATGTATTTTGTAAATATTTTCTCCTAGTGTGGCTTGCCTGTTCATTTTCTTAACCATCTTTTGATGTATCAAATTTTCTTTTACGATTATCCCTTTCTCTGTCATGTCTGAGAAACCCTTGCCTACTCCAAATTTTGAAGATATTTCCTTCTAGCAGCTTTATAGTTTTAGCATTTATGTTTATATCTATGGTCCATCTCAGTTTAGTTTTTGTATATGTCGTGATGTAAAGATTGAAGTTCATTTTCCCCCCCATATAGATATCCAATTTTTCCAGCAACAGTAATTGAAAAAGATTTCCCTTTCCCTGATGAGTTGCTTCTATGCTTCTATTAAGCATGTCATGATAGTGTATTATGTACTTGGTAGAATAGGTAAGATAGAATGCTTATGAGAGAAAACCATGAATCTAGATCTTAAAGACCCAGTTTGAAATTTTGCTCTTCATTTTGTGGCTATTTTATTTTCAGAAGTTAACTTCTTTGAGCACAATTGCCTTTATTTGTAGAATTGAAATAGTAATTATCTCTAACTTACAGGGTTAGGGGGTGGTTTAAATGAGAAAACATATAATGATAATGATAATAATAGCTACTATCTTTTGAGTGTTTATGATGTGATAGTCATTCATTATTTTACTTAGTATCTTTAAAATGTTGTTGCTCTACCTAGTTGTTCAGTCCAAAGAAGTATAGGTTAAAGCACCTTCTTTGTAGTAATGCAAACTTGCACAGTAGGCAGGTGTCAGTGTTTTTACCCAGTTGAACATCTTGAAAAATAACATATTCTTATTTTCATTGGTCCACAACTGCACATTTGTTGTATAATCATTTATAGTTTTGCCTGAATAATTTTCTTTCTTGAATTAGATAAGAAATAGAGTATCTTATCAAAAACTATAATTTCAGCTTGGCTAAGGAATGCCACAAATATCCTATTATTGCTAATAATACTTTTAATAGGGTCTGTGTATTAGTCTCCTTGGGTGCTGTAACAAATTACCACAAACTGGGTGGCTTCAAACAACAGAAATGAAAAAAAAAAAAAAAACAACAGAAATGTATTCTTTCACAGTGCTGGAGTCCAGAAGTCTGGAATCAGTATCAATGGGCAGAAATCAAGGTTTTGGCAAGGTTGCACTTTCTTCAGAGGCTCCCTTCAGTATCACTTTCTTGCTTCTTCCAGATTCTGGTGGCTGCTTGTGGCACATCACTTCTACGTTTAAGGCCAGAATCTTCAAATCTCTCTTTTCTGTGTCTTCATATGGCTTTCCTCTTGGTGTGGCCCAAATCTCTGTTTATCTTCATATAAGGATATATATGATTGCATTTAGGACCCACTCAGATAATCCAGGATAATGTCCCTCTTTTAAGATCCTTAATGAGATCTTCAAACACTCTTATTTTATATTTTATTTATTTATTTTCACATATAAGGTCCATGGATTGGGATTTGGCAATCTTTTGGAGGGCCATTTTTCCCCCACTGCAGTATGGTTGTACGTTTTTACGAGGATAACAGTAACAACAAGTAAAGTAAAAGCACCACTAAGAAACTTAGCAATGAAAATTCCAAATTATAAAAAAGAATCCCTCCAGTGAGTATTTTGTCACTGTATAGTATTATAAAACTGTTATCTTACTGTTTTTATGTGGGAGTTATGGGCAAAATTGACGCAAGAAGATCAGAGAGAGTATGACCCAACACTGGTTTCTTTGGTTCATCTGGCTGAATATCTGTTGACATTTTAGAAATAGCAAGGGAAAAATTACGTTTTTTTAAAATAATAAATCTATTTAAGTTTTAAAATTCTTGTGTCCACCTCTTCCTTTATACCCACCTCTCACATCCATCCCTGTTTATAAAGGTGCCCCTTACTGAAGCAGTGGATCCAGTGGATTTGGAAGATTACCTCATTACTCATCCTTTAGCTGTGGATTCTGGGCTTTTAAGGGATTTGATTGAATTCCCTCCAGATGATATTGAAGTGGTTTATAGTCCTAGGGACTGTAGAACCCTTGTTTCAGCTGTACCTGAAGAAAGGTAAGGAGACATTTACCTATTTCTGGTTTTAGTGTAACTATAAAAAGGCTACCTTCCATTATTTTATTTAGAATCTATTTCTCGTGGTAGTGTTGTTTCCTATTATATGAACAAGAGCGCAGCAGCAGAATTCACAAACATCAATGCTTTCCTGTCTAAATTATAAATATATTTTCTTTTTTAAAATAGTGAAATGGATCCACATGTTAGAGATTGTATAAGAAGTTATACAGAAGACTGGGCAATTGTGATCAGAAAGTAAGTTATATATTCATTATGACATTTAAAAATACTGAGTAGGATCTGTAAATGGGTTAAGGTAGATTAATACTAATTATGAGACCTGAAAATTCATTTAAAAAATAGCTGAAAAAGTAAAAGAAGAACCTTTGCATATAGATATTTTTTCCTTAGGAGTTCCACAATTACTTTCTCTTACTTATAAAATAATACATTTGTGGGGATAGTATTTCTATATTATCATAGATCATTAGTAACTAATAATAATATAAAATAATGATTTGTAGTCTAATTCTTTCGGGAAATCGTGGGTAAATATTGATGAATAATTTGTATTTCTAAAAAAGAATCCAATTTATTGAATTGGTTAAGTTTAATAGCTAGTTTTCTAGATCAAGCTGTTTGAAAGGTCTCTGCCTTTTATTAACTAACTGAATATTTACAGGTCCTTGACCTGTACATCCAATCAAGTTAGTAGTTGTAAAAATGTTTTGTTTTACCACAAAATTTATGTTTCTAATGGATGGTGTTTGAAATATCAAGTCAGATTAAGAAATAAAATAATTCTTCCTTTGCTAATTTGCATAATGAAGAAGGGTCTTCATACTGAATCTTCTTAGCCTTATTTTATTTTTCTAAAGGAAGTATAATTACTGAAGTAGTGGAAAATTCTGTTATGACATTGCAGTTTTGAGAAATGAAGTTATCTGTGCTAAATTGTACTAGTAACAGTGATGTATCCATTGCTTATTTTGTTGCTGTTGTGGGCAACTGTCTTATCTCACTGTGTTTCACTCTTGGGGTTACTGCTGACATGCTTTTTAGTTTTAGTGTGACCTAATAAAAATACAATCTGCTACCCTTTATAAAGAAGAGCTGTTTTTATGAACTTACAATTTTGATAAGTATTTCAATAGCCAGATTTCAGAGATTTCTGAAGAAGACTGTTCCTCTGTCAGATAACTCAAAAGTCTTTACCTTTATGCATGTATGTTGGAAACCTGTAATCAGAAATCTTAATAGAAATAGATTAGTTGTAAAATATATTAACCTTAGAATCATGGAGTCGTCTTGCTACTTAATTCTAATCAAGGGATTGCTGGCCTTGATTTAAGCCAAGAGGGTACAGTAGTTAACATTTATGGTTATTTGCTATATGCTGGGCATTTTATTGGATACTTTACACTCATCTCATTGAAGGTTCCAGCAGACAAGGTAGCTCAGGCTCAGAGTACTTAAGTAATTTCTTTGAGGTCCCATGGCCAAAAAGTGGGATAGCTAGGATTAGAACCTAGGGGCATCACATTCTAATGCTTGCAGTTTTTTCTGTTATACTAGATATTATTTATTACCTTCAGTAGTAAATGGAAGACCAAGGGTTAGTTTTGGTAGACTAGAAGTTTTAAAGTATCCCTGAAATATAAAAGGTATGACTGGAACACAACAGAAAACCACAGCACAGAATAATCTAAGATACATGCAAAAGGTTCAGTAGAGCTTTAGGCTCAGTGAATACAGGCAGTGGAAGAGGGACCTAGGGTAAATGTTGGACATTTGGTTACTTTGAAACCTCTTACACCCTTCTTTATGCATAGAAGTGGGAGCAGAGGTATCTGCCTATTTATTTATTGATTGATTGATTGATTGGCTGGCTGCGTTGGATCTTCGTTGCTGCAGCTGGGCTTTCTCCAGTGGCGGCGAGCAGGGGCTACTCTTCATTGTGGTGTGCGGGCTTCTCATTGTGGTGGCTTCTCTTGTTGCGGAGCACAGGCTCTAGGCATGTGGGCTTCAGTAGTTGTAGCACACGGCCTCAGTAGTTGTGGGTCGTGGGCTCTAGAGAGCAGGCTCAGTAGTTGTGGTGCACGGGCTTAGTTGCTCCGCGGCATGTGGGATCTTCCCGGACCAGGGCTCGAACTCATGTCCCCTGCATTGGCAGGCGGATTCTTAACCACTGTGCCACCGGGCAAGTCCGGTATCTGCCTATTTTAAGAGCACTAATTATAGGGGCTTGAGCTCATACGATAGTGCCTGGGTGGGCATACCTTGGAATAAGAAGGAGCCCTCATACCCAGAAGACTGGCAGACTCTGCCTGGAAGCATGAGGTGCCTCTTCTCCACAGCCACTGGATATGTGCTTGGCTAAGCAGATACAGTATTTTCAGACAGATATAGGCTTACAAATTAAAAAATGAGCATTAGAACCTAGAATTGCCAACCATTTGATTAAAACCAGTACACTTGAAAGAGAATTATCAAACTACAAATAAAAGAACTTATAATTTAGGAAATAGTTAATAGAACACACATCAAGACCCATACGTGTAACTAATATCCTCAAAGAGATGTGAAAAAGTTATGGTAACCATATAAAAAATCAACTGGTTATCTTTGGAAGTGAAAATTTTGTTCAGTGAAAAAAATGTTTAAAACTCAGCAGATGGGTTTAATGGCAGAGCGGATGTGACTGAAAAGTGGAATAGTAAGTTATAAGATGAGACCAAAAAATTCTTCCATAATTCAGCACAGAAGGGTAAAAGGATAGAAAGTACTTTATTCATTCAAGACATACTTACTGAGAGGCTAGTATGTGCCAGGCACTATACTAAGCAGTGATGATACAGCAGTCAACAAAACTAACTCCGTTCCCTCATGGAGCTTATATTCTACTTGGGGTTGAGGGCAATAGACATTAAACAAACACAGATAAATATATAATAGTTGGGAAGAATAGAGGGAAGTCTTGTAGAGTAAAAAAGTAGGATGGGGGGATAGGGAGAGCTAAGAAGAGGTGATTCCACTTTGTGAATAACTAATCGGAAGAGGCCTTTCTGATAAGATGAATTTGAGTGAAGACATGAAGGAAGTTAAGGAGTAAGCCCTCTGGATATCTGGGGGAAGAGTGTATTAGGCAGAGGCAAGAGCAGTACACGCAAAGGCTCCATATTGGAAGCATGCTGGGAATGTTCAAGGAATAGCGGTCAGTGTGGCTGGAACAGAATAAGTGAGGGAGAGAATGCCAAGATACAGAGTCATAGAAATGGTGGTGTTGGATGGGTAATCATGTAGAGCCTTATCATAGCAACTGACTACAGGAACAGAATGATAATATAGAAAAGAGTATTGATCATGAATCATGTCATTCTTCTCAGCTCTCTTGAATTTCATACTATCAGTTTTTTAGGACATAAAGGAGGAAGAATGCAACAGTATTCTGGTTTATTAGAGTAGCTTAGATATCTAGTTTCTCAATTAAGGCACTTTTTTTTCACATTATCTCATTTTTATTAAAAAATACAAAAACTATAAGTATGTATATACTTATGTATATGTATATACTTATGATTATACATACGCCCAGGAAAAGATCCAGTTAGTTAAATACTAGGAGTTCAACACTGATACTCTGAGTAGTAGAAATATAATGATTGTATTTTTACAAGTCTGTATTTTTAAATTTTCAACAATGAGCATGGATTGATTCTGTAATAATAAAATGTTATTTTAAAAAAAACCCTTTTTCATATAGAAAAGCAACAGTGTATTCTGTCCTTTAAGGAAAATACAAATGTTTCCCTTGAGGAAAAAAGGTGCAAAGACTAGAAAACAGTTTAGTATTTTTCAAAAATATCTGGTAATGGTTTTTTGCTGCAAAGTTTTGTCTGTTTGCCTTTAGTCAACGTTGTGTAAAGAGTTAAACAGACCTGTGTTTGAATTCAAACTTTGTCACTTTGCAGGCATTTTTACACAAATTAAGGCACTTTAAACATTTCATGAAAGATTAAAATATCTGCTTCTAAGTAATATCTTTCATGTTATTATACTGCATATTTTTATTTTAGTTATTCCAGAGAAAAATGCTTTCTTTTATTTTGTGATTATACTATGATGTGAGCATCATGTAGCTGCTATTTCAGTACCTTTCGCAGCAAGACACGTGAATAATTCATATTAAGTGTGATTCTTTACTATGTCATAAATTGACTGATAGAACCATATCATCCTCTGGTAATTATAATTGTTTATGCTCCAGTTAAAATTTCCCCCAGTTTGACTATATGAGGTGTGACACAGTAGTTGCTCTTTGATCATAATGTCTCTAATATTCTTGGACATTGGGTTGTTAGAAAAGAAGTATACATTAGTTTAAGAGTTGTTCTTAGCCTAATATATATATTATACAACAATATATGTTAATTAAGAATATATGTATACAGTGGTGTAGATCTTGCTATTCTTTCATTTTACAGGCTCTTTTTTTTTTTTTGGGCTGCGTTCCGTCTTCGTTGCTGCGTGTGGGCTTTCTCTAGTTGTGGCGAGTGGGGTCTACTCTTTGTTGTGGTGCGTGGGCTTCTCATTGCTGTGTCTTCTCTCGTTGCGGAGCGCTGGCTCTAGGCGCATGGTCTTAGTTGCTCCGCGGCATGTGGGATCTTCCTGGACCAGGGATCGAACCCATGTCCCCTGCATTGGTGGGTGGACTCCTAACCACTGCGCCACCAGGGAAGTCCCTATTTTTTCATTTTAGAAGCCTGAAGCTTTAGGTTGTTTTAAGATTTTTTATACATAATGAGATATAGCAAAATTTTTTTGGCTATTTGGAACTTTAAGCTTCAGTGCTTTATATATTTTTGCCTTTTAAAAATTTACATTGTTATGAATGCAGGATATATTTTCTGCTCTCTCATTTTATTCTTTAACCTGGCTTCCCATCCTTTCCTTTTACTGACCAATTCTCTGAATTGAAAGTACAACTTAAATTATATCCACAGGATTGTCATGAAAAGGAAGGACAATATGATTTACCTCTGGAAACTCATAAATGCTCTTTAGTTGGATTAAAGGAACTCTGGATGGAAGTTTTCTTAAACCTCTAGTTAAATGTTAAATACACTAAAAACTGCCAGAATATATTCTTATTATGTAAAGAAATAATGCAGAGAACAGTTGGCTTATTACATAATGATGATGAAAAAGTGAAAATTTTTCAAAAATTGATATTTCCTTAATTATTTTATTTTGAATAGATATCATAAACTGGGAACAGGATTTAATCCTAATACATTAGATAAACAGAAAGAAAGGCAAAAAGGTTTGCCAAAACAGGTCTTTGAATCCGATGAAGCTCCAGATGGCAACAACTACCAGGATGAACAAGTAATACTTTTATTTTTAAATGACTATAAGAAGTTATTTTAATATAGTTTTTTTTTATTCATTGATTAATATATTTAATGTTTTACATTACAGGATGATCTTAAAAGACGTTCAATGTCAATAGATGATACTCCAAGGGGTAGCTGGGCCTGCAGTATTTTTGACTTGAAAAATTCACTTCCTGATTCTTTGCTTCCCAATTTACTTGATCGAACTCCAAATGAAGAAATAGACCGTCAGAATGATGACCAAAGGAAAGCAAACCGTCATAAGGAACTCTTTGCCTTGCATCCATCACCAGATGAGGTATAGATAATTTGGATATAAAGAAGCAAGTGATTATTAATATAGATGTTTTGGGAGTATGAATTGTATGTAGCATTATGATAATGTAGGGAATAAAACTTAATTGAAACATAGCTATGCTTTTTGTAAATGAAATATAGTTGAGCACACTTATGATGTAATGACTCCTGTTTGAGGATAAATAGGCCAGTCTTTTCTGTGTTCACTTGTGAAGACTAAAAGTAGTAGATTAATAAAATAAGTTCTTAAAAAATAAATTGTAAAGGGTTGACATATGGTAAGCATGTTCATTTTGGTGTTGCTTGTCAATTTGTAGGAAGAACCAATAGAACGACTTAGTGTTCCTGAGGTGCCCAAAGAACATTTTGGTCAAAGACTTCTTGTAAAATGTTTATCACTCAAGTGAGTATTTTGTTTACTATGTAACTTTTATTTTCTGGAATAATATTTTGAATACCAGTATAACAAAATCCTGGTAGATTTTATACTTGTGTTTGTGTCCTTTTGAAAAGTAATGTTCTGTACATAATTTTAAATTCTACTAAACATTTCATCCTGCCTATGAAGCTGAGCTTGAGAGCATTTTTGGCTAGGTGAAGATGACTCTGCCTCAGTTATATAACTAGTCTTAAAACTTGAAAAAACATTCACTGAAATCTGTAGTATTTATCAGACACTGTTCTTGGCTTGAGGAATATAAAGACAAAGTATCTTTTTTCTTAGAGATGATTTTATATTTGTTACATGGCAGGCTTTCTTTTTTCTTAAGATTTTGAAGTACGTAGTAATGGTTGATTTAGACTGTGAAAGGTATACGTGGAGAAGTGTGTTTCAGGAAGAGGGGCAGTATAGATGGTGTAGCACAGATGTAGAAAAGTACAAGGTATTGAGAGAATTTATTTTTGGAATGAGAGTTTCTCTTGAACTATGTACTTTATTTTTAAACTGCTTTATCCTTTTCCTTCTTAAAGGTTTGAGATTGAAATTGAACCCATTTTTGCAAGTTTGGCTTTATATGATGTGAAGGAAAAGAAAAAGGTAAGGTTATATAATTTGAACCTAGTCTTTTGTCACAATCATAGGTTCAGAAACCTGTTTTTAAGTTGTTTTATAAGATAAATAATGACTTTTGGAGAATATTATTAAACATGGATTTTTAAAGAAGAAAGACATTTAAGACAAAGTATTTTCTTACTCTAAAATAGTTCAGTTGACCTAGTTTTTATTTCATTGAAAGAGTTCCAAAAGCAAGTAGCAGAAGCAACTTTCTTTTAGTTTAATAAATAGAAAAAAATACAAGAAAACCATTTTAGGCAACTGATGTATAAAGGATTATAATGATGGTGACAGTGAATTTTTGTTGATGTAATTTTCAGATTCTCACTAGCTAAAAGATCATTTATATATATTTCAAATATTTTTGTCTAAAGTAGTGCTCTTAGTTTTGCCATTATATCTTTATTACACTTAGGAGTTTTTCAGAGGGCTGTCTCATACAGCATTTCAGTATTCTAAGCCTAATGTGTAGTAGAAACTTAAAATGCCTTTAGTGACTTCTGCTGTCAACATATTATGGATTTCTATAGTGGAACTGTATTCCAGCAACTTGTATTTGCTAAATCAAATCTTCTGAGATGTTATTCATGTAATTGTTTTAAAGACTCAGTTTGGGGTAATTCATCTCAATAATAATTTCTTTATATACTTTATTAGAAGTTAAATTTCTAATTAAAAGAGTGTGGGAGGGCTTCCCTGGTGGCACAGTGGTTGAGAGTCCGCCTGCCAATGCAGGGGACATGGGTTCGTGCCCCAGTCTGGGAAGATCCCACATGCTGCGGAGTGGTTGGGCCCGTGAGCCATGGCCACTGAGCCTGCGCGTCCTGAGCCTTTGCTCTGCAACGGGAGAGGCTACAACAGTGAGAGGCCCGCGTACATAAAAAAAAAAAAAAAAAAAAAAAAAGAGTGTGGGATATGGTTCTTTAGAATATGTTTTTTGCATTATATATATTTTTGCTTTGATATAGACATGTAAAGATCAGTCAGTGAAATATATGGTAAACTGTATGTTAGTATAATCGTCTAATATTTGTAATATTTTAAGACTGTATGATTTTTGTGAGTTTTTATAAAATACACAGGTTTTAAATTTAATATATGAATATGTTTTTTAGATTTCAGAAAACTTTTATTTTGACCTTAATTCTGAGCAGATGAAAGGATTATTACGTCCACATGTACCACCTGCTGCCATTACCACCCTGGCACGATCAGCTATTTTTTCTATCACTTATCCTTCCCAAGATGTTTTTCTTGTAATAAAGGTGAGAATAATGTTAAATATATTTGTTTATTTGTGTTGTGTCTGTATACTTGTGTCCCTATCAATACTGCAAGCTTTTTAAGGGTAAAGATTTTATCTTTAACCTATTTTTTCATCTTAATATTTCTTAACACTATATTAGACGTATACTATAGGCGCTACCTAAATTCTTCTTGAGTGGGGAGCTTTATTAGGGTTCTCCAGAGAAATAGATCAGTAGGAGGGAGATACACACACACACACACACACACACACACACACACACACACACACACACACCCCCACACACACACACAGAGT
>NW_020172732.1:2423052-2515617 GCF_003031525.2 Neophocaena asiaeorientalis asiaeorientalis | reverse complement strand
CACACACACACACACACACACACAGAGATTGATTTTAAGGAAGTGGCTTGTGTGATTGTGGGGGCTGACAGGTTTGGAATGTGTAGTGCAGGCTGGAAATCCAGGTAAGGGGTGATGTTGTAGGCTTAAGTCTGAATTCCACAGGGCAGCAGACCAGAAACTCAGGCAGGATTGCTGTGTTGCAATCTTGAGAATCCTTCTTTGAGAAACCTTAGTCTTTGTTCTTCAAGTCTTCAACTAACTGGATGAGGCCCACCCACATTATGGAGGGTAATCTGCTCTACTCAAAGTCTACTGATTTAAAAGTTAATCACCTCTAAAAAATGCCTTCATAGCAACATCTAGATTGGTGTTTGATAACCTAGCCATGTTGGCATATAAAATTAAGCATCATAGGAACTATACTATGATTTTATCACTCAGCTCCTAAATATATAAATACTAAAATCTAAATCATTGAGATCATGGAGCATTATGATTTGACTGTCAGCCAATTAAGAATAAGGATTACAGGGCTTCCCTGGTGGTGCAGTGGTTGAGAGCCTGCCTGCCGATGCAGGGGACACGGGTTCGTGCCCTGGTTCGGGAAGATCCCACATGCCACGGAGTGGCTGGACCCGTGACCCATGGCTGCTGAGCCTGTGCGTCCGGAGCCTGTGCTCCACAATGGGAGAGGCCACAACAGTGAGAGGCCCGCGTACCACAAAAAAAAGAATAAGGATTACAGATTCTAAAATCTGAATATTACTAAGCCACTTAGCTTAGGGTAACTTAAGAATAATTTACCTTAACTTGACCTTGACTTGAGAATAGCCTAAAATATATTCTTTAATCTTTTTTTTCTGTGTTTATATAAAATTATCATAAAAAGGTAATGAATTTTATAATAAGGTTATAAAGTGGATTGTCATGAAATGAATTTTATTTACCCACAGGAATAATGTCCTAATTTGTGGACAGATTCCTATGAATTCAGGTTAAAATAAATCTTACTTACAATGAACAATCTTACAAGCAAAGATTTAGCAGCAGTGGTCTTCAGAAACTCACTTAAGAGTAAAGTTCTAGATATTAATACAATTGATAAATGTATATACACAGTTATTTTACATGGGAAAATAGTTTTCATAAAATAGAGCATATTTGAGGGAATGAACTGGAAAGATAGAGGTGGTGATTGGAATACTGGCTGCTTAAAAATGAGACTATTCATACCATACGTTCCCAATTGTGTAAAATATATATACACACACCTATACACACATAAATGGTTGTATATACATAGAAAAAGACTTTTACATAATTTCAAAAATATGTACAAGTTAAAGTGTTTTACAGACTTTAAAGAAAATGTATTTAGGAGGTTTTCTTAAATCATAGTCCAGCAGGATGTTTTTGTTTTTTGAGAGAAAAATCCCCTTGATCTGTGTATTAGCTAGTTATTGCTCTACAAGAACAAAAAGACAAAATCCCAGTGGCATACAACAATAAGCATTTTTTAGTTCATGCATCTGAGTTGTCTGTGTGGTCAGCCAATATAGGTTGAACTCTGTTAGGTAGTTGTGCTCCTTCCAAGTGTCTGTAGGTTGGCTGGGTGTCACTTGATTTAGTTAGAGCTGTTCTTTGTATGTCTCTTTTCTGGCAGGCTAGACTGACGTATTCTCATGGTGATTGCATAAGTACCAGAGAGCAGACCCAGTTGCACAGACACTTTTCTAGCATTTGGTCACATCACACCAGCTAACATTTTATTGACCAAAACAGGTCACATGATAACACAAACTCTCGGAGTTGTGATATATACCTGACCTCTTTATTTGGAGGAATTGCAGTGTCATATAGCAGTGAGGGGGTAAAGGAAGGGTGAAGTGTCATAGGATATTTATATGTCAGCTTTGGTAGATGCTGCCATATTGGTTTCCAAAGTATCTGTGATAGTTGTATTCCCCACCAGGAGTGAATAAGAGTTTCAGTTAGTCACACTTACCAGTTTTTTAAAAAACTGACATATGAAATACGTATAATAAGACCTGTATAGTTTACAAATGTGGGGTAAACAGAGTGATGAATTCTTACTATGTATTTTTCTGTGTAATCATGACTAAGCTCAAGCCATACAGTATTTCCATCACCCCATCACCCTGGAGAGTTCTTTTGTTTGTCTTTCTAGTGACTATCCCCTCTGTTCCACCAGATGACTAGTATTCCAACTTAAATCACCATTATTTAGCTTTTCCTCTTCTTGAATTTCATCTGAGCACAGTCATACAATATGTAGTCTTTTGTGCCTGGCTTGTTTCAACTCAATATAATTTCTGTGAGAATCCTCTATATTATGTACAGCAGTAGTTTGTTCTTTTATTTTTATCATCATGTTTTACTTCATTGTCTGATTATAGCACATTATTTATCCTGCTTAGATGAATAGATAGACCTTGGTAGACCATAGGGTTTTTTTTCCCCCCTAATGTATATCTGGTTTTCAGTTGGTTATTATGAATAAAGCTTCTATGTACATTCTTTAACAAGTCTTTTGGTACATGAGTATACATGTGTTTGCCACTCTGTGCTTGCTTTCTCACAGAATGTTATCCTTTGATAAATCAAAGTTTATAGCTTACATGTTGTCTAATTTATCAACCTTTTTCTTTATGGCTATGGTATTTTGTGTTTTATGTATGAAATTTTTGTCTCCCTCAAATTCAAAAATATATTCTCTTAAGTGATCCCTGGTAAGAGTAATTGTTTCACCTTACACATATAGTTTGGAGTGAAGTTGAGATGAAGATTAATGCCCCCCACATATGGATAACCAAATGACCCAGCACTATTTATTGAAAAGACTGCTTTTTTCTCCTACTGCTTTTACAAAGTATCCCATGTCATAAATCAAGTGTTCATATGTATGAGATTTTTTTCCTAGAATCTTTTTTGGTTCAACTGGCCTGTTTGTCTTTAATTGGCACTAGTACCACACTGTTTTAATTATAGTAGTTTAGAGACTTCCCTGGAGCGCAGTGGTTAAGAATCCGCCTGCCAGTGCAGGAGACACAGGTTCAATCCCTTGTCCGGGAAGCTCCCACATGCCGCAGATCAACTAAGCTGGTGTACCACAACTACTGAGTCTGCACTCTAGCGCCCACGAGCCACAACTACTGAGCCCATGCGCCACAACAACTGAAGCTTGCACACCCTAGAGCCCACATGCCACAACTGCTGAGCCTGTGTGCTGCAACTACTGAAGCCCATGCATCTAGAGCCCGTGCTCTGCAACAAGAGAAGCCACCACAATGAGAAGCCTGTGCACCACAACAAAGAGTAGCCCCTGCTGACCGCAATTAGAGAAAGCCTGTGCACAGCAGCGAAGACCCAAGGCAGCCAAAAAAAAAATTATTGTAGTTTATAAAAAACAGTCTATTTTTTTCTAGCTTTATTCTTCAAGATTGCCTTGGATGTTCCTTTTTCTTTTTCTTTTTTTTAAATAAAGTATGATTTCCATTTTATTGTCTTTTCAGAGAACAGTATTTCTTCAGTCTTTAAGGACTTAGCTCCTTACGTGGGCTTTGGTGGAAGTCGTGGGGCAGCACCTGTAGGTCTAAATCAGGGTGGAGGTGTTCGGTCCTTATGAGCATCCTGAGAACTATTCCTGACTACCTTGCTGTGAATGGCACAACTCATGCAGTAATGTAGTTTCACATACAGCTTGGAAAGCACATAGGCATCAAAAACACTTGCTTCAGAAATGTCCCTACTATGTTCTGAATGATGAGCTTCTTAATGGCCTTGTCCTTGCGCAAGCATCGGGCACAGTTGGTGCAGCAAACAGGCTACACATGGCCATGGCCCTTTTTGGCATGACTGTTGTTCCTTCTTTTCTTGGTCATCTTGGAAGTGAGGAGGTGAGAGAGGCTGGATGTTTTTGACCCTTTACATTTTTGTATAAATTTTTGCTTGTCAGTCTCTCCATGCTGCCCCAATGCAGGCATAACTCTCTCTCTAGAAAGAACTTGTTGAGATGTTAACTGAGATTGCATTAAATATACTGATCAATTTGGAAAAGCTGACGTCTTTAAACTGCTGAGTTCTCCAGTCAATGAGCACAGTATGTTTTTAGGTCTTTTCTCCTATATCTTCCTGATAATTTGATATTTTTGACCCTGTTCTAAATGTTATCATTTAAAAATTTTCATTTTAAATTATATACGGAATTTCATTCATCACTGGTGTATAGAAATTCAGTTATCTTTTCTTTATAAATTTTTATTTACAGTTAGTAACATGCACAAGGTGTGCACTTTCTTTAATTTTTACATACTTAACTCAGTTGTGTAACCAAATCCAAATCAAGGTATATAGAACATTACTCAACAGCCTTCTTTGGCCCCTTCCTGCTATGCTGACTTATCATCATGGATTAGTTTAACCTCTTTTTCTTCATAGAAAAGGAATCATATATATTCTTGTGTCTGACATTCTAAAGAATTATATGATTCATCATTTTTGCATGTAGCAATAGTTGGTTGTTTTTCACCCTGCATAGTATCTTGTTATATGCATTTCACAGTTTGGTCATTCTAATAGTCAATGGACATTGGGGTTATTTCTAGCTTTTGGCTATATTGTAAGTAATGCTGCTGTAAACATGCTTTTTTTTTTTTTGCGGTATGCGGGCCTCTCACTGTTCTGGCCTCTCCCGTTGCGGAGCACCGTCCCAGCCGCTCCGCGGCATGTGGGATCTTCCCGGACCAGGGCACGAACTCGTGACCCCTGCATCGGCAGGCAGACTCTCAACCACTGCGCCACCAGGGAAGCCCTGTAAACATTCTTATATATGATTTTTGCATTTCTATTGAGTATATAGGTAGATGTTGAATTACTGGATCATAGTGTATTTATAGCTTCAGTTTTAGTAGAAAGAACCAGTTTTCTGACGTGGTTAGTCCAAGTTTCAGTCTCATCAGCAGTGCTCGAGAATTTTATTTGCTCCATTTCCTTCTTAACATTTGATATCATCAGGTGTTATTGTATTTTACATTTCAATTTCATTTATTTTATTACGTATTTTATTTCTGGTGCATTTGCAAGGGTATGTCAGTTTGGCTTTAATTTATAATTCCCTGATGTCTAAGAATTATTGGCCATTTGGATATTCTGTTTTGTGTAGTGCTTATTCAAATAGTAAGCTCATCTTTAGCTTGTTTATATACATAAAAAACACAAATTTTAAGTGTATAGGATACATAAGTTTCAAGTGAAAAAAATACAGTTGTGTAATCTTCATTTCATTGGATTGTTTTTATTTTATCAATTATTAATTTATTAATTTGTAAGAGCGCTTTATGTATCCTCCATTCACTAATTTGAAGTATCAACTTTATTATGTGCTAAATTCTTGCATACACTTCATTTGGTTTCTGGACTTTTATCCTATTTTATTTATATTTCTTTTCCTAAAACATTAAAAATTTTATAGGGGTAAAGTGAGACATTTTGGAGAAAAATGATAAGTAGAATTGTATTGGCCACTTAATATTTTGTGAGTTATCTTTTTTAATTGTAATTTTGTACTTTGATGTTATATTAAATGGAGATGACTTTTAAGACTGATTGCTTTTATTAATAGTTTTAATTGAGGTAAAACACACATAACATAAAATTTACCATCTTAATCGTTTTTATGTGTACAGTTCAGAATTAAGTATATTCAGATTATCACGCAAGCAATCTTTAGAAAATTTTATCTTGCCAACAAAATCTTAACCCTCTATACACATTAAGTAGCAGCTCTTCATTTCTCCTTCTCCCCAGCCTCTGCCAACCAGCATTTTGCTCTTTGTTTCTATGAATTTGTCTACTCTAGATACCTCATTTGAATGGAATAATACAGTATTCGTCTTTTTGTGACAGGCTTATTTCCCTTGGCGTAATGTCTTCAAGGTTCATCCAGGTGGTAGCATGTTTCAGAATTTTCTTCCTTTTAAGGCTGAATAATATTCCATGTGTATGTGTATACTCATGTTTTGTTTACTCATTTTTTGATGGACACTTGAATTGCTTCTACCTTTTGGCTATTGTGAATAATGCTGCTATGAACATGGGTGTGTGAATATCTGTTTGAGTCCCTGCTTTCAATTCTATTGAATATATACCCAGAAATAGGTTTTCTGAATTACATGATAATTCTATTTTTAACTTTTTGAGGAACGTCTGTACTGTCTTCTACAGCAGATTACGATTTTACACCATAAAAAGCACACAGGGGTTCCAGTTTTCCATATCCTTGCCAATGCTTGTTATTTGTTTGTTTGTTTATTTAATTGTGGCCATCCTGATGGGTGTAAGGTGATATCTCATTGTGGTTTTGATTTGCATTTCCCCTAATGATTAGTGATGTTGAGTGTCTTTTTATATGCTTCTTAGACGTTTGTATGGCTTTTTTGGAGAAATGTCTATTCAAGTTCTTTGCCCATTTAAAAATCAGATTATTTGTTGTTTTGTTGTTGAGTTGTAGGATTTCTTTATCTGTTTTGGATAAAGAACTCCTTATCAGTTATATGATTTGCAAATATCTTCTCTCATTCTGTGGGTTGCCTTTCACCCTGTTGATTGTGTTCTGTCATATACAAAAGTTTTAAATTTTGATGTAATCCAATTTAACTATTTTTACTTTTGTTGCCTTTGCTTTTTTTTGTGTCAAATCCAAGAATACATTACCAAATCCAATCACAGGAAGCTTTTCCTTTATTTTTTCTTCTAAGAGTTTAATAGTTTTAGGTTTATGTTTAGGTGTTTGATCCATTTTGAGTTAATTTTTGTATATAATATAATGTAAGGGCTCAACTTTATTCTTTTGCATTTGGATATTCAGGTATCTTTTAATATCATTTGTTGAAAAAACTTTTCTTTCCCCATTGAATAGTCTTGGCACCCTTGTAGAAAATCTAACTATTTATAGTTTTCAAATTACAGATCTTTCACCTTTTTGGTTAATTCCTCAGTATTTTATTCTTTTTGATATTATTGTAAATGGAATTTTTTTCTTAATTTCCTTTTTGAATTGCTCATTGCTCGGGTATAGAAATGCAGCTGATTTTTTGTGTGTTGATTTTGTATCCTGCAACTCTGCTGAATTTATTAGTTCTAACAAGTTTTTGTGTGTGTGTGTGTGTGTGTGTGTGTGTAATATTAGAGTTTTCTATATAAGAGATCATGTTGTCTGTGAATAGAGATAATTTAACTTCTTCCTTTTCAATTTGGATGTTTTTGTTTCTTTGTGTTGTCAAATTGCTCTGGCTCAGACTTCCAGTACTTTGTTGAATAGAATTGGCAAAAGTGAACATCCTTATCCTGTTCCCTCATTCTAGAGGAAAAGCTTTTGGTTTTTCAGCATTGAATATGATGTTAAATGTGGACTTTTCATATATGGTCTTTATTATATTGAGGTAGCTTTCTTCTTTTCTAAGTTCATTCAGGTGTTGAATTGTCCAGTTCTTTTTCCTGCATCAGTTAAGATGGTCATGTGTTTTTTTTCTGTTATTTTGTTAATGTGGTGTATTATGTTGATTGATTTTTGTATTTTGTACCATCCTTACATTCCAGGCTGATTGCTTTTATTTTTAAGCTTAATTAATCTTTACTCTTTTTGTCTTTGACAGCTAGAAAAAGTGCTACAGCAAGGAGACATTGGAGAGTGTGCAGAACCATATATGATTTTCAAAGAAGCAGATGCCACCAAGGTAGAATGTCATGCCTCTTATTTCTGCCACTTTCATAGTCATTAGCAGTCACTTTCCATTCTCCTCAGATCCCCAAACCCAACCCTAAACAACCTCTAATCTCCGAAATTATAATTTGGGAGAATACTATACAGAGCATATTAAAGAATTTTACTACTAGTTCATTTTTTTCTCTTGGCCTACCCATTTTCTTTATATCCTTCAGTACCTAGCTTGAGTCATGTGCTATGCTATTCTTTAAAATCTCCCTCACCCCAAGCTAATGGATTCCTAAAGAATCAAATTAGTTCAGTTTAATTCCTAAATAATAAAAAATTTCCTGTGTTTGCAAAATAGTGATTTTGATGGAACTTTTTCTAGCAAAGCAGAAGTATTCTGGGCCTCTGTCTAGCTGCAGATAATTAGGAAATATGGTAAAAATAGAAAATACAATCTCCATTTTGCCATCAGATAACTAATTTCTAGAATTTGGATAAACTTATAAAGCAAAAATAATAGGTGAACAATTGGTACCAAATTCCAGATACCCTGAGTTAGTTATAAGAATAACAGGTGAGGACTTCCCTGGTGGCGCAGTGGTTAAGAATCCGCCTGCCAATGCAGGGGACACGGGTTTGAGCCCTGGTCTGGGAAGATCCTACATGCTGTGGAGCAGCTAAGCCCATGTGCCACGACTACTGAGCCTGTGCTCTAGAGCCCGCGAGCCTCAACTACTGAGCCTGCGTGCTGCAACTACTGAAGCCCGCGCGCCTAGAGCCCGTGCTCTGCAACAAGAGAAGCCACTGCACCGCAACGAAGAGTAGTCCCCACTCACCGCAACTAGAGAAAGCCTGCGCGCAGCAACAAAGACCCAATGCAGCCAAAAAAAAAAAACAGCATAGCAGGTGATTTTTGGATCTTTGAACACATGATTTAATACGTCAAACAGCCAGGAGAGGTGTGCTTGAGGAGTATTGGACAAATCACCACAATCTAGAAAATGTTTTGCTTTTTATTTTTCTGAGATTTGGAACAAGAATTGAGTGTTTTCTGCTAATATGGGTGCATCTGAGCACATGATATTCTCTGATTCCTGGATATCTGGTTGAAATTAGGGTTAAACTATTCTGGCTTTCCCCAGGTCGTCATTTTACAAATTAAATTGCTCTGTTATATGAAGTTCATAGGTGTATAATTGCAGCTTACTTCACTCTTCTCTTACATATTCACATGCTTGATAAGGGTCCTTAATTCTCTTTAAGTACTCTTAAAGCAAGAACCTATTTTGAAGGTATAATAGATACAGCAGTAAACAGTCCTACCATTTAGCTATTTCTTCATCTTTTCTCAGTCCTGAGTCCTAAGGTAGGACACTGCCATTTGAGTATACCTTACCAATATCCTATATGGAAATAGTATGTGAGAGATTTTAGTGTAGGTTTTCACCCTTGGACCATTGGTTGGCTATTGCAGGCCACCTTAGTGTTTGTTTCAAGGATAGCCTAAAAGTTGAGCCAGCCTCAGGATGTCTTCCAGATAAGCACGTGGTATTTGGATCATTGGTCTTTTTCCAGGGTTTAGTCCTCTTGTCATACTTTTTTTGTTTGCTTCTTTTATTACAGCTCTGGGCTTATTTATTGTTGGTTTATTTGTGACCCCCAGTCCCACCTCATAGTTGTCATAAGTTAGTGATTATGTCAGAATGGCCCAACTGCTTCCATCTTTTTTAGAAAAATAAAATTTAATAAGTCGTAGCCTAGAATATTTTGTGGTTGGCAGTTCGTGTCTAGAACCTGTTGTCTAGGTTATGTTTCCTTTCATAAAATAGTACTTTCAGTACATAAACATGTTTGACTCTTGCTGTCCTTTCTTTTCTCCCAACATAAGATCATCACAAACAGAAATTTTAAAGACTTTCACATACATTTGTAGAACTGGTTGAGGTTGCTTAGTAAAGATAATATACTGTTAATTGATCTCTGAAAGGTACAGATTGTTTTTCCATCTTTGCTGAGAATTGAGAATTCTTAACCTTTATATTTTCCTTTATATATTATGAAATAGCCTTTAATTCATTTCTTTGAATGTAATCATATAATGTATAAAGTTTTGTTTTGCAGAATAAGGAAAAATTGGAGAAGCTGAAAAGTCAAGCTGATCAGTTTTGCCAAAGACTTGGGAAGTATCGCATGCCTTTTGCTTGGACTGCAATCCATTTAATGAATATTGTTAGCAGTGCTGGGAGTTTGGAAAGAGATTCTACAGAGGTGGAAATAAGCACTGGAGGTGAGAATGTTTTATATAAAATATTTTTACATGTATAATGCTTTTCTTTTTCTTATATAGTCTTGTTATATTTGTAAGCTTTGCAATGTAGTGAGACATTAAAAGGGTTTTCTTTTTTTCCTTTAACGGGTGTATTGAGATGTAATTTACATACGTACAGTTTGCCCATTTAAGATGTATGATTCAGTGTTTTTTGTTATATTCATAAGGTTCAGCAAATGTCACCACAATCTAATTTTAGAACTTTCATACTCCTTAGTGGTCACTCTTCTCCTCAAGTCCCCAAACCTAACCAAACTGTAATTTATTTAGTCTGTATGGATTTGTCTATGCCAGACATTTCATATTAATAGAATTATACAATGTGTAATCTTTTGTGAGTAGCTTCTTTCACTTAGCATAATGTTTGAAAGGTTCACACATGTTGTTACATCTGGGTATAGTCCATTTTGAGTTAATTTTTGTACATGGTAAGAGGTAAGGGTCCAACTTCATTCTTTTTATGTAGATATCTAGTTGTCCCAACACCATTTGTTGAAAAGGCTATTCTTTCCCTATTGAATGGTCTTGGCACTCTTGTTGAAAATGAATTGACCGTCGACATATGGTTTTATTTCTGGACTCTCAGTTCTGTTCCATTGATATATATGCTTATGCTAGTACTATACTATCTCTATTATTTTAGCTTTGCAGTAAGTTTTGAAATGGGGAATAGTGGGTCCTCCAATTTTTTTAAAGATTATTTTGACTATTTTGAGCTCTTGCATTTTCATAAGAAGTTTAGGGTCAGGTGATAATTTCTGCACAAAGGCAGCTGGAATTTTGATAGGAATTACATTGATTTGGTAGATCAATTTGTGGAGTGTTGCCCTCATAACAATATTAAGTCTTCCAATCCGTGGAATGTTTTTCCATTTATTTAGATCTTAAAAGTTTATTTAAACAATCTTTTGTAGTTTTCAGTGTACAAGTCTTGCCCCTCTCTTGTTAAATGTGCATCCCAGTATTTTATTGGTTTTTGATGCTATTTTAAATGGATTGTTTTCTTAATTTCATTTTCCTAATGTTCATTTTTAGTAATAGAAATACAATTGGCTTCTGAATATTGACCTTGTACTTTGAAACCTTTTTGAATGTGTTTATTAATTCTAATTTTTTTTTCTTTTCTGGATTCTTTAGGATTTTCCATGTATAAGATCATGTCATCTGCAAATGAAAATAAGTTTACTTTTTTTTTTCCCCATCTGGATGTCTTTATTTATTTTTCTTTTCTAATTATCTTGACTAGAACCTCCTGTACCATATTAAAAAAAATGGCAAGAGTGGATATGCTCATCTTGTTCCTGAACTTAGGGGGAAGGCACTCAGTCTTTCACTATCAAGTATGATGTTTGCTATAGGTTTTTCATAGATGTAATGTAGTAGTTTGAGGAAGTTCCCTTCTATTCCTAACTTTTTGAGTGGTTTTGTCATGGAAGGATATTGGATTTTGTAAAATGCATTCTTTGAGTTTATTGAGATGATTTGTATGGTATTTTGCCCTGTAGTCTTTTAGTATGCTGTTATTGCATTAATTGATTAGTTTTGGATGTTAAACTAATCTTACACTTCTGGGAGAAGTCTCACTTGGTCATGGTATATAATTTTTTTTTATGTGTTGTTAGTCTGTTTCCTAGTATTTTGTTTAGTATTTTTGCTTCTATATTCCTAAGGGATATTGGTCTGTAGTTTTTCTTCCTTGTAATATCTCTGTCTGTTATTGGTATCAGGGTAATAATACTGGCCTCATTGAAAATGAGTTGTGATTTTTTCCTTCTGGTTTTTGGAAGAATTTGTAAACAATTGGTATTAATTTTTCATTGAAAGTTTGGAAGAATTCACTAGTGAAGCCACCTTGGCTTGGTCTTTTCTTTGTGGTAAGTATTTTCATTACTAATTATATCTCTTGTTATACATCTATTCATATTTTCTCTCTCATCTTGAGTCAGTTTCAGTACTGTGTATCTTTCTAGAAATGTGTTCATTTCATCTAAATTATCTAATTGTTATCTAACTGTTGACTTACAGTTATTCATAGTATTGTAGTATAATCCTTTTTCTCTCTAAGGTCTGCTGTAGTGATGATTTTAGTAATTTGAGTCCTGTCTATGTATTTGTTTTTTAATAAATTTATTTATTTTTGGCTGCATGGGGTCTTCGTTGCTGTGCAAGGGCTTTCTCTAGTTGTGGCAAGCAGGGGCTACTCTTTGTTGTGGTGTGTGGGCTTCTCATTGTGGTGGCTTCTTTTGTTGTGGAGCACAGGCTCTAGGCACGCAGGCTTCAGTAGTTGTGGCATGCAGGCTCAGTAGTTGTGGCGCATGGGCTTAGTTGCTCCACGGCATATGGGATCTTCCTGGACAAGGGCTTGAACCCATATCCCCTGTATTGGCAGGTGGATTCTTAACCACTGCACCACCAGGGAAGTCCCCTGTCTATGTATTTTTTTCTTCATTAGTTTAACTAAAGTTTTAAAAATTTTATCTTTTTGAAGAATCAGTTTTTGGTTTCATTGATTAGTTTTCTATTGTTTTCCTAGTTTCTATTTCATTTATTTCCACTTAGCTGTTGTCTTTTTTGGTATCCTTTCTTTTTTTTTTAACATCTTTACTGGAGTATTGCTTTACAGTAGTGTGTTAGTTTCTGCTGTATAACAAAATGAATCAGCTGTATATCCCCATATCTCCTCCCTCTTGCATCTCCCTCCCACCCTCCCTATCCCACCCCTCTAGGTGGACACAAAGCACTGAGCTAATCTCCCTGTGCTATGCAGCTGCTTCCCACTAGCTATCTGTTTTACATTTGGTAGTGTATATATGTCCCTGCCACTCTCTCACTTCGTCCCAGCTTACCCTTCCCCCTCCCTGTGTCCTCAAGTCCATTCTCTAAGTCTGTGTCTTGTCCCTAGGTTCTTCAGAAGCATTTTGTTTTGTTTTGTTTTAGATTCCATATATATGTGTTAGCATACAGTATTTATTTTTCTCTTTCTGACTTACTTCACTCTGTATGGCAGTCTCTAGGTCCATCCACCTCACTACAAATAGCTCAATTTCGTTTCTTTTTATGGCTGAGTAATATTCCATTATATATATGTGCCACATCTTCTTTATCCATTCATCTGTCGATGGACACTTAGGTTGCTTCTATGTCCTGGAAATTGTAAATAGAGCTGCAGTGAACATTTTGGTACATGACTCTTTTTGAATTATGGTTTTCTCAGGGTATATGCCCAGTAGTGGGATTGCTGGGTCATATGGTAATTCTATTTTCAGTTTTTCAAGGAACCTCCATACTGTTCTCCATAGTGACTGTATCACTTTACATTCCCTTGGTATCCTTTCTAATGCTTGCTTTGGGTTTAGTTTTCTCTTCTTTTTCTAGTTTGTTAAGATGTAAACTTAAGTTACTGATTTGAGATCTTTCTTTTTTTGTAATATAAACATTCACAGCTATAAATTTCTCTCTGAGAACTTCTTTAGTGATATATCATATGTTTGGGGATTTTGCATTTTCATTTTCCTATATCTTAAATGTTTTAAAATTTCCCTTGTTACCTCTTTGATCCATTGGTTATTCAGAAGTGTGCTGTTTAACTTCCACATGTTTATGAGTTTCTCAAATTTTCTTCTGTTATTGATTTATAGCTTAATTCCAGTGTTCTTGGAAAACATATTTTATATGATTTGAATCCCTTTGAATTTATTGTATTTTGTTTTATAGCTTATTATATAGTTTGTCTTAGAGAATTTCCTGTCTGTGCTTGAGAAGAACGTGTATTCTGCTTTTGCGTAGTGGTGTATTCTGTAGATGCCTGTTAGGTCTAGCTTGTTTATAGTTTTGTTTGTTTTCTACAACATAGTTGCTCTATTGGTTTTGAATTATAAGGTTATCTTGCAAGGACTTTGAACGCAAGTTGTCTTAAATTCTTTTTCAAACTCAAGTGCTAAGACTGAGGGGCCATTATATGGTGACCAAAATTTGCATTGTGTGCCTATTTCCTAGTAAATACATAGTTCCTCTATAGCTGTTCTTCATAGCTCATATTGGGTTATATGCATAATCTTTGTGTGGTAGAGACTTATTTTACACTGGAGACGTTTTTAAAGAGAACCCAAAGATTTAGGTGTAATGCTTCCTTACAGATCTCCCCAGAAGTGAAATTCTTCTGCTGTAATCAGTATTGCTGAGGGGATAATTTTCAACTTTAGTGGCTATTTTCCTGTTTGGAGGACTGCTTTAAAACACATTTTAAATATTATGGAAATGAATGTCTTACTTTTTTTCCTTGGTAGAACGAAAGGGGTCTTGGTCAGAGAGGAGGAATTCTAGTCTGGTTGGCAGAAGATCACTTGAAAGGACAACAAGTGGAGATGATTCTTGTAACTTGACCAGCTTTCGACCTGCTACTCTCACAGTGACAAATTTTTTTAAGCAGGTATTGTTCTGTCATGGAGGAATTCTAGGGGGCTATTCGTACTTAAATTTCTTGTGATTTCAGAAAAATCATAATTTTCCATGTATTACCTGTACATGTAGTAATTGATTGTGATTTTAACAAGTTAAAAAAATTAAGAATAAAAATAAAAAATATAATAAAAAATAATATTATAGCTGTTTTTTCATCATTATATTTATTTAAATGTTGGCATTGATTAGTAATGCTTCCAAATCAATCATCCACATCTGTATCCTATTTCTTTTTTTTTTTTTTTTTAATTTTTTTTTTTTTTATTTTTTGCGGTACGCGGGCCTCTCACTGTTGTGGCCTCTCCCGTTGCGGAGCGCAGGCTCCGGACCCGCAGGCGCTCAGCGGCCATGGCTCACGGGTCCAGCCGCTCTGTGGCATGTGGGATCTTCCCAGACCGGGGCACGAACCCGTGTCCCCTGCATCGGCAGGCGGACCCTCAACCTCTGCGCCACCAGGGAAGCCCCTGTATCCTATTTCTTAATTTTAATATTTTAACTTTTCTTAAGCATTGATATTTTATGGATTTTCTTAGAGTAGGTGTGTGGTTATATCTGTCTTCCCCACTCAAGTTGTTTTTGACCTAACATACCACATTCATGGTATATAGAATAGAAATTTCAGGCTCTAGTAGTGCATTTTTGTGCTAAAATTATTTTTATAGGTGAGTTTATAGGTCCAAAAAGTTCTTGATCAAAGATACTGTGTTCTTTGCAAGTATATTTCCTGTACTTGAGTCAAATCAGTAGTTTTCAAGTGCTGGTCATGATCCAGTAATAGTAATGGAATAGTAATGGAAATTTAGTAGATAACACCCAGCTTAAAAAAAAACAAACAAACCAGTAGAATAGAAAAATAATAGTGCATTGCACTTAGTGAAGTTAAATATTGCTTCAGTAGGCTTTTTCCCTCCAAGTTTTGTGTGCATGCATACCTGTCCATATGTGCATACATGGTGTATGTGCTACTGGATTTTGATGTAAAATGAATTTTATACTCTGAATCAGGATCAGAAAATTTCGAAAGTCTGTCTAAAGTAACCAGAGGACCAGAACATTTTAAGGATGGAAGAAAATTTGTATTAGTGTGATAAACTGGAGAAGGGTACTATGCATGTATTTTGGAGCGGATTAAAGGAAAATGCTAAGTATTGCCTCAGAATTCCTCCTTCTGTGGTGTTATTCTAAATAAGAGGGGAAAATCCTGGCCTAGTGACACCTTATAACTTGAGAGGGCAAGGTGTTTAGGGCAGGATGTGTTATGATTTGACAGCTAGCTGTCTAGTATAATGCTACAGTTATATATCAGTACCATTTACAGGCAGCTGCGCTGAGAGACTCAAATGGAAAATAAAGCAGGTGAGAAGGGTCTGAAGTGGTAAGGGTCTTTTTATAATGGATAATAGTGCAAGAAAGAATCTAGAAAAGGCCACAGTGTTACTTGGATGAGGTGATAGGCCACATTTAGCTATGGAAACAGGGCAGTAGATTTACTTGTTACAGTGACACAACCTTGTGGCTGTAACATTTCTCTCTCTCTTCGTCTTCAGCTGGTATATCACTTCTGCCACTATTTCCACAGCTTTTTTTTTTCTTCAGCATGTTTTATTATTGAACTAGTATTATAAACTTAAATCAGTAAGTCATCCATCCACCCACCCACCTGTTTATTCAACAGATTTTTTTTTTTTTTTTGCGGTAAGTGGGCCTCTCACTGCTGTGGCCTCTCCTGTCACGGAGCACAGGCTCCGGACGCGCAGGCCCAGCGGCCATGGCTCACGGGCCCAGCCGCTCCGCAGCATGTGGGATCTTCCCAGACCGGGGCACGAACCCGTGTCCCCTGCATCGGCAGGCGGATTCCCAACCACTGCGCCACCAGGGAAGCCCTCAACAAATATTTTTTGAGCATTCATCATGTACTGAACACTGTTGGAGACTGGTAACTGGAAACTGGAACAAAGTGATTGTGAAAACTTAAAAAAGGATGATTGCTGGAAATATGGAGCAATGGAAAGCATTTACACTTGACTTTTGTACAGTTCTATAATTTTTTAACTATTAACATATATGATATTTATAAGTATTTTTAAATAGCTAGGATATTATGCATCAGGCAAGTGCATATTAAGTAAAAAGCAGAGTTTACAATTTTAATAAAGTAGAATTCAAGGTACAATTTCTCCTAAATGAGATACAGAAGGCAGGTTATTTATTTACTTATTTATTTGTTTGTTTGTTTGGCTGTGCCGGGTCTTAGTTGTGGCACGTGGGATCTTCTTTGCAGCATGCGGTATCTTTTGTGATGCACAGGCTCTTTGTTGCGGTGCGAACTTCTCTTTAGTTGTGACACACGAGCTCTAGAACGTGTAGGCTCAGTAGTTGCGGCATACGGACCTAGTTGCCCCATGGCGTGTGGGATCCTAGTTCCCCAACTAGGGATCGAACCCTTGTCCCCTGCATTGGAAGGTGGATTCTTAACCACTGGACCACCAAGGAAGTCCCCAGGTTTTTTTTTTTTTAAATGAGAGATTACTGTCCATGATTGGGATATAGTAATCAGGAGTGTTTATGTACAGATTTGAAATGTGTCAGGCCAAAATTATTGGAAATACATAGAGATTTAAAAACAAAAATTAAATCCATACATTAGTTTTAAGGACATTTGTTCTATTTGTTGACATGTATAGAAGTTATCTGTTGCTTCAGGAGTACATAGCAGTACATGCAGTGTGGAGGGGTGAGTGTCAGCTAGGCTTATTCACATGTTTGGCGATTGACTGGGGTCAACTGATCTAGACTGACTTCTGCTGGGAAAACTGAAATGATTCAGACCTTTTCCATGTGTCTCAGCTTCCACTCTTATATTCTAGCAGGCCAGCTTGGTCATGTTGTTATAGCAGTGACAGAAGTTCCAGAGAGGGGGCAAGCTTACTTACGCAAATGCTTTTCAAGTCTCTGTATCATGTTTGCTTACTGATTAGAACAAGTCTTGTGGCCAAGCCCAGGGGAAAGAATTGTGTCCCACCCAACAAAAGGCATGGAAACAGGCAGGGAGTAAAGAATGGAGGCCATTGATATAATCAGTTTAACAAGTGAAGTAGACAGAAATAATTGAATCTTGAGATAATTTGAATGTATTCTAAATAAGGACCATTTGAAGATCTGTATTCATTTCTGTACTCAAAAGGAGAGAATATGCTCTTTTAGTAACTGATGGAACATTTACAATAATTAATTGTATATTTAGATCACTGAAAAAATCTTCTTGAAGTCAGATTCTCTAACTATAACTCAGTAAAACTAAAAACCATTTATAAAAGTATTGACAAAAATCTCCAAACACTTAGAAAATAAAAATCACTTTTTTTTTTTTTTTTTTTTTTTTAAAAATCACTTTTTAAAATAATGGCATAAAAGAAGATCAGTTCTGTATTCTGTTTAGAATACAATTGTGAACAAATGAGATCTGGCTCAAGGTGAGCTCACAGTAATAAAGGAGGCTTAAGTATGTTTATTACCAAATAGGATAAAAAGACAGTATATGAATTATGCATTAAAAATAATAAGATGTCAAATGCAGGAGGTTTGGATGAATAAAATGTAAAGACTTTTGAATAAAAGAATAAAATCAATCTCTACCTATTTTAACTGTAAGAAAAAATATTACTTTAAATTGATAATTCTTTGTTAATTGGATATGGTTCGGTTTTTTTGTCTCTTTTCCCCCATTGATTGAGGTCTTTTTAGAGTTTTCTTTCTGGTCTTATTATTGGGATAGTTGTCTTGTTTTTTTTAAGAGTAGTTTTTTGTTGTTACTTCTTTCTTTTCTTTTTCAAATGTAGCCAATGCTCTATATTTTGCATTTAAGAAATTTGGTGATATAAAGTTGAAAAGACCAATGAAAACTCAAGTGTAACAAATTTATGAGTGTCTAGATGTCAAATGCAGGAGGTTTGGATGAATAAAATGTAAAGACTTTTGAATAAAAGAATAAAATCAATCTCTACCTATTTTAACTGTAAGAAAAAATATTACTTTAAATTGATAATTCTTTGTTAATTGGATATGGTTCGGTTTTTTTGTCTCTTTTCCCCCATTGATTGAGGTCTTTTTAGAGTTTTCTTTCTGGTCTTATTATTGGGATAGTTGTCTTGTTTTTTTTAAGAGTAGTTTTTTGTTGTTACTTCTTTCTTTTCTTTTTCAAATGTAGCCAATGCTCTATATTTTGCATTTAAGAAATTTGGTGATATAAAGTTGAAAAGACCAATGAAAACTCAAGTGTAACAAATTTATGATTGTCATATATATATATATATATATATATATATATATATACACATACATATATGTCTGTTTTCTGTCTATATTCTTGTTTTCTTCTCTTTATCTCCCTCTAACTTGCATCATTTTTTCTATATTTTAGAGTGCCCTGTAACCCCTTATAAACACAGATAATGGGCTGTAAATAAATCTATAAAATTTAAAAATAGATAGCAATATTATAGCTCAATACAACTTGTAAGCAAGAAGGAAGAAAATAGGTTAGCATATTTATTTTTAATCATAATTGTATTAATTTAATTTTACTTTTCATTCAGACTGAATTGAAGGAAGAAGGGCAGGATTATTAACAGGCAGTATAAACTTATTTTCAATGTACTATATTTTTAAAATCTAATACTTTTTCCTCTATTTTTAAAATTAGGAAGGAGATCGCTTAAGTGATGAAGATCTATACAAATTCCTTGCTGATATGAGAAGGCCATCTTCTGTTTTACGACGACTAAGACCTATTACAGGTATTTTAAGATTTTGTGTAAATGTGATGACAACTATTATCATCATTAATAATTGTATTTTTTATAATTATCTATTCCTTTTTCCAGTTATCTAGCCCATACATGTTTCTGTGCTCAAGACCTGTCAGCCTTCTTCATTTCATTATTCTGCTCTCATGTAGTCTAACAGTTTGGATGCAGGATTCAGTACCTTTGATAATTTGAGTACGGAAATGAGAATGATGAATAACATTGTGGCTTAAAATTATTTTCTAGAGGGAAAAAAATACATGTAATGGTAGATATTCAGAAATAGATTCATATTATGATCAGAGCAAACCATTCCAGAGTAAAACTATTTTGAAATCTACCAAATTTAAAGTAAATCATTTAATCTTCAAAATGTTTTCTTGTTTCTATACTAGATCCCTCTGGTTTTTTTCTTCTTTTTCCCCCTCTTCTTCCTTTCCATTCATTCATTCAGTAAACATTTATTATTTTATGTCTTTATGTCTGTATTAGTAATTTGTAAGTTTGAGACTTGATAAGATGAAATAATTCAGAGATCTGAGATGATAGCAATTTTGTTTTCTTCCCAGACTTCTTGCAAAAATAGGATCTAAATCCTTCCAAAAATACTAATAGTGTGAAGTTGTTATTTATTATGTTTACATTGTTTTTATAATGTATTTTTATATGCAGCTCAGCTGAAGATAGACATTTCTCCTGCACCTGAAAATCCCCATTATTGCCTAACACCAGAGCTGCTTCAAGTGAAGCTTTACCCTGACAGTAGAGTTAGACCTACCAGAGAAATTTTGGAGTTTCCTGCAAGGGATGTCTATGTTCCAAACACTACTTACAGGTAGCACATTTTAATTTTGGAGAATTCCGAAATAAGATACTATATATTCTAATATTAATAGAGAATGAAACTCTTCAAAAATCTTTTGTAGCTTTGTTATTCCATTTCTTCATGATTTTATTAATAGCTGTAATGTATTAAGCTATTGCTGTGCAAGAGGTATAATGTTAGTTACTTTACATACATTATCATTTAATGTTCATAGCTTGAAGTAGGTATTACCTTCATTTTAGAAGTGAGTAAACTGAGGGATAAGGAGGTTATACTTTACTGTGTTGGAGCTAGCATTTGAATTGTGGGTTGTTAGGTTAAAACATTTGAACTCCTAGTTACTGTATTTCCTCATGTGTTCTTATTAGCAGAATCTAGCATTACACATGAATCATATGTATGTGCCTACACTATGTTCTAACAATAAACAATATCTGGTGATTCTACATTGCTCAGAGAATACTTGACACAAGGTTATTGGATAGGCTTTTAGGCCGAACCTGCATAACTCCAGGGGTACCATTTAGATATACTCTTTATAAATGAGGCTTCCTTTATTTGTGAATGCTGAGACCATGACTTGACATGTCTACTGGGATACCCAACAGGGCCGCTCAGACATAAGTTTCTGCCTAGACTTCCCCATCTTAATGTATTTCACCACCGTTTACCCAGTTCCTGAGGCCAAAAGTTTTGGAATCAAAATGATTTCTCTCCTTTTGTTATTCCTCACATTTACTCCTCCACAAAGTTTTGTAGGCTCTGCTTCAAAATGAATCCCAAATCCAATACTTTGTACCTCCTCCACCTTTAAAATTCTAGTCAAGTTACCATCCAGATCAGCACTGTCAAATAGAAATATAATGGGAACCACATTTGTAATGTAAAATTTTATAGTTGCTACATTAAAAAAAATAGAAACAAGTTAAATTAATCATGTTATTTAACCCAATATATCTAAAATAGTATTTTAACATGTAATAAATGTAAAAAATTCTTTTACTTTTCTTTCACTCCTGCTAAAAATCTTCAAAGTCTGGTGCGTATTTTACACTTAAAGCACATCTCAGTTCAGATGAGCCACATTTCAAATGGTCAATAGTCAGATGGGACTAGAGGCTAGAATATTGGACAGCTGCTGATCTCGAATTTTGTGTACCTTTTAAAATTTGATCTTATTTCTACCCCTGCCTCAGTCAATTCTCAGCGTTGTAGTCAGAGAGATTTTTAAAACATATAAATCAGATCATTTATTCCTCTGCCTAATGCCCTCCAGTGGCTTCTATTATAAGCAGAACAAGAATGAATTTTTTTATAGTAGTCTATAAGACTATATGATCTGGCTCCTGCCTTTCTCTAACATATCTTACTAATCTCTGTCTTGCTCATTTTAGCCTCAGTGGCCTTTTTGTTCATCCTTGAACAAACAAAATTCTGCCTAAGATTTTTTGATTTATTTTCTTCTCTTTGCCTATTATGTTTTTCCCCAGATAGTCACATGACTTGATTCCTTATTCAGACATATATCTGCTTACAGGACATTCTTGTCACCCTAACTAAAAAGATCTGCTGCTTCCCTACTCTAGCTTTTTACCCCTCCTTGTATTTATCATTATCTGGCACTGTAATATGTAGTTATATGATCATCTTTTCTCTTTCTCATTAGAATGTAATTACTGTAAAGGGCAGGGACTTGTCTGTTTTGTTTACCACTTTATCTCCAGCATCTAGAATAGTGTACAAGCACATGGAGAGCACACAGTAAATACTTACTCAGTGAGTTAAGAAATAAGACATTTTACAGTGGTATGAATGGAATTTAGAGTCATGCAGATATGGGTGTGACTTCTGACTCCACTGTTTATTGTTTAAGTAACTTGTTTTAAGTTACCAATTTATTGGCACTCAGTTTTATTAATAAAATGTGAGATGATAATACCTGTCTTCTCTTGTGAGGGTACAGAGCGCAAAGCATTACACGTGATTGGCACATAGTGTGAGTAAAATTCCTGGAAGATAGGCTGAAGAAAATATATACTGCTTTTTCAAAAGAAACAGGTAATATAAGTATTCTCCTATAAATTATATATATAACTATTTAAAAGGACATGGAATAAAGAAGTGATCCAAGGTTTGTATTGAACAATTTAGAGGTTGTCAACTCTCTCTTATCTAGTACAGGAATCTCATCTAGAACATTCCTAACTTGTGTTTATCTGTCTTTCCTCTGCTTGGATTATTTCAGAGACAGGGAAAATGGAATTGGGGACTATGAGGGGTCTTTCCTTTCATTTTCCTACTTACCTTTGTTATTTATTTACATATTTATATTTTTTAAACAAATTATATGAATATACTTAAAGTTCACATAGTTCCATAAGGCTTAAAATTAAAAACAGAGGTCCTTCATCTTATTCCTACCAACTTTTCCCTATGCCGTTGTCTAATCTTTATTGTCAGTCACTAGTAACTCTTTTTGATCCTTCTTTTGGTATTTTACTCTTTGTTTCTAAATAGCATGTTCATGCTGCTATTTCTTGATTCTTTTCCAAGATTTAACTCTGATATCTCCTCCTTAAAAAAATACATATGCTTGCATAAATCCAGAAAAAAAATATACTTGTCAGCTCTGTAAAGCTTCATATTATCAATTATTTCCTCTCTTGCACCTTCCTTGGTCCCTTTGCAACTAAATTATAAGTTAGTATAGCAGGGGAAGTTTTCTAGGCTCACTAGGCTTACTGTACAGTTGTCATCTTAGAGCCTATTCACCATTTTCCTAGAAATTCTGTTTGCATTTCTTTTGCAATGGAGTTCTTATCTCCTATATATTTTTTTCTTTCTTGGTTTACTCATTATACTGAGAGCCTTTAGTATCTTCCTGGATTAGGGTGTAGGAAAGTACCTGCACATATTATATGCTTGATAGAAGTTAGTCATTATTATTATCATTGGCTTTATTACATTACATTTACCCAATCGTTACACAACTTGAGAGAGATTGGTTTGAAAGCTTAAGGATACTGGGCTTTTGGGGTATAATTAGCTAAGAGAATGATTTTAAAAAGGAAGGTTATCAAAGTCACTAGTGGCCTTTTTTGTATTATTACTTGGGCCTTCAGTGTCCAGTGAGACCTGAATACCAAATCGTATAGGTTGCTTATTCTACTTAGAACTGTGAAAAAATTTTAGTCTCAGGCAGCTAATATTTTTTAGGAATTTATAATTTTTAAAAAACCTTTCACTTATCTAGAAAATCTAGCATAGGTAGAAATAATTTTAGAATGACAGAAGGAGATATACTCAGCAGATATCAGCTGACACACAGATATCATAAAATTTTACATAAATTTCCATAAATATTTGCTGACTGAATTGTTGTATTGGATCACAATAATACTCTTCTAGCTCAGTTTGAATTCTTTCTACCTTCTGAGGCATGTTTCAAGGTATGTTTCAAGGTAAGCAGTGATTTCTGATAATACGTGTTAGTAGGCATTATGCAATCTATATGTGTACATTTTCCCAGTGAATGATGTTTAAAAAAGAAAGTAAAGTTGACACAAGGACTCCTTTTAGTTTATATATAGCCATTATCTCTTTAACTCTGCACAGCAGCCTGCACAGAGCCAATACAATTATCCGTTTTATAGATGACAGAGCTGACATACTGTAGGGTTCAAATTTCTATCTGAAAAAACAGGAATTTAAGCATTTTTAGTGTGAGTTTTAAGAAAGTATTTGCACATTGTATTTATTTTTAGTAGTAAACTTGAGTGTACTTTAAAGGGTTTCAAGGGATAAAAAATATTAAAAAAATTATTGTCTGAGTAGAGGGAGAATGAATGGACGTGATTGACGCAAACATTTGACAAGTGAGAAATCATAGGGAGGACTGTATTCTGAAAGTGGCAGATCTCCTATTACTTAACACCTATTGCTTCCAATTTTTATAGTTATCAAATAATTTAGAAAAAACTATCTAAAAGGATATGTATGTAAAAAATATATATTTTTTAGTTTAATTTTTTATGTTTTACATTAAAATATGCTTTTACAGATATTATTGAGATTTCTCTCTCTTTTTTAACGTTGTAATATTTTATTTCAAAAGAACCATTTAGTTTTCCTCTACACATGATTTTTTTTTTTAACATCTTTATTGGAGTATAATTGCTTTACAGTGGTGTGTTGGTTTCTGCTTTATAACAAAGTGAATCAGTTATACATATACATATGTCCCCATATCTCTTCCCTCTTTCTCAAAGAGATTTGTTTTAAAAAAATCTTTACTAAGCTATACCTAAAGTTAGAGATTTTCACATTCAAATAAAGTCTGTCTTTTTTTCCCCCACCACATGTGGTTGTTCACTTATTCTTTTAAAGTTAACACAGAAGGGACTTGGTCTGTTCAAATCCTCTATAGGGGTAAATGAGAATGCACAGATACATGATAGTTTTGTGTTTTTTTTTTGCGGTACGTGGGCCTCTCACTGTTGTGGCCTCCTCCGTTGCGGAGCACAGGCTCCAGATGCGCAGGCTCAGTGGCCATGGCTCACGGGCCCAGCCGCTCTGCGGCATGTGGGATCTTCCCGGACCGGAGCACGAACCCGTGTCCCCTGCATTGGCAGGCGGACTCTCAACCACTCACCACCAGGGAAGCCCTACATGGTAGTTTTTAGCAATTAGGAACTGAATAACATATTTCTTATTGTGCAAAACAAGTGGAGATAATTTATATCAATTGCTTGCTTTATCAAGAAAATACTTATGTTATCACTCTATCTTAGAAGAAATGCTAGTGCAGTTGTTACATTAAGATAATCAAATAAAAAACTTTCTTACTCATGGAAAAAATTTTTTTTGTTGAATATCTGAAATCACTTGAAAGTTAGGTAGTAGATTGTGTGTAATGCTACTCATGTTCCAAATTTGTACTTGATGACCACTGTTGCACTTGAGTTAAAAGATCATGGTACATCTAATTAAGCAAATGCCCGTGTGTTTTATTGACATCCAGTTTTTAAGAGATATGTCGTAGAGCACGATATTCTTGGTGAGACTATTAAGAGTTAGTTTCTTTCCCCCAAATAGCCTTAGTTGTAATCACCTATTGAACTTTCATATCTTTGTTCTTCTTCCATTTCGTAGAAAGACCATATCCAGCAAATATGCTGTTACCAAGAATATAAGAATGAATACAGTGGTTCAGACTTGGTGACACTGAGAAACAAAATGAAAGGATGTGGTTCATTTTGATCCGGACCTTAGTTAGCAGTTAGTAATACACCCCCATTCATCTCTCAGTAATCCTTAGTAAACCTATATTATCTGTGACATTAACCTGATTATAGTTTTAAACTTTTTATAGTGGAAAATTACGAACATACACAAAAGTATATAGAATAGTACAATTAACCTCCATTGTCATTCTTATTTCATCTATTACCTGTTCCTTTTTTTCTGTAATACTTTAAAATGAAGCCTAGTCATCATATCATTTCACCAGTCAGTCCTTCAGTTATGTATTTCTAACAGATAAGAACTTAAAAAAAATTAGCCCCAATAACACTTGAAATGTTTTATAATTATAATTTATAATTATAAATGCTTTATAATTTTACCCTGTATCAGTTTTCTCCTGGGTAGTTTAATAAGTTTATTGTATAGTGATTGAATTTTTTCCCTAAAATTCTGTTTCTAGGAATAGCTTGGTCAATCAAAGTAAATGTGTACAGTTGGCCCTTCATATTAGCAGGTTCCACATCTGCAGATTCAAACAACTGAAGATTGAAAATATTTGGAAAAATAAATTCCAGAAAGATCTAAAAAGTAAAACTTGAATTTGCTGTGTACTGGCAACTATTCACATAGTGTTTGCATTGTATTAAGTATTAAAAGTAATCTAGAGATGATTTAAAATATGCGGGAGGATGTGCATAGGTTATATGCAAACACTTAACCATTTTATATAAGGTACTTGAGCATCCACGGATTTTGGTATCCTCAGTGGTCCTGAAACCACTCCCCTTGGATACCAAGGGAAGACTATACTACTTATATTATGACATGAGAGCCATGTAATTCATGTTTCTTAAACCAGGTTATCATATGATGGTAGGTCTCCCTTCAGAGTTGGGGTTCTTAATACCATTTGGCAGTCTTGTGAATCCTTTGATTCTTGTTTGGGAATAATCTTTCTGAATGTATAAAATGAAATACATAGGATAACAAAGGAAATCAATTATATTAAATAACAATTATCAAGATTTTAAGTTGTGATATGTTTCTTTATTAATGAATTAAATAACAAGATCTAGCTGCAGGTCTAAAAACTACCATATTCTCTAGGTAGTAATAAGCGTGAACAGTGTTTTAAGATGTCTGCAATAGTTGTGATATAAAGTCATGTATGATTTCTATTAATGACAAAGTCTCATGTATTGCTAATACTGGTATAGTTAGTTTCCTGCATTCAAAATTTAAGGAAGTGTAAATTTCAGTGAAAATTAAGGAGTATTTTTTTTTCCATTCAAGTTTTCGGTTCTCTGCTTTAGAGAGTATTGGTCTTTGTTTTTATTTTTAGTTTTCATAGATGTCACAAACTATTGCCATACTCCACTGTTTTGGTTTTGCCCTAGATATAGCACTCTGGCTTTTATACTATTTAATTGGTCCTAGTTTATTTTAACTACAAAAATTCTTGATTTGAGAGGTCTGTTCTCTAACATTTTAACATAGCCACCCAGGAGTTTTTAACTAGGGGCTTGAACATGGTGGAGTGTTATCTCAGACTCCAAGGGAAGGAGTAAAATTCCAGAAACAGCAGCAGAATGTGAGGAGAGCACTTTTGTTCCCCTGTCCTGAGAGTTAGAGTATTTTCTGTTAGGAAGCATTTGTACGGAGTATTTACTTAAAGAGATGTGAATAGTGATACCCAAGATCCAGTTTTTGCAAGTATATACATTTGTTTAGAACTTTGTAGTTCATACAGCCATTCAAATACAGTATCTTACTTGATAATTACAGGTCCATGAAGTAGATTTGACAGAGTTATTATTATTCCCATATATATGGGATATGGAAACTGAGGCTTAGTTGCCTATTTGAAGATAAACAGAGCCTTACATCTTTAAAGATACAGGTTATTGCTTTGTCAAATAAATGTAATCATTTTGTTAGATGTATGATTGTTCTTGGGATTAAACATATGAATTTAGGAAAACAGTTTTTATATTTGAGATGGAATCTCTGATTTTATATTTTCTAAAATGTCATTGAAACCTCATTTTATAAAGGCTTATTAGGGGGATTGTTAATCCTATTTTCATGACCTTGAACTGCTCATTTCACACCAATTGAGTAATTTTGCCCTATTTGATTTGCCATGAAAACACTTTGGACTTTGATAAAAGGGCCAGCATTTGATCACTTTGTAGTACATGCATAAGTGCAATGTTTGTGGTTGTTAGTTATGGGAGAAAAACAAAAGGACATTTGATTATTCTATAACAGAATGTGGAATATGTAACAATACATATTTGGAATAGGTTTTATAAGGAGGTAAATAGTAGATACTCAAATACTGATTAATGAATACATTTTTGATTAATGAATGAGTTAATTGATTTCCATGAGTTATTAGGAAGAAAAGATACAAGCGTGAAAACATGCTGATTCTAGGATGGCAGGATTTAAATAGATTATACTACAGTAGGTAACTCCTACATGAGAAATGTATATACTTTCTCTCAGTAAAATTCACACTAGTTCAGAGTAAACTCTTGGTATAGAAATTCTGTAGGAATTCACTAAAATCAAGTAGATTGACTATCTTTGGTGCTGTTGGGGTTTTTATTACTATTTTCCACTATTTTTAGTGTTATGATTTGCCAGATTTATTTTTCTGTCTTGTCTTTACTTGTAAAGTGCCAATTGAAGGGGTCCAGACAGTAATGCTGCAAGGTTTCAGAGGAAGGGCCTCCATTTACTAGGATACTTGTGGAATAAGTGAGATCCTCTGTGCTACCCTTGAAGTATAAATAGCATCTAGCCAAGCAGAAAGGTGTGGAGAGGTATTCTAGGAAAATGGAACGGCATTAGGAAAGTATACAGGGGATGTTTCAAAGTGAATAATTTTAATTAGATCTGAGGGTTTGTGTTGGGCAGGAAATGGTTAAAGAAGTATTTTGGCGTCAGATTATAGAAATCCTTGAACACCTGGAAGAGATTTGGATTTTGCTTTGTAGGCTTATGCTCTTGTAATTGGGGTACACATTCTTGTGAGGGCACAGCTAAACGAGATATGCAAGTCATGGTAGAGGAGAGGTGGTACACAAAGTTAATTGCAAAGCCAAAGATGCCTCCTGGGTTCTAAGCTTTTATGAGTGGAAGCATGGTAGTGCCATTAATATATATAAAGAAATAAGGCATGGACATATATACACTACCAAACGTAAGGTAGATAGCTAGTGGGAAGCAGCCGCATAGTACAGGGAGATCAGCTCAGTGCTTTGTGACCCGCTGGAGGGATGGGATAGGGAGGGTGGGAGAGAGGGAGATGCAAGAGGGAAGAGATATGGGAACATATGTGTATGTATAACTAATTCACTTTGTTATAAAGCAGAAACTAACACACCATTGTAAAGCAATTATACTCCAATAAAGATGTAAAAAAAAGAGAGAGAAATAAGGAGGAGAGTGTGAAAAGGTAAAAGGGAGAACCAGCAGAGGCTGTAAGGTATTGATGAATTTGTTATTTGATAAATTGAGTTTGAAGAGGCTATAGGATATCAGAAGGAGAAATGGCAGGTAGGCAATGGAAGAAGGGGAACTGGAGAGAGATCTGGGAGTAATATGTAGATTTGGGAACTTTATTCATGGAAAAAGATGAGTCCATGAGAGTAGATAGAATTTCTGAGGGTCAGAGTAGAAGAGATGACTGAATATTGTCCATTGGTCCACAATGCTTAAGACTAGGATGGATTAGGGCTTTAAAGATGGGTTCAAGTTGGAGATAATCCTTGGAGAGTATAGTAGTATTGTGGAAGCAAAATGAAGGTCAAGTTTGAGAAAAGAATATTGTTATTAGTAAGTAGTAGAGAAACCAAAGGGAATGTGGTCTAAGAGGTCACTAGATTTGACAGTTGTGTTAGTGGGACAATTAGAACACTTTTGGCAAACTAGTGAGGACAGAAGGACACAATTTTGTGAACCATAAAGAAAAAAAATCCTTTTTCTTTCTCTACCAGAATTCTCTCTCAATCTGAGCTTTATATACAGAAAAAAACTCACTTAATGTTCCTAAATGGAACAAAATGAAACATATTGTGTGAGAATTATAAAAAATTGGAAAACAGAGACAAAAATTGGTATATTAAATAATGCATTATTTTGCATTTGAAAGCTTCCTATTTTAAGCCATTTTGGCATTCTCGCTCTAAAAAGTCAATTTGGACAGCTTGAATGTGGTTCTGAAAAAAAGAAAACCTACTCTTGCCTTTATTCTTTTGTATTTTTTGGAACAAAATATTTATGTAGGATCCACATAGATCATCCATATTTGCATGTATCATACAGTAAAAATATATATGACATATATTGGATAATTTAACATACAGAATGCTGAATATTTATTGACTAATGTGAGTCACTGTATAGCTTGGGCACTAACCTTTAAAAATTGGATTTAATTCAAGACTTTATTTCTCCTTGGTAGTTTCTTTAAAAACGTATTTAAAAATAAATACTGACAAGTGATACTATGGTCAAAATATCCTCTAATAATTCTTGAGGATTTAGAATTTAAATTATTTAAATTAGAAATAACATAATCATACTTCTATTGGATGTCAATAAAAACTGCAAGAATTGGACTTCCCCTGACTCCATGCCTCCACTACAGAGGGCACGGGTTTGATGCCTGGTCGGGGAACTAAGATTCTGCATGCTTTGGCACAGCCAAAAAAAAAAAGCTACAAGGTTTAAAATTTCTATAATTTAGGGGACTGAGTCTTTATTGAATTTGGAAACATACATGAACATCTCTCAGACTATTTAAACATTTAGTTACTTGTTATGATTCTTAATTGTTTGAAAACCTACACATAAGTATTAGACTCACACTGTGTTCAGGGGGAATAAATGATAAAACTTTAACTTGATGCCACCAATACATTCATTCTTATTGTATTCTGACAAGATCCCTTTAAAATTATTTGTTTTCACAATATTAAGTGTTAAAATATGTATACAGTACAGATAAGTTAACAAACAAGTTAAGCTACAGCAGTACTTGATATTTAAAGTCAATATGACTTAGCAGTTATGATCTACTGTATATAAGACTGTGAATCTATTTCAGTACAGTATTTCATCCTGCTTCATTTGGCTTCATAAACAAAGCATACCAAACATTTACTCCAAATTATTTTGTAGCAAAATGAAGTATCAGTTTTAAGATTCATATTATCGATTTTCACATGTACTCTGAACTGACTGAATTTTAGTTTTGAAATTAATATTACAGCATTTAAGAAATGTACAGTTATTAGTCCTTTATAGTTATTCAAGTTTAGAATTTTAGCAAGAAAAGTAGTTTTTAAACTGAGGAAGTTGTAAAATTAGCTCACATGATGACTTTGAAAATAAAAGTCTCTTTGTAAGTTTTTTATTTAGAAAGGTTATTTGAAAATTCACCCATTGGTTACAATTCAGATTGTGACCATCTAAAATTGATTCGCACATCACAAAATATATGAATAAATGATCATAAGAATTTTGATTGAGAAAGGTAAATGGTGTTCTTTGAGGTGATGTGATGATATGTTTACTATTAAGTTGGTAGTGGCTTTAATATAAAGAATTTATTTCTAAAGCCTTCTATTAGGGATTTAATACCAGATTTTTAAACCACAGTAATTTCGGATGAGTTTAATGTTTAATTTATTGGCTTTTTAAATTGCCTCAGTTCATTCAGAATTTTCTGAATCTGTTGGGCGGATCAACATTTTGGTTGATTTGATAGAGTATAACCTTCCATTTTGAGACTTCCAGCATATTCCTCTTCTCCTCTCTGGCTTAGTCTTTGCTTTTGGCTTGTTATATTTACCATTTAGGTTGTTTTCCCCACATACATCATGGCACCACCAACCTCCTAAAAAGGATAGATACGCAGATTAATAGATACAAACTCATACATAGTTACTGTTATTATATTTCTCCAGTGAGTATATCTTCATTTCTTATAACAGTGTTGTATACATATATTCCAATTTAAAATAATTTAAACAAGTCTCATATACCTGACCAAAAATAAAATATCTGAGAAAGGTTAGAGGTAAAATACGTACTCAAACTAGAATCAAGTTAACACTTACGTTGAGACGTTTACCTATAGAGAAAATGTTTATATTGGATTCAGATTTTAAAGAATTGTCTGACATTGAAAGATATTAGCTATTACTTTGGGAAGATATTTTGAAACTTTGAAAATAAAATATTTATATTAGGAACAGGTTACCTGAATTACTTTCTGGACAATTGAAGTGTCCTTTTGCTTTGTGATCCCAAGTAGAAAACATCAAATCTTTGTGTTCCGGGAGTGCGTTGGGGACATTGCCAGCAATCTCAACTAGATGTAGTGTATAGTTGGTTTCATGATCTCCCAGGTGAAAAGAATATTCAATATAATGCTTGTTGTCTTTCCAATCTTCTAGCTCAATTCGTAAGATATATTTAGATTGCTTTACTAGGGCGTATATCTTCTCTAGACCCAACCAAAATTCTCCTGAAAAGAAAAGTTGTAAAAATCTGTGGATTGTTAACTGCAGATTAGGCAGCAACTATTTTTTTTGAGAGTGTTCTTTTTTTCTTTGGTGTAAGTAGGTTAGATGTTTTAGTCTTGAATCCCTTGGTTATTTTAGTCTCGTAAAATATTTCTTTTTAAAACAATTTTATTCAAGATAGTTATGTTAAAATAGTAATAGGTATTAAAATACAACAAGTGTTAAAATAGTAATAGGCCTACCTAAAGTCTGATTATCCTTTCTGAAATGGATATTATCAGGCATATTTCACAGGTGAAACGTGTTAGACTATTATAAGTACTTTTAGGGCTAGTCATTGGTAAAATGTCTAACTTCTGGGTCCTTATATGTACTGGCTTTACTGTCAGCTGTTTATTAATATGAATATACTATCAAGAGATTTGTTAAGTATTTCCAGAGACTTGTATAATAATGTAATTTTCCTCAAATATAATCTTGGCCTTTGATATTTGCTTGATATATACGTTTTCTTTGTAGAAAAAGAAGGAAATAAATTAAAAAAACATTTTAAATTAAAAAGCATAATTTTTAATAACTTCTCTATAATTAAAAATTTTTATTTGGAATTAAAAATATAACATATTGTAAATACAAATAGATATCTCTGATTATCACAATTACTCTCTAATTATCCCTTTTATTAAAGCATTTAAGGAAAAAAGTCAAAATTTCCTTACTGCTGTTGAATTTGTAGATTTCATTTTAAGAATTGCAAAATACAAATGGCTTACTTTCTTGTAGAAATAAGTGAGTACTCTAGATTCTCTCAGAAGAAGATTTGGAGCTACAAAACATCACTGATTCTACCTTTTAGTTAGGGATTTAACTGGTAGTTTGAATACAGAATTGTTTAAATGATCAAGTAGTACTGAATGTTTAAAAATTCGATATAATAATGGATGTTATCCACTTTATTAATGAGTACATGTACATCACTCATGGATTTTTATAATATGCTTTTTGGATTTTAAACCTCTGTCATTTATTTTTATTTTGCTTATTTTGTTTTTTACCTTATTTTGTGGTCAAAATATAACAATTTTCATTGAATTAAACTAAATTTTTTTTAAACCACACATTGTATAGTATACATTTATCATATTTAAATAATTGAAATCTAAACATTTTGTACTGTACATCTGACAGCTTCCTTGTGCCTTCCAACTTCCAAATAGTTAATATCTAAAATGTTAATAAGAAAGTAGAATGACCAGTGATAAGGATGGTTTTCTTTGTAGCCCATTCATAGCATTTAGCATTTATTTGAAGCACTTAGCCCTTAATCAAATTTATCTTTGATAATTATAATTATGATAATTAGAAGCCATCCAATTAAATTGTGATAAGTATACATAGAACAGACATGTAATTGTGAAAAGTGTAATTCAAATAAAGACACTTGTAATAAGTTCAGTACTTACAAATGTGTAGTTATTTGTTAATAATTTATATGAAGGCTGGGAGTGTTCCTCATTCATTGTATTTCTAATGCCCAGTCTGTAATAGGCTCTTAATAAATATTTTTAAGTTAACGAGTGAATGAAGTCAGCTTACCATCAAGCCTCCCAAAACCATATTTGTAGTTTTCCCAAGTTTCATTGAAGTTTTGTGATCCATCTATTCGGTGTTGAATTAATGTCCATGAACTACCTGAATATAATGAACAGATTGTTTATTTTCAGTAGACTGATGCTGATAGTTGTAACAAAATGCGGTTTTCTGTTTGGTTTTAATTGGTGGCTGTACAAGGTAGTTATTAATGTTGTTATGGTAATAACATTTTATTATTTATTATGAGCCCAAGAAGTTAAGTGAAGGGCAACTAATGAATTTGTCTTAATAAACTTATTGACAAAGGTCATTTTAGATTATTTTATAGAAAAAGATGGAGAATATTGAGCAAATGCCTGATTAAATACATAAACAAGACAAATATAAGTACTAGATCTGTATAACTACTTGTGTTATATATATTTCATTTTATATGTATTCAGAACAAAAATAACAGTATTAGCCTTACTAATAGGTAGTGAGTAACCTGAGCTAGCTACTGTCTAGTTTCTCTTAGGCTCGTTTTACCTGATGTAACATCACAGTAGACGTTGAAAACTTGAGAGTTGCTGGGTCTAATGGAATAGATGCCACTTGTATGTTCACCTCTATTATAAATGATGGTACAATCAGCAGGAATGTCTAGAATCAACAAAATGTTATTATGTAAGATACAGTAATAAAGAATGATATCTTTAGAGCTTGAGATTTTACTTGACATTTTATGGAATTGTGGTGACTGTAGCCTTCAGTCTTTTTCAGTAATGTGTTATTGAAAAGGTACTTTATGCTAAAGCATTTTTATTAGATGGCATATTATACAAAGAATATCAAAATAGTTATTACCAAACTGATTTATTTTTAAGTGACAAAATTAGAATTTTAAACACTTTTTCCCCTTAGATCTAGGAAAGACATAAATAAAATACCACATATGAGATGTTAGTATAGTGCTTGGTGCATAGCAGGTAGTCAACAGATACATGAGGAAAGAGTGAACTTACATAGAGGAAACTAACAGAGAACTTTTTTCCTTTATGAATTACATTAAAAATAAATGTGTTTTCAAACTATATCATTTTTTTAAAGCTTGGGTAGGAATGGAGACTTTGTTCCCCCTCTTTTTTGTTTTTCTTATGGAAAGTAGAAACATTGAAGAGAATGCCATAATCTTTTCATCTGTATTAAACAGTTGTTAACATTTTGCCGTATTTGCTTTATAAACACAAATCCATACAAATATGTATTTTGCTGTGCTATTTGAAAGGAATTTGCAAACATCATGCCCCTTAACCCGTTAGATATTTTGGCATCCATCTCTTAAACATGAGATTATTCTCTTACGTAACTATAATACCATCATTACATCTAAGAAAATTAATAATAATTTTATATTATCTAATATCAAGTCTATATTTATATTTCCCTGATTGTCTTAAGAATGTTTTACAGGGTTTAAAAAAATCACCAGGATCCAATTTAGGTTGACACGTTATATTTGTTGGATTTATCTCTTTATTCTCTTTTAGTTAGTCTAGAACAGGCCCTGAGAATAGAGATTTTTGATGGAAATGTCAAAGAAGAAAAATTTGACGATATTAGTTTCAAGAAGGAAACCCACCAAATTATCTTACCATCATGTTCTACATTTTTTGTTTCATTCAAGTGAAGAGAGGGAGTAGTTCTTGGTGCTCTTGGTTTAGAAGAAAGAGAATTTTCTGTGGATTCTTGAACACCAGTTCTTCTTAACTGATAAAAGAATATAAATCTACTTTTAAAAATGGTACTGAATATACAATTAGGGGAAATCTGAGTTCATAATATGTTATTGTTTTCGATGTTAAGAGGGATAAGCAATGCTATACATATTATACAGACTTGCTGTTCTCAAAATATTTAATCAGGCACATAAAGAGTTCAAAAAAATAGAGAAAGACAAGGCAAAAAACAGAAATTGATCAAAAAACAGTAAGATCAAAGGCAGAGACTTTACTTAGAATATTTTAATATGTTCTATTTATTTATATGAATGTAATATATATTCTGTTCAGTGACACAGGCAGATTTTAAATTTCATAATTCTCAGTTGTAGGTCTTAAGACCTAGCACATAATTTGAACAAGGCTGCTTTCTTGATAGTTTTTGACATGTAATCATATCTGTAAAGGTAACAAATAGGCAGTTTTATTTGTGTACTTTCAATATATTCAATATTTCATTGTATGTTGTGCTGGGTTTGCAGTTTATTGACCGATAGCTTTTCTTATTGATGGGTTGAGAAGAGCAGAGTACGTAATGTGTTATTAGTGTTAGTTTTTTGAAGTCAGCATAAATGGCATTTCCTAGGATATAATACATAAAGATCCATTGTAAAGTTCACTTACTGGATGTTAGTCTTTTCTACTAAGTAACTGTGATCTTATAGTAACTTAACTTTACAGTTTTGGTTTCTTAATTTAAATTTGAATAAGTTGGGTCAGATGATTTAAGCCTTCTTCCAACTTAGAATTCATTGTTGAATTCTTCATACATTTTATTATTAGACAGGATGTATATTATTTTACAATAGTGACATTTTGCTTTTGTGAGCAGGTTCATTTACTCATAATAAAAGATACAGGAAAAGAATTAGAAAAATAACATATAGTAAGAAGGAAATTATGGAAATCAAAACTAGCTGGCAAAAACCCCTTTTCAGACAGTTAACAAAAATAACCTACTAAAATTATGAGTCATAAAATTACTGAAACATAATGTGTTTGTTTGGTGGAAATTGGTAATATTTGTTTTATAGTTCTTGGCGTCTGTTTTTTTTTTATACCAGTTTCTTCAGGTCTGTATTATTTTTGAAACTCTCTTGAACAGCTGTTTAGTAGTATTATTACTAATTAATATTTTTGAACTATAGTACTGTTTATTGGAAATCTTAGATTTTGGCATAGCTTTATTCCAAACACATACCTACCTTGCTCACCTAGTCAGTTATTTACATTGTAGATTAATTATATTGTTGGGTATTAAACTTTAATTATTAGACATATAGCTTCCAATAATAATATTAATCATAGTAAGTTTTTATTGACTTCCTTGTGCTAAATGTGACATTACGTTTATTAACATGTATTTATTAAGTGCCTACTATGTGTCAGACAGAGTTCTATATTTTGGAGCTATAGCAATTTTAAAAAATAGAAGAAACTTTCTGTACTTACGGAGCTTACATTCTAGTGCAGGGACAGACAAGATAAATAACTCAAATATGTATTATGTTAAATAGGGATAAGTGTTCAGGAAGAAAAGAGAGTAATGAAGGAGGTAGCAGGTTTCAAGCATGGGTGTAGGCGATTATAATTTCTTTCTTTTTTTTTTTTTCTTGTTGAGTTTTTGTCTAGTTCGTTTATTAGAATGTACATAAATATCCACATTGAATGGAATTAAACATGAATATGGGATCATGGTGTAGAGGACAGGTCACTGACCTAGGAGTTAGCCCATCTGTGTTCTGACCCAGCTCTGACACATGACTGCGAATATTCCAGTTTGTCTAGAGTATAAGGTGGATTGGGAGGTAAGGCAAGAGGCCAAATAGGTAAGAAGCAAAAGAATAGGTGGCACCTGGGGGATTATAATTTATGATTAAGTTATCTGGGAAGGCTTCTTTGAGAAATTTATATTTGAGAAAGACCTAAAGTGAGTAAGAGTGGGCCCATGCAGATACCAGGGTGAAGAGCATTCCAGACAGAGAGCAACAAGGGCAAAGACCCTGAGATAGCAGCCTGTTTGATGTGTTTGTGTAACAGTAAAAAGGCCGGTATGACTAGAGTACAGGAGATGAAGTCAGTGAGATGATTAAGAGTCATCTGGGTCTTATGGGCCAATACGAGAGAGACCGGAAGCCATTGTGTGGTGTTGAACAAAGAGAGAGAGAGTCTAATTTAAATTTTAACTGAATCTCTTTGGCTGCTATATTGAGGATGTACTTGGCATGAATTAATTCTTTTTTTCTCACAACAGTCCTGTAAGACAGATTCTTTTATTATCTACATAGAGTACATTAGGAAACTGAGAAGGGGTTAAGTAATTTATTCAAGGTCACACAAAAGTTTTGGAGCCAAAATTCAACCCCAGGTAGTGTATTAGCTTCAGAGCCTGCAAACCTAATGATCATGCTGAGGTGATCCTTTTATTCACTATCCAACTATAATTATTTTAAATAATTTTAGGGTCCAGCGTTTTCATGGACCTAAATTTTATGTAAAAGATTGGACATACTATTAAAATATTGACTTACCTGATTTTCAATTTCTTTTATTTGACTGTGCTGTTGATTTAATTGTCTGTATTGTTCTTCCACGATCTGAAGAAGATCTTTGATGCTATTATCTTGCTGTTCTACAAATGTCTGGACATAGATTATAGGTTGGTTAGAAGTTTCTTTCTTTTTTGTTAAATTAGACTTTTTAATTTCCTATAACACTATCACAATCTAATTTTTTAAACTAATACTGGATTAGAAAAATGATATTGGTAAACCTTTTCCCCTTGTATTCTTCTTTCACATAGTACATACTTGAGTTTTTGTGTTTTATTTAAAATGTACCATCTCTAAAAGCTGATTTCCTGAACTTTAAACTACTTCAATTAAATGAAAAAAAAAACAGTATTTTAATATCTTTTCCATTAACTGTATTACTTTTATACATTTTAAAGATGGGAGAATAGTTACACAAGTTATATTCCTTTAGCTTTTTACTTGCCTCCAGTAATTTGCAATAGTATAATAATTTAGTGTTCTAAATTTCATTGCTTAACTGTCTTGTAATTTTCATCTGAAATGCAAAGTTTAGTTATTTTCATAAATAATATTACGGAAACAAAAACCAACTTGAAATTATAATGGGAAAATTTATTTCCTGGAGTCTTTTTTTCATGAGAAAAATAAAGTGTTTCAACAGTTCAACAAAGTATTTCAAGTAGCATGTTTTAAAATATTTTTTTAAAAAGATCCACATTGAAAACATAATCATGAACCCTCTTTGTTTTATACTTACTTTGAGTGAAGTTATTTCCGGGTGTTCCTGAATTTCAGGTTGATTTTTAATTAAATTGGTTAATTGGTCCTCCAGGTATCTCACTTTTTGTTGAAGTAGAATTTTTTCTTCAAGGAGACTTTCAAGTTTTGAGTTGAGTTCAAGTGACATGTTCTTTACTTCTTCATTTTTGACTTGCAGTCTGGATGTAGTTCTTCTAAGTTCCTTTTCTTCTTCTTTGATTTCATTGGTTTGCAGTGATAAGTCATAAAAAGACTGATCAAATATGTTGAGTTTTTGAAATATGTCATTAATTTGGCCCTTAGTCTTATGAACAAAGTCTTTAAGACCATGTCCTAACTGAAGTAGGCCATTGGCTAAAATTTTTACATCATCTAACATAGCAAATCTTGATTTTGGCTCTGGAGATACAGAATCAAATGATGGATAATCTTGGTCAATTCTGGAAGAAATAACTAGAGGAGCAATAAAAAGAAAGAGCTTAATAGTGTACATTTTTATCCTAATTATTCACTTTAAAACGATTTGGAATTCGTTTTTTTTCCTGCAAGCATACCTAGACTTCTGAACTCTCTATATAACACTATTTGCCACATAAACAGTAAGGTTGGCAGGTGAATATAGTTAATCATTAAGCTGTTTAAACTTGTATGAATGTAACCTTCCACATTGAGTTAGATCAATGCTAAATGAAGTCAAAGAAATGAACAAAGAATTTAATAGGTCATTTAAAATGGTTATTGTATTTAATTTTGCTGTATTATAAAACTGCACTTTCAGTGTTATGAGATCTACCTGTTTTTAAAAGCTCATTTTAATTTATCACGATTTTTAAAGAGATTTACAGGTAAATACCAAATTCTTTTGACTGATAAATTCATCATTAAAGTTGAGGAAAAATTAATGAATTAAGTATACATTTCCCAAATTGTATTTTAGTTTTTTTGGGAAACAGTGATCGATTAAAAAAGAATGCCTTCTCTGTGAAGCCCTCCTCCACATCTGCAGGTGGTGTTAATGCTGCATTCCCATGGTACTCTGTATAAGCTAACATATGATTATATATTCCTTATTATTTGTCATTGTAATTATTTGTTAGTATATCTTTTTGCTTCAGATAATCTATCTAAATCATATTTGTATATTATCACAAAATCCCATACATTAAAATATATTTCATCCTTTTTCTCTGTTATAGTCTATGTCTCTATGTTCTAGCCTCCTCTTTTCCGTGTGCCCACTGTAAGACCAATAGATTATGTGGTTTTCTAAGGTCAACCAGAATTAAATATTGGGTTGACCAAAAGAAAGGTTTGTTCATTTTTTTCCATAAGATGGCTCTAGTAGTGCTTAGTTGTCTTTAACTTCATTCAAAACAATTTTGTTAGATTGTATGTGATAGCTGTCATATCAGTGTGCATTTAAAAAAAGACTTACAAAATTGGTGAATTTTTGTGTAGCCATTTTAATATTGAAGATGGAAGAAAAAGCAACATTTTGGCATATTATGCTTTATTATTTCAAGAAAGGTAAAAATGCAGCTGAAATGCATAAAAAGACTTGTGCAGTGTATGGAGAAGGTGCTGTGACTGATCGAACATGTCAAAAGTAGTTTGCGAAGTTTTGTGCTGGAGATTTCTCACTGGACGATGCTGCACTGTCGGGTAGACCAGTTGAAGTTGGTAGCGATCAAATCGAGACATTAACTGAGAACAATCAACCTTATACCACACGGGAGACAGCCAACATAGGCAAATCATCCAAATCAAGCGTTGAAAATCATTTGCACCGGTTTTGTTATGTTCATTGCTTTGATGTTTGGGTTCCACATAAGTTAAGTGAAAAACAACCTTCTTGACTGTATTTCTGCATGTGCTTCTCTACTGAAACGTAATGGAAATGTTCTGTATTTAAAACGAATTGTGATGGGCAATGAAAAGTGGATACTGTACAATAATGTGGAACGGAAGAGATCATGGGACAAGCGAAATAAACCACTACCAACCACAGCAAAGGCTGGTCTTCATCCAAAGAAGGTGATGTTGTGTGTATGGTGGGATTGGAAGGGAATCCTCTATTATGAGCTCCTTCCGGAAAACCAAACGATTAACTCCAGCAAGTACTGCTCCCAGTTAGACCAACTGAAAGCAGCACTCAACAAAAAGCATCCAGAATTAGTCAACAGAAAACGCATAATCTTCCATCAGGATAATGCAAGACTGTATGTTTCTTTGATGACCAGGCAAAAACTGTTAAGCTTGGCTGGGGGGTTCTGATTCATCCACCGTGTTCACCAGACATTGCACCTTCGGATTTCCATTTATTTCGGTCTTTACAGAATTCTCTTAATGGAAAAAATTTCAATCCCCTGGAAGAGTGTAAAGGGCACCTGGAACAGTTCTTCACTCAAAAAGGTAAAAAGTTGGGAAGATGGAATTATGAAGTTACCTAAAAATGGCAGAAGGTAGTGGAACAAAAGAGTGAATACATTGTTCAATAAAGTTCTTGGTGAAAATGAAGAATGTGTCTTTTATTTTTTTTTAATGAACCAAAGGCACTTTTTGGCCAACCCAATACTTACAATGTCAGAAACTATTTGCCCATTATAAGTTTTTCTAAAGTTTGTGTGCTTGGTAACAATATTCATGATCTAAATTTAACAAAACCAAAAAATTAATAGTATGATTAAAAATAATGTTCCCCTGTGCTTCTAACTTAGTGTTAAAAGGAAAAATACTAAATGTTTCAGTTAAATTATAAGTGATTATTTTTCTTGAGTGTTCATATTAAGAACTATTTTTGAGAAAATAATAAATACTTTTAAAATGCCTTATCTTGACAAATTAATATAGTAAAATTGTTAAGAGTGTGGTCTTTGGAATCAGATTATGGTCTGGTCCAGAAGCCAGATCTAGCTATCCTGCCTTAGATAAGTTACTTAACCTTCCCACACCTCAGTCTCCTCTTCTGTAAGTTGGGTATTTTTTTTTAGTACATACTTAAGGAGAAGCAAAAGAAGTAATATGTATAAAGTACTTAGAACAGTGTCTGGCAAATAGGAAGTACTCAAAATGTTAGTTATTATGTCCATGAAATTACCTTTTAATTTGTGTGTGTGTATGTGTGTGTGATTAGCCCTATCTAAATGAAATTTTTCATAAATGCAATAGCTCTTTTGCAAAGGGAAAAGTTTTAACATAATGAATTTCAGTTTAAATGGTAAATTATCAAGCAAAACTTTACAAAATTTATCATTTCCAAATTTATTCTTAGAAATGCTTCTTCCTGGAGTAAAACAGAGACCCTTTCTTTTGATGATTTAGGATTAAGGGCTTTTGGATAGAAGAGTTGCAGTAGATGTCATAAACCACAGTGGCTAAGAGTTTGATTCTGGAGAGAGACTGGATGAATTGGAACCCTGGCTGTGCTGTTCTTCAGCTCTGTGAAATTACTTAGCTTTTCTGACCTCTGTTTTCTTGTCTATCAAGTGAAGATAATACCTACTCTATAGAGTTATATAAAGACTAAAAATATTTTAAAGCACTTAGAGCACTACCTAGTGTTTAGTAAACATTACACAGTATTATGTATTAGTATTCTTTTGTAATTAAAAAGGCAATGCACTTATGTAATATTGCTGTACTATTTTATTGGTAAATATTATCTAGTCTTATGTTAAGATGACATAAATTGGGGAGTTTTGCTAGAGTCTGGGTTTTCTGAGTTTGGTCTCTTGGACCTTGAGAAGTACAAGGAATTATGTCTTTTGTTTATTAGCCTGTGTATACTTTTTCTAAGTGTCCAATACAGAACCACATAAATACTTCTGTTTGTAAGAGAAATATAGAATGCAAGTAGATAAAAATATACTAATACTTCCACTAATGAAGAAGAAAAACAAAATATTTTTCCTTATTCTTCATTTTCATCTTACATTTACCACTGGTACATGTTATGGAATTATAGAAGTGTATGTTGAACTAATGAAGAAATTTGAATTTCCTCCCTCTTTTTAAAAGAGATATGTTAGTGTTGTGATCATTGGTCCTGAAGGGCATATTTCGAAACTTCTCCTAACTAAACTGTCTACTTTTCTGGCTTAAAACTATTGACCCTGATATTTCATCCATTTTCTAGTTGAGGGGGAATGGAGATGGGCCAGCTTCTTGTCTCTATTGTACTATAAGCTGTTCATTGGTAAGATCTATATCTGTTTTAAATTTATATCCTGTATAGCACTTTAGTACAATGCCTAACATGCTGGAGAAACCATACATTTTTATTGAATGAGTAAGATAATGATAAAGTCTTAACATGGGAGTTTTTCAAACACAAAATTTGCATATAATAGATACACCTTTTTGATATAGGAGGTTCTTTTCAGAGAAAGGAATTTGAAAAGTAGTCCCTTCCAGTGCATGAAAGTAACTGGACACTAATACCAAAGAAAGGCTGTGTGAAGGAATTTCCTTCTATTTGGTTACTCTGCTGGAGTATTGACACTTTTTGCACAATTTATATATTTCCTCACATGTAACACAAAAAGATAGATTAGAGGCAGTGGTTGCATATTCTTGGTTTATAGTATATTGTCTCTGGGTAGAAATATCTGGATAATTTTTTTTCTTACCATAGTTTGAGATGTTATTTAATATAATTAAAATAAATAATTTGCCTAATTATAAGCTGTGGAAGAGTGTTAACATGGGAAATGTAATGAAAGTAGTAATTTTGTAAATGATTTTTACATCTACCTTTTAATGCCCCCTGTCTGAGTACACATTGTTAAAGGCAGAATCTAATCTTTGCTTGAACTTGTGCCTGTTTAAATAGAACTCTGATAAGATGTAACCAGTAATGTTATAAAAACTTAAAATTTTTATGCCAAAGAAAATAAGAAACTAAGCAAAATTAAGACCTAATTTAAGAATTCCTAGTTTCAAAGAACTAATATACAAAATTTCTTAGCTGCATAGAATTTTAGGACATTTGGGAGCTTTGTTTAAGTTCCAAGCAAAGCAAAGTCCCTTATCCTCCCCCAGGTTGTGCAATCTTATGGAGATTTGAGTTCCAAATAAAACACAAGGCATTTGGGGTCTGTTGAATATAGTATCACTCGTAATTTCTTCCTTTTAAACTGTGGTCATTTGTTTTTGAATTAATATATTCGGTAGAAAGATTCTAAAAGTAACTGAGAAAAGCATATTTATAAATAGAAATATTTATAGTAACTAAAGAATAATGCCAGAGTAATATCAATACGTTAGCTCCCTTTTCCTCTCTTTGTCCAGAACAGCACTGTCCAATGGAAATATAGTGTGAGCTATATGTGTAAAAAACTGAAAAGAAACAAGTGAAATTAATTTTAATAGTATGTTTTGTTTAATCCAAATCTAGTATGTATTTTATACTTTCAGGATATCTCAGTTAGAACAGGTACACATCAAGTACTCTGTAGTCTCACTAGACCATAGTATTGGACAGCAGAGGTCCAGAAGATGAGTGACTTTCGAAGGAATCATTTTGTTTATCTTAGCTTTTTTCTCATGTTCACTATTAATAAATGTTAATTTGTTATGTTGAAAGTATTTATCGTGGAAACTCAGATATTTGAAAAACCTATAAAAAATAAAAGTCCTGACTCTTCCCTATTAACATTTTGGGGTCTATCATACCAGTTCCCTTGGATGACTACCTAAATGTAATTTTTTTTTTTTTAACACAAATGGGAGTGTGTTATATATAGCTTGTGTTATATATATAAATTGATTCAAGACCATAACATTTTAAAATTTACTTTCATATGAGTGCCTATACCATATCCTTTTAAATGGCTACACAATCTTTTATTATATGGATGCACCTTAATTTAATCATCTGCCTGTCAATGATCATTTCAGTTGCTTGTAATTTTTTGATTACAAACAATATGCATAGAAAAGGTGTTTATATTTGTGTATAAATATTTTCATATGATAAGTTCATAGATGTTAACTTTCAAAGTAGATTTCTCCTGTCAGATTATCCTTTAAAAGAATTGTGCCAATTTATATCCCTACCAAGAGTATATGAGAGTTCCTCTTTTCCCATGAATTTTTACCAATGCTTTAAATTGACAAAGACAAAAAATATTGATAAACCTAGTAGGCACATATATCTAGTTTATTTTGCTGTCTGTCTTGCTCTCTTTGTGAATTACCTGAGAATTATCTGAGTCTCCCTCCCCCCATCAAACTCCCCACCCCTTTTTTGTTTGTCTCTTTCTGAATAATTTTAGGAAGTATTCACATGTGATGGATACTAACTCTTTGTCATGTGTGTAGCAAACAGTGTTCTTCCAATTTGTCCTTTGTCTTCCACTTGTGTTTATGGTATCCCCTGCTCTGTAGAGGCTTTAAAATTTGTCTTTTATGATTTTTTTGTGGCTCATGCTCAGAAATGCCTTCGTCACCTATAAAATATGGTCTCTTTAAAGGTTTTCTAGTACTTGTATGGTTTTATTTTTATTATTTAAAACTTTGATTTAATCTGGAATTTATTTTGAGGAAGTGGTGAAATATGAATTCAGCCTTAAAAAAGGTCAGTCAGCTATCTCAGCAACTCAACACTTTTCATTGATCTACCTTCTCTCTGCTGATTTAAAATTCCTCTGAAGGAGTATTATAAATGCACGGTAAAGACTTACTGGGTTTATGTGGAAATTTATTAGTGGAGTTAGCAGTCAAATGAAAAAGAGTCTAGGCTAAATGCATGCCTTTCACCTTCATAGACAAGTTGAATTTAAAATTGTATTGCTTATATTAGAAATCAAGCATAGCTTAATGTTCAGTTAATTCGCATTTCATATGAAAATTCAAACTCCAGAAGAGTTAAGTAACTAAAATATTATGTGAGTTCTGTACTATTCATTCATTCATTCAATCAATCATTTATTCATATGAGGAACTATTCTAGGCATTGGAAATAGAGCAGTTAACTAGATTCGTAAGGTCCTTGCCCTCATGGAATTTGGGCTTTATTTAAGGAGATACATAAACAAGAAATAATGTACAAACAAACAAGATAATTTAGGATTATCTTAAGCAGATTATTTAAGAGTTGTGAATGGGATAACAAAGTGATGTTATGTGGGGAGGTAAAGTGAGGCTTTCTAAGACTCGAAAGATGGGAAGGGGCCAGTTATGTCCATATCCACAAAGCTAAAACAGTAGTAATCCAAATGCAGAAATTGAGGGGTGGGGGACGGCATGATGTGTTTTGCTTTTCTGTGTGTTTTGCGTGTCTATCGTACTTGAAATTTTCTCACTGAAATTTATGGGCAGATTCTTTAGTTTCAAGTCCTCTTGTGGGCCCCAGTGACATTCTATGTTCATAGCATTTATCATACTGCAAGTATGCCTGTCTTGTTCTCCCTCCAGACTGTGAGTTCTATGAAGTCAAGAACTTTGTCTTTTATCTCTATATTCTCAGTATCTAGTATACTGCATACTCAATAAATGTCACAATGGGGCACTATAAACATCATAAAGGCCGATCTGTTATCATGTGCTTTGGATCCTGTTCTCTCCCACCATTTCAGGAATCATTACATTCTTGTTCTAGTGTATGCAAACTCTGTCTCAACCAAATTCTTTTCATTAGGATTTAATCAAACTTAAACCTTTCCAATCTTAAAAAGCTTCCCAAATCCCTATGTTCTGTCTCCAACTATTGCATTATCTTTCTCCCATTCTCAGCTACACTCTTCAGAATTTCACTTATTTCATTTTCTTACCTCCTACTTACTCTTTAAACCTACTTTTGTCTGTTTTCAGCCTGAGATTTCCAGTGACTTTGAAGTTGCTAAATTCAGTTGACATTTTTCATTTCTTACCTTATTTGGTCTGTGAATAGCATTTGACACTTAACTCATAATTCTGCTTGTAATTTCTTCCTTGGGCTTCCTTGCCACTGTACTTCCATGGTTTTCCTTCTGTTTCTTTGTGGGTGCCTTATCAGTCTTTGTAGGCTCATCCTCTTCTGGATGACCACATAATCTTCAAGTTCCTTAAGACTCCTTTGCTGGAATAATACACAATGAGAGTAATTAAGTGATATTTTAGTTCTCTCATAGTTGATGTCCTTGAGAATGGTTCTCAGCACAGGAAAAATGATATGTAGGTGCAAGATAGAAAAGAATAAATAAAAACCTTGTATTCTTGAATTTGAATTTGGATTATCACTATGAACTCAGGATATATTTCATGTTAAAAGCATTTTCCCCTAACTCTTTCAACTTTAAAAGGCCTAGATACAATGAATAACCCACAATGAGTGGCCTGGAAAAACATTACCCATTCAAAAACACCAGCTCCTTGGAGAAATGGCTGATTCCAGGTTTGGGAAGAAAGTGTACAAGAAGAGCCTGGAAGGTCTTCTCGTAACAGATAGTAAGAAGACGTTAAAGACTATTATGACTGAATCAAAAGGAATCACGAGCCAGTTTGAATCGACCTTTCCACCTGCCAAAGATGGTACAATTTGAACACCAATAAAGATAATAACTGCAAAATATTGAAACCCGTTAATATGTTTGGTCCATGAGTTTATAAGTGATGCTGTAAAAAAAAGACAAAATTGATCCCTTTTAGAGGAATGTAATGTACCAACTGATTATTTTGAAAACTGGCAGCTAATGGAAAAGAATCAAGCATTTATTCTTGCCTCTCATATAATGGCTCACTGGCAAAGCAAATAGTAGATAAGGAAAAGTGCTCTTCATAGACATATTCCAGCTGTTAAATAAAGAAGCGATGATAGAATATCACCTTTTGGTAATCCTTAATGAGTTAATGGATTTAGGCATTGGTCATCATTGTCTACTAATTGCACAAAAAATGAAACAACAACCAAACATTTTCCTCCTGATAGAAGGACACAGTACCATTTATGAAGTGATCTTGCCACCAAAATTTGACCAAGGCTCTAGATTCAACTCTCAATTCATAGAAAACACAGAGGAACATGTTAAATGTCACTACAGTGTGCAGTTAGTAAAATCCAGCCTCTGGAAAAATCTACACAAAAATATCAATAATTCTTCAACAAATAAATTGCAAAGGGAGTAGATGAAAAGACTTCTCCATGATCAACTAAGTACCTGTCTGTTCCTCCCATAGCTTCTGCATACTTCTCTCACGACACAGCATTGTTTTGAAATGGTCTTGTTTATAGGTATTTCCGTGCCATTAGATGTGTGATATATTTTACCTCTTTTTATCTTCTTGTTTTTAACTTTTGACATTTTAATAATAATGTGCCTTGGTGTGGGTCTCTTTGAGTTCATCTTATTTGGAACTCTCTGAATTTCCTGGATCTGGATGTCTCTTTCCTTCCTCAGATTAGAGAAGTTTTCAGCCATTATTTCTTCACAGTTTTCCGTAAGTAGGTTAATGCCACTATACATCCTGCCCTGCAACCTTTTTTTCATCCAACATGCTGGGTATCTCTTTCTGCATTAATAAATACTGCTGCATATTGTCATTTTTTGGGACTCTGAAATGTATTCTTCTTTTAATATATCTTAATTTAATTAATTAGTCCAGTACTGATGAACATGTTTCTTTATAATTATTTCCTAATATAAAAAATGTCTTGCATTTCTTTGAACACACCCATTTGTATGTATGTGCAGTTCTCTCCTTAGACTAGAGGTGGGTTTGTTGGGTCAAAGGGTATGTTCATTTAAAATTCCTATATTGCTCTACCACCTTCTAGAAAATTTAGACCTATTTTCATTGTCCTAGCAGTTGATGAGGAGGGTTTTATTATGCTTGAAGTCTTGTTCATCAGCTCTGAGCAAACACTAGTTTTCAGGTAAAGTAACTCTCAGTCTTTTTTTCTTTTTTTTTTAAGCCCTCTCTTTTGGTGCCTTTCCTTCAATTATTTCTCATCTCTGTGTTGGCAGCAGGGACTATTAAAGCTGTGTAAGATGCAACTGGACATGAAGCCAAATAATTGTAGAGTAGTATGTGATTTTCTCATAGTAACTACCTAATACTGTTATACGTACCGTATTATCATATGTGTTTTTGAATAATAATGTAGAATATTATACCTCTTAAAACCTTGATCACATTTATACAAAAAGCCTGATTTCTAAATGTCATCCTATTTATATCTGCTTGGAGAAACTAAGATAATATTAGAACTGTCTTTTAACTTCTTAATAATGTTTCTGTTCATACTTGTTTATTTCCCAGTAGCCTCTTCTAGAGGAAAGAACATGCATTTTTAAGTCTGACTGAACTGTATTCTCATTTCGGCTTTGCCACTTATTTGATTGTATGTGAAAATCTCTTAACTTTTCTGGGCCTCAGTTTATCTGCAAAAGGGGGGTATATTTGATTGCTGTCTGTTTGAATGACTGCTCTAAGGATCAAATCAAACATTGTATGTGAAAATAGCATAGTGTCTAGCAAATGCTAATAATTCAATATTTGTTCATCTGTTTCTTTTGTGGTGTGTAGTAGTGATACATAGTGTTTTTAGATATGTATTCACTATCATGTATACTCTTGCCTTCACAGAAACCTTCTCTACATATACCCTCAGAGTCTCAATTTTGCCAACCGTCAAGGTTCTGCCAGAAATATAACAGTTAAAGTCCAGTTTATGTATGGGGAGGATCCTAGCAATGCCATGCCGGTAAGAAATGTTCTTTACATTTCCTATTCTTCACATACAGTTCAAATAGACCTTTTTTGGGGCAGGGAAGGTAATCACTTGGTTGGCAGCTCTGAACTGGAAATGAATGTGATCTTGCAAACAAAATTTCTGACTTCATTACTTCCTGTACAGGTAGTAATGGGTTTATTTGAAGTCTTATTTATTGAGGACTTGGTATATGCTAGGCACTCCCAGTGATACAAAGATGAATAAGACATAATCTAGAGGATATTCAGAATACATAAAATTTTAAAATAATGAACTTCAGAAGAGGGCCAGATCAGAATTACCTAGGGTACTCTTACCAGAGCAGATACCTCTTCTCTACTCTTCCATCTGTGATCCTGATTCCCCGCCTTTAGAATGAAAGGCCAGGTAAGGGAGGTGGAAAGTGGTGGGTAGTATTATGGGGTTGTGGTATAGTTTGAAAATGCCCCCCAGGTGATTCTAATTTGCATGGTTCTTACCATCTTTGTTGAGAAACTCTGGCAGTAGTTCTTAACTTTGGCTGCATTTTACACTCACTTGGGGAGCTTTTAAAAATACCAATGCCCAGACAATCCCATTCCAATTACATTATAATCTCTGGGGTGGGATACCAGGCAGATATCAGTATTTTTAAATCTCCCCAAGGGATTACATTTTGCAGCCAATATTGGTAACCAGGGTATGTGCTAATTATTAGAAGATTGGTAGTATAGGGTTTCAAAGGTATAGGTGTTCAGAGGAAGGAGAGAATGCCTCAAAGGTGGTTAAAATGTTCATAGCAGTGGATCTGTCTAGACTGTGGGGAAAGGAGAGCAATTCAAGTTGGAGAATGTCCTTCAACAGAGGTAGAGTGGTGAGTGGCCAGTGAGCCAGAGCCATGCAAGATAAGTCAGGAATAGTAGATTGAGGCTAGATTGGGGAGGTTCTTGACTGCCCACATTGTCATTTAGGATTTGTGGGACACTAGTAAATTCAGGTTCCATGAAAGTAGATTTTCAATTTACGGAGTAGGAGCACATCTATCACTGTAGATGTTCAACCTCTGAAAGAACCCTAGTGGAATGAAAATGCGCTAAGAACAGGTGCACTGTTTACAGAGTTTTATTTTAGCCTTCTATGGCAGTCATTTGAATCAAGTTCTTTTGATTTTCTACAATATTTACTAAGAAAACTATATATTTTCCTTTCCACTGTAGCCTCAGTTTCATCAACATTTATAGATCTTGATAGCAGCAAGCACAAATTATTCATCTTTGTATTCTATGGCAGCTGTTCCAGATCCTTGCATGCAATACATGCTGAATAAATATTTGTTCAATAAATGTAGAATTTATTTTTGAGGTTTGGAATGAGCATTTCATGCTTTTTACTAGCTCTTCATGTTTGCCGAAGGAATGAATGTACTAATCATAGTCAATGAAAAGATGCTGGATTGTGAAAATAGATGGCTCTGTTATCCTATATGTGAATGGCCATATGAATTTGAGCTTATGACAAATGTAGTATATGTAAAATAATTTGTTTTTACTTTTTGCCTAACAAACTCTTCCTTGTCTTAGCATACATATAGCCTCCTCTACAGAGCCCCAGCTGCGTCCAGCCATATTGGCAGTTATACCACTCCTTCATTTGGTGCCACCTTAGTGTCTTCTCACTTTTTTTATGGGCTGTTTCATTTTATGGTTATATGCTTGTTTCTTTATCTCAGCCACTAGACTGTGAGCTACTTGAGGGCAAGGACCATGTCTTACTCATATCTGTATCTTGCCTATCATAGTGCTTGGCATAATTGTTGCTCAGTCTATGTTGATGAATGATTAAAAATACATGTTAAATGGTCAAAGGAACACTTTTCACTTCATATCATTGCATGTTATGAAAATAAGTTACTTTTTGAAAAACAATAGCTTCTCAGAGGGAAAACAAGGTACTGCATTCCTTTCTCTTGTGTATTATTAGTGATATGAAAATATAATGCTTTTATGTTTATGTGAGTGGCTGGTTTGAAATAGTGTATAAACACAGACACATTATATTTGCTTATTTTTTTTAAAAATGAAGACTGTCCAAATGAATCTTAAGATAATTTTTTGATCATACAATGTTGATATGATAAAATCATAAACTTCATAATTTTGGCACTGGAACAGCATTTTTATAAAAACATAGTAAGGTAGTCTTAGAAATTGATGAAATTAGACATATACAGGAGACTCATAATTATTATACTTTTGCATACCCTTAAAATAAAAGGACCTGCTTGAAATGTTGCAAAAAGAAACACAGATATCTGTTACGTTCTTTTTATTTAAGGATGGTGCAACTTAACCCCTTTGTATAAGGAGTAAACTTTGAGTTGTTTTACCAGTTGTGTGATAGAAGTGTGATGACATGTCCACATACCTATTCATGCATGTGTAGAGATGACTGGCCAGACTTAGAAGTTTAATCTATGACTAGATAACATTGTAAGCCTGTCACATAGTAATCATAGCTATGACCTTGACATCATTAAGCCATTTATGTAATCTGCTGCCCTAATTAACCGTAGTATTGCTTGGTAGAATTCGAGAGGCAGATATACAAGACTGAATTATTTTACCTCTAAACCTTCTCCAAAGTATTGTAGTAGTAGTGTATTTTTTTTTTAATGTGGTGGATTTGAAAAAAACAAACACATAAGTAAGAATATAAGAATGGAGCTCCTCTTCCATTGTAGAGTAGCTTGCAGGGAGTACTGGAAGTTAAAGGGTACATAGCTTGACCTAAATTAGGGTATTTTAATATCATTTATAAATAATTTATATTTGACATTCAGAATGACTTGTTTTAGTGGAGAATCCACCAATTTATATAGTAGATATATGCCACCATTCTAGGATCATATTTCTTATGTAAATTCCAAATGATGTGCTACATCTAGATTTTAAAATGAATTCTTTACCTTCTTTAAGAAAAAGGAAAGAAATGTACCTTATTGCCCAATAGATATAAATATAATGGATAGAAACTTTTTGAATGTTTGAATGTCAGATGGGTCTATAGTTGAAAAGAAATTTACAGTTAAGCAATTGAACGTATAGGCACATTGTTCTTCATTGGGCTTATTTTGCCCATTGTTCTCAGATATTAAATCAGACAAATTCTTACATAGATTTGAAACATCCAGCATTTATTACAACAAAGTTTCAACATGCTGTTATTTGTTACAGGTAATCTTTGGTAAATCTAGCTGTTCAGAATTTTCAAAGGAAGCCTATACAGCCGTAGTATATCATAACAGGTACTGAATTCAAATATTTCTTTCAAAGTTTCTCACTTCTCAGTGGCATTGTTAGCACTCACGTTAGTGTGTTTACCAAATGCTTTGCTGCACTGGATGTGCAAATTCAAGACAGCTGACATCAGAGTTATAATTTTCAACCTGTAGATGCACATTCTCTCCGTAGACATCTCAAATATAAGACTTTATGCACAAAACATCTTTTCTGTCAAATTCTCTGATCCTTTCATTTTTATTATATTGTTATTGATTATCTTTATGGCCTCTGGTCCTTTGGTCTTTCCCTGTTATTTTCACCTGACACTTTGTAGTTTTACTTAACTCTTTACTAAGCTTGCACTCAATTGTCAGTTAAATTGGTGCAACATCCAATAAATCTTCGACTCAGTGACTTTCCCTTTTACTTCTTTGGGAATTGATTGTTAACTCTGGATAACCTTTAACTTCTGCTTTTTTTCCCCTCCTCCTCTTCCTCCTGCCCTCCCTCCCCTTCCCCCTCCTTCACCTCCCTCTCCCCCTTCTTTTGTTTTGATTATCGAATGCTATTGGAGAAAAAACACAAAATTGTGCCAATCAGGGCTGCCACAAATTGATGTTATTTTATCATATGATGGGGCTACAGTAATTTACTTTATCACATTTTATCTTCTTTTGGCCCCTCTGTTCTTTGGTAAATTTTTTTGTCGTCACTTTTTTACCTTCTCTCCCATTTGGCAGTAGCTATTTTAAGCTTTTCTTCCCCTTTCTCTAGCTCCTACTTCTTTTCTATTTGCTTTAATTCTAGTGTTCCTACTTTATGAAGTTGATTGAGACCATCTAACTTGAGATCTATCAACTTCTGTGCTCTTCACCTCAAATTGTCTCCATGCAGATCTGCCTTTCCTCTGTTTCAAAGGTGGTAATGGCGCACACCTTCCTCAGTGTGGATCTTTTCATCTCTCCTCTCAAAACGATCTTATCCAGGCTCTTCAGAATGTGACTCCATCAGTTATTCCTTTTCTTGCATCATCAGTCTTCTATTTCATTGGCTCCATCTCTTATTGCCACAAAATTTGTTTTCTATACTTAAAAAAAAGTCTTTCTTCAGTGCTGTTGTGTAGCATGGTTTTTCCTTACCCTCCTTAAAACTTTTCTTTCTCACGTTTATTTTATGACCCTCTCTTGGTTTCCTTTTATCCCTTTGAACACTTTAATAGTAATTATTCTAATTTTTCTTTTTCTTTAAAACATAGGCCTTCCACACAAAATACGAAAGTTTTGCCTTTATCCTTCTTTTTCTATAATATTCTCTCCCTAAATAATCTTATATGTATTTCCAGAGTTACATTCAATGAAAATACTACTACTTTTACATTTATGTGGATTGTTCGCACTGTTCACTTTCTCTCATAACCTTCTTTCTGAGATACAGATGTGTATTTTCAGTGGCCTTTTAGGCGTATTCATTCGAGTGCCTGCTGCCTTCTCAATTTCCATGTATTTGTTGTCGACTCTCTTCCTAAGCCAATCGCTGTCTGACTCTTTATTTTTATTAATCGTACTACGATTTTTCAAGTTGCTCTGACTCAAAATGTAAGACATTCTTGCCTTCCTTCTTATTTTGTCTAATATACAATCATCTTTTACATCTTGATGATTGTATTTCTGCCTCATTACCAAGCATATCTTGTGCTGTCCTGTTTCTGGGCCTTTCTTGGATCTTTTTTCTGTTGTAATACTGGTTCCCTCTAATTGAACTCCTACTCATACTTTAAGGTCCATATCATATATCTCTTCCTAAATGACAGTTCCCTGATCTAAAACTTGAAGTAATCAATTCAGCTCTGTTCTTGAAGCACTTAACCTTATATGCTGTACACTAGGGGTCGGCAAACTTTTCTAAAAAGGGCCAAATAGTATATATTTTAGGCCTTGTGTGCCATCTGGTCTCTTGCAACTACTCAACCTTGCTGTTGTAGTGCAAAATTAGCCATGTACAGTAAATTGCAAATAAATGGGCATGGCTGTCTTCCAATAAAATTTTATTTATGGACCCTGAAATTTGAATTTCATTTAATATCTCAAGTGAAATATTCTTTTGAATTTTTTTAAGCACTTAAAAATATAAGAATCATTTTTAGTTGGTAGGCTATACAAATGAAGTAGTGGACTGGATTTGGCCTGTGGCCATAGTTTGCCAACCCCTGCTTTATAGCATAGCTATTGATATATGTGTGTCTTACTTATATTTCTACTGAATTATATATTTTTGAGGGTTATTTTTCTTGTGTTCATCTTTAAAACCACCACAAAAGTAACACAGTGCTTAGCCTAATGGTGGGTAATTAAAAATACTTGTTGATGAATAACTCGTAGATGTTTAATTTTCCATAAGAGCCTTTACATAATATGATTTCAGGAAAGAAATGAACTAAAGCACTAGAAGCCAGAAAAGATATTTATAAAGAAGGTTGTATTTTCTAAAGTATCTCAGTTTGTGGCTAGGTCTTTATTTTGTTGCTCTTAGCATTAGGAGAATTAAAATGATACAGTCTAACATTACTAGTAAATTCAACTTTCTCGTAATTCAGTGGTGATTAGTGAGATCAGTAATAAGATATATAACATCTTTTATTCACCAAAGTCATCAAATTCTCAGATGGCTAGCATTAGCTACCTTTCTTACGGGTATTAAAAGCCTTATGCCGCTTAATTTTTCTGTGATCATATCTACACCTGTTAGCATTTTTGAGGCTTATTTGAGATGGAAGAATATTTGACGTATTTAGCATCAGAGAAAAATCCCTAACTGGTGGGATGGGCTTCACTTTAAAGGTAGTTGGAACTATATGGTTTGGATGTATTTTCATTGAGTACAACAGAGAGATATTAACTGAATATGGAAGATGGGGATGCTAAGGTTCTATCCCTTTTAGGTCTATATCATAAATAGCAGCCATGCTATCTTATAAAAATGCTCTTAGGGCCCACTCTCAATGAATATTGAGATGCAAGTGCCATTGGTTTGATCAAATATGATATTTGTTGTATTCCTTAGTAGCTGGGAGCCCTTCTAAACGGTGGGGCACATTGCAATTTGTGGGGATTCCCTGATTTTTTCTTTTCTTTTTTCTCTTTTCCTTGTCCTTTTTTTTTTTGTAAAGCTGTCAGTCAATACACAACTGTCCATGTTTAGGTAACATTTATTTCTTTAGCAATGGAATGATAGATATAAGACATTGCATAGAGAGCCCATCTTGATACCAAGTTGTCTAAAAATTCCTTCTTTCTTTCTTTTTTTTTTAACAAAAGGATAATACAATTTAGTCTTACTATGAAGCTGTACTCCTATAACAGAAAAATGTTTTTCTATGGTATGATTATAAGATATACACTTATAAAAGCTCATTATTTTTTTTCTATGTAATATGTATCCAAATTGGTTTATAAATATAGAAAGCCTTGCCCTAGTCTCTTCTCTTATACAGTTTCCAATCTAATGAAGATTTCAGCATCAAGGTGGTGATTATTAATGAATTTTCAAATAGTAGGATTACTCAACCCATTAATAAAAATGGGATGAGAAATTTCAGAAACAGTGGCAGCTCCCTCATCTGGAAGTAGGGGTTAGTTACTTAAGAGCTTGGAAATAAAAATATTTTGGACTAAAAGAAAAATTAAGCATGAATCCTGAAATTAATTTTAAAATTACTCAAACATACAAATGCAATAATTGTTTATTTTGAACACATTACTGACTATTGATGTTTTGTTTTGTTTTTGTATGAAGGTCTCCTGATTTTCATGAAGAAATCAAGGTTAAACTCCCTGCTACTTTAACTGACCATCATCACTTGCTTTTTACTTTTTATCATGTTAGTTGTCAACAAAAACAAAATACTCCTCTTGAAACTCCTGTTGGATACACGGTAAGTATATTTTGTTAAATATTTAGCCCTTTGATCTTAAATATAATTAACAATATTTAAGATAATTGGTGTTCATTATTATTTGAGTATTCCTTATCTGATTCCCCATGTTCTTTAGGAAGGATCATCATAACAAGAAAATTCTCAATATAGTTAACCAGTGTCATTAATTAACTAACTAACATGTATAAACACTTAGGTGTTGGTCCTGATTATTGTATATTTACCCAACAGTACTGTGTAAATGTAACAGTTTTAAGGGTTCTTTGGAAGAAAATGGTTTGAACGTAAAATGATTAAAAGAGACCCTTGGTAATTAAAACCCTTTTTAATTGTCTTAATTAAAGCAATTAAAACGCCTGAGTATTTTTTGAAAATCATTACTACTGAATTACAAAAGTAAACCTAAGATGAATACATCAGTGTGCTACCACAATTTTGTCAGAAAGGCATGCTTTCACCTAAAAGAGAAAAACTAACATTTGATACATATCTTTTGTCTTCAGCTTATGACATGAATTTTTGCTAAATGTAAGAAAATAAGTTTATGTCATACTTCTTAGTTTTGTTTCCAACATTCTTATCTAATCAAATCTTTCTTTCCCTATTTACATTGACACTATTACCCCAGTTTAAAATTGTTTCACTTTGTGGCCTTTTCTACTTTCTATTACCAACTTTCCCTTGGATAATGAGGACCTGCTATAGATTTAAGTATTGCATAGTTAGTTGGTAATGTTTTGGGGATCCTCCTTAAATATTGTTGGGGAAACTTCTTTAGAGGAATTATGAAAACCTATTATTATTACCTGATAATTAAATCCCCTTGGTGTTTAGTGATGGGAAACGAATTTGGCTCATACCAAGTTCTTAAAACAGATTTTCCAAGTAATTACTTTTATAACAAACATATTTAAATTAATATTGTTTCCTTTTATTTAAAAGTGGATACCGATGCTTCAGAATGGACGATTAAAGACTGGGCAGTTTTGCCTACCGGTCTCACTGGAAAAACCGCCACAGGCTTATTCTGTACTGTCTCCTGAGGTCAGTTTCTCTCACATTGAAATTCTCCAGTTTGAATGAAATGGGCTTTTCATTACAAAGATAGTTTTCTCAAACTTGCTGTTTCTTCTCTCTCTAAGTATGTATATAATGAAGTAATAATATTATTTTCCAAGGGACATTAGCAGCTTTTATGATGACATATGTGACTTGAAAAAAACAAAAACATTGGGAAAATCTCAATCAAGAATCAGTAGCCACTGTTCAAAAACCAAAGTGCCTTTTGAGAGAATGGTTACATGATGATTACCAATGTCTCTTAATGCTTTGACTACAACTGTTTGTAACCATTAATCTGAAATGTGTCTTGTGAATGTTCTCCTGGTGGCATTTATTTTTCATTATAGAACTTTAAAAGTTTTCACAAATAAATTTATATTGTTTTTAATTAAAAAAAAAAAAGGCGATGTAAGGCTACTGCTCTGACCTCCTTTCTCACCATTCTCTGTCACTCTGCCCTGACTACATAGCACAGCGCCTTTGTTGTCCCTCATACATGAAGAGCACATTCCCCTCTCAGGCCATTTGTACTTTCCTTTGCTGGCAATGCTCTATCACAAGACCTGCTTCTTATTTAATTCAGATATCCACTCAAATATCCCCTCTTCAGAGAAGTCATCTATAATTACTTTGTTTTAAGTAGCAGCCTCCACCGCTTTTTATCCCTTTGTTTATCCTCATAATACTTATCACTGGGAATTCCCTGGCAGTCCAGTGGTTAAGACTCTGCACTTCCACTGCAGGGGCTTGGGTTTAATCCCTGGTCAGGAACTAAGATCCCACATGCCGTGGGGCGCAGCCAAAAAAAAAAAAAACTTACCACTGACTTTATAGTTCATATATCTTTGTTTATCTGTTTATTGTCTACAGAGTATAAGCTCCTTGAGGTTAAGGACTTTGTCTTTCTTATGCATTGCTGTATCTACCAGTGCTTAGAATAGTGCTTGGCTCATAGTAGACAGTTAATGAATGAATAAAGACCGTAGGAAAGAAATAGGACAGAACCCCCCCAACCCCCAAATCTTTCATTCAGTTTTCCAGGAACATATCTTTTCAGTAAAATAAATTAGTCTTCTGTCAGGGGTAGCATTGTATTTCAAAAGGAAAATTTTTTTTTTTTTTTTTGTGGTACGCGGGCCTCTCACTGTTGTGGCCTTTCCCGTTGAGGAGCACAGGCTCCGGACGCACAGGCTCAGCGGCCATGGCTCACGGGCCCACCCGCTCCGCAGCATGTGGGATTTTCCTGCACCGGGGCACGAACCTGTGTCCCCTGCATCGGCAGGTGGACTCTCAACCACTGCGCCACCAGGGAAACCCCCAAAAGGAAATATTTTAAAAGAAAATATAATTTTATGGACGTTATGGATTTGTTCTTAATTGATTTGCAGATTCAAGGTCAGCTTTCTAAAGGGGGAGGCTGATGGTTTTCTTCTAGCTACAACGTGTATGTTCATATATAAAGAATATGGTGATAATTTGGATTTGACTATAGATACATAGTATGGCTGATCGATATGTGAGATTAAACCACCTGATTAAGTGCTTAAACTTTTGTATATTTTAATTACTATATTAAAAGAACAGTATATATTCTTAGCATCATTATTATATTTAAAGCATAGTATATATTAATTTTAGTGCTTAATTTAAAGCAAGTGAGAGATAAATATTTAAATATTTGACTTTTATAGGTCATTGTTTAATGCAATTTTGTATTCACTTTCCTGGTTGAGGTTGAGCTCTCTTTGATTCAGAAAGTCAGAGAACTTCTGATATGTGTTAACTTCAACAGTTCTTTGGACCTTAGAATATGAAGCTTGCCATATAATCACACTTAGGTACTGAGAAACTAATTTCTGTAACTAGTGAACGATTGCTTTATTATATTTCACTCGGTAATTTTCAGTGATAAATGGATCATTTTCTTCTTAAAACTGGGTAAAAAGGAAGGTGAACCTTTGTTGGCTTTGTTACACCACATTTTCTTGGTTTTCTGGTGTTTCCCCCTTAAGTTTTCATGTTCTTTTCACTCTGAACCTGTAAGCACTCTTCCCAGGCAGGATCACTGACTGCAGTTCTGTGAACAGTACTCTCAGAGTGGTGTGGTATATAACTTACAAGAGGACCAAGATGCTCCTGACTCCTACTGCTAGTTGATGAATCTTAAATCTGCATCTCTGCTCACTCATTTCTTGCCAGTTATTTGTCTGGTAAATTAAAAAGCCTAGTGATGTCTTTGCCAGGATGTTCTGTAGATATCTCAGACGTAAAATGTCCCTAACTGGACTCATTCTTGTTGAATACTGTTGGAACTTTATGGTGAGAGGAAATCCTTGGCCCCCAATATGCCTCAACTGAGTGATTCTAGTGAATTTATCTCAGTTCAGTGTCATCAGCTTTTCAGGATTAGTGTTTATTGGGCTCCAGGAAGCAGATTCATGCTTACAAGATTCATACAAGATTGACATATAGACTAGCATGGCAGTTTATCATCTCTATTTGCATAGGTGTGCAAAGATCAGCATATAGGATATTTTTGAACTTAACAGTGGTTACACCTGAGGATAGTTATACTTTTCAATTTTTTGTTATTTTATTTAATAATATAATACACACTCATGAATCCACCACCCAACCAAGAGCTAGAACACTGACAATAGTTTACATCACTTATGTGCTCCTCCCTTATTCCATACTCTTTTCCTTCTAACTACAAAAAGCTAGGCTTTAAAAAAAATTGTGGTAAAATATACATAACATAAAATTTACCATTTTAACTATTTTTAAGTGTACAGTTCTGTGGTATTAAGTACATTCACATTGTTTTGAAAACTAGCCTCTTAAAACTACTTTTTTTTATTTCCAGCAAGAGCAAAAGTTTATTAAAAAGTTTATCTTCTTGGGCTTCCCTGGTGGTGCAGTGGTTGAGAGTCCGCCTGCCGATGCAGGGGACACGGGTTCGTGCCCCGGTCCGGGAAAATCCCACATGCCGCGGAGCGGCTGGGCCCGTGAGCCATGGCCGCTGAGCCTGCGCGTCCGGAGCCTGTGCTCCGCAACGGGAGAGGCCACAACAGTGAGAGGCCCGCGTACCGCAAAAAAAAAAAAAAAAAAAAAGTGTATCTTCTTTAGAAATTTAACCAGAATATTCCATTCTGATTAATGGAGAATTTAGTGTATTACAAACATCAAAATATTAGGGGTAAATCAACACCTACCAAAATGTCTGGAATGGAATGGCCAGATGTGGTTGGAGGTTTCATGTACTGAACTTAAAAAAAAAAATCTTCTGAGTTGGTTATACACCTGTATTTCCAATCATTTCTGGGAAGGTGGGGGCAGGGGGGTGAGCCAGGAATCAGATTTTGAGAATAAGAAACGTAGAGCTGCAAAGAGAGATGTTAACAAGCAAAGAAGTAAAATATTAGGGAGAAAAAAATGATTTAAAAAAAGTACTACAGAGTTGGGGTAAAATAAAACTGAGTATAAATGGTCTGTATGGTAAGGAAAAGAATTCCTTGGTGATCTCAGCCTATGTGGGTCAGAAATAAAGTGGGTGAGAGGCCGTTTATTTTGTTGACTGAGATACCCTCAGACCATTTTTCTGTAAGGTTTTTTTCCCATAGAATCTTTTATTTTTTTAATTTAATTTTATTATTTTTTTATACAGCAGGTTCTTATTGGTTATCTATTTTATACATGTTAATGTATATATGTCAATCCCAATCTCCCAATCTCAATCACCCCCCACTCCCACCCCCCCGGTAAAGCTACTTTTTTTTTTCAAAAATAAATTTATTTATTTATTTTTGGCTGTGCTGGGTCTTCGTTGCTGCGTGCAGGCTTTCTCTAGTTGCGGAGAGTGGAGGCTGCTCCTTCGTTGCGGTGCGCGCGCTTCTCATTGTGGTGACTTCTCTTGTTGTGGAGCATGGGCTCTAGGTGTGCGGGCTTCTGTAGTTGTGGCGCGCGGGCTCAGTAGTTGTGGCTCACGGGCTCTAGAGCACAGGCTCAGCAGTTGTGGCGCACCGGCTTAGTTGCTCCGCGGCATGTGGGATCTTCCGAGACCAGGGCTTGAACCCGTGTCCCCTGCATTGGCAGGCGGATTTTTAACCACTGCACCACCAGGGAAATCTCTAAAACGACTTTTTAATTGAGGTATATATGTGCCTAAAGAATACATTGTTTACTTTGCTTATTTTATGAATTTAATGAAAAGGTTATTATGCTATAAATAATCCTCTGAGACTTGCTTTTTTCATTCAGCATTATATTACTAAGATTTAGTGTTCATTATCAAAATAAAACATTCCTTCGGAATGTCATTGTACTTAGAATACAATCTAGATCTTTTTTCCTGCGACCTACAGGAAATCTCTGAAAGACCTGGGCTCTTCCACTTCTGCAGCGTCATCTTCTACTACCACCATACCCCTTGTTCCGTACTTACAGCTTCTTCCAAATTTTTTCCAGCCTGTCAGTCTTTGAATTTTGCCTTTCTTCTTCCTGATCTCCTCATGGCTGGAGTCTTTTCATTATATTTATTTCATTATATATTTCAAATAGCACTTCCTCAGAGGGGCTTTCCCTCACTCCATGAATTTTCAACCCTTCCTTCCTCCACACTGCTAATACAGTCTATCATTTTTAATCCATTTTTATTGACTAAATACTTATCACTATCTGAAATTCTTATTTTCTTTTTTTCTACAAGAAATGGGTAGTAAGCTCCCTGAGAGCAGATGTTATGTTTATCATGAAACCCTAGTACCTAGAAAACTGTGTAGAGACTTCAGTAAATATTTGTTGTATGAATTTAAAGAATAAAATTACAGGATTACTGGTATTAGCAAAAAGTAAAAAATGGAAATTACCTGGATGTCGAGTAAGGGTTTGTTTAATTACATTTTTGTACAGCCATACAATGATACAGTAGTTAAGAGGAGTGATATAGATTTAAATATCCCAATGGGACATTTGTAATAAAAATATAAAAACAAACAAATAATGTCGTGACAACCAAACTCAATATGTAGATATATCAGCAACTGGGTGGAAATAGTTTGGAAAATATATACCAAATGTAACTCTCAAAGGGGTGTGTGATTATGAAAGTTTTTTTGTTGTTGATTTTTTTTCTAATCTCATATACCTTTGAAAGGCAGTATAACATAATATCCAAGATTTCACTCCCAGCTCCCACTGACCTCAGGTGAGTTTCTTATTCTGCTGTGGACTAAATTGTTCTAACCCCCAATGTGATAGAATTTGGAGATGGGGCCTTTGGGAGGTAATTAGGTTAAATGAGGTCATGAGGCTGGGCCCTCATGCTGGGATTAGTGCTCTGTAAGAAGAGACACCAGAGAGCTTGCTCTCTTGGCTGTGTGAGGACAAAGTGAAAGGTGGTCATCTTCAAGCTAGGAAGGGGTTCTCACCAGAAACTGACCATGGTGGTGCCTTGATATTGGACTTTTCTAGTCTTCAGACTGTGAGAAAATAAATTTCTGTTATTTAAGCCACCCAGTATATGACATTTTGTTGTGGCAAACCGAGCTGATTAAGATAGTCTCTCTGCCTGAATTTTCTTATCTGTAAATTGAGGAGAATAATTAATGCCTACAATAATTGGGTTATGTTGATGACTGAATGATTAATCGTACGTAGAACATTTAGAATGGTACCAGGCACATGAAAAGTGCTAAAGAAGTGTCTGCTACTATTATGCCATTCCTATTGCCACACTATTTGTTAGACTATTTTAAGAGAGTAGTTCTTACTTTAGCATGCATCAAAATCACCTGGAGTGTTTGTAGTAACACCAGTTGTTTAACCTTACTCCCAGAGTTACTGATGAGGTAGGTCTGGGCTGGGGTTTGATTATTTACATTTCTTCAAGTGCCCAGAAGATATTGATGCTGCAGACTGTTTTTAAAGAAGTATGTGTTCACATTTTATTTGGATGTCCTTTTTTTAAAGCTGAAAATGAGTGTTTTGGGTTGAAAGAGCTAGTACTCTTTCTTGTGCTGAGTAGTTTCAATTTCCTCCACCAGCGTTTGTTTCTTTTTTAAAGTTTCAATACCTGTATTATTTGCCTCAGTAAAGATATTGAATTTCTTACCTACTTAGTATTGAATTTTGTAATAGGAAACTTACTTTATTTGGTTTTATTTTCTTCATATAATAACAATATAAAACTATGGGAAAGAAATCCTATCTTCCTATATATGTATATATATATATTGTTGTTTGTTTTGCTGAGACTTTCTATTTTTGTCATTTGCTTGTGTTTGCTTGTGTCACTGTGTTTGTAATAGCTTTTGGAGCTTTTTTTTTCCCCTGATGGCTGTTTTAAACTCCTTGTCAGATCTGTCCAGTATCTAAATATTGATGTCTGTTGATTGTCTTTTCTCATTTAAGTTGACATTTTTCTGGTTCTTGGTATGATGTGTGATTTTTTGTTATATCCCGAACATTTTGGGTATTATGTTATGACTCTAGATCTTACATAAGTCTTGTGTTTTAGCAGTAGGGGGAGGTCCTGTTGCCAGGTGGAGGTAAAGATTCACATTCCCCACTCCGCGTTGGGTTGGGGGTGGCTTATTATTGGGTGGAGGTAGGATTTCGGGCCTCAGTTGACACCTCCCTGGCTGTGAGGGTGAGGGGGAAACTTGTTACTTTTCCCTGGTTGGCCTCTACTAACCCCACAATTAGTGGAGGTACTTTTTATCACTGGACTGGGACCAGTTCCCATCTCTGTCTTCTATGATACCAGACAGTATTTGTGAGGGTGGGTTAGGGATTGAGGAACTTCATTATAGCCAGCTGAGGGTAGACACCTAGGCCCCTCACTCAGCCTGTGGAGGTGGAATGGGACTGTGATTTATTTCCTTGTGTTTGGCCAGATTAGGGCAATTGTTGCATTTGACTAGAGGGAGCAGGCTTTTCCTGGAGTTTTTTTTTTTTTTTTGTCTGTTTCTTTTGGCAATTCTGGGTTGCCAGCTTCTCTAGCAGCTAGCCCAGGATACATGAGGCAAAACTAAAACCCAGGAAACACTGCCTTATAGTTCCTTGTATCCTGAGGTCCCTAGCCCGTCTGCATCCTTCTCTCCCCTTTCAGTCTTTATGTTTATTTTCTGTATCATGTTCAGGGTTTCTAGCTGTACTCAGCAGGAAGAATAGAGAGAACTGATGTACTCCCTTTTAAAAATAACTTTTGTGATATGATTTTAATTAACACTGCTAACAATTTATATCAGAAAAAAATGTTTTCTAATCCTTAAAACAATAGACTTCCTTTGCTTATGAATATTTTAAAGCCCAATTAAAACATAATAGAAGTGTTTAAAATAAAGAAAATAGGATACTATTAAGCCATTAAGATATTGTAGATGTGAATTTATTGGCATGAAAAGAGATTCACAATGTAATAGGTGAAAAACAGGTTCCAATATAATATGTTTGATATATCACCTATGTAAGGGTGTATTTAAAAATACACGTGCATAAGGGAAGATCTGGAATGATATAAAGGTATATGTTTCTGGGAAGATAGAATTTTGAGTGTATATTTTCTGCCTTTTGCTCCTTGAGCCTTTTACTTCTCTTGTAGGAAACATATTGATTTTTGTAATAAGAACAAAATATAAGTTCTACATTTATTTGTAGTGCATAAAATATATTTCCACATATTTTTTCTCATTGAGATATTGTAATTTTTTTTCATAATTCAAATTTGTTTCAGAATTCATAATCAAGTTAAGCATCTGTGGTCATTGTATTCAATATCTTGTAGGTTCCTCTACCTGGCATGAAATGGGTAGATAATCACAAAGGTGTTTTTAATGTTGAAGTTGTTGCTGTTTCATCTATCCATACACAGGTAAGTGAGTTTTAATAATTTTTGTGATCAAATTTCACTTAAATGAATTGAGCATTTTGTCTAGAACTTAAATCAGTTTTGTCTGCTATAAGATTTATGAGACTATATATCAGTTAAAAATGTATAGGTTTGGAAGTTACTTTTTAAAGGAATCAATAAAATATCATTTAATGTGAACAAAAGCAAATATTTTACTTTTCAAAATGTTATTGACTTCATTTTGAAAATTAAGTGATTTTTTTTTTCTAAGTTTCTAGAACATAGCAGAATAATTAGAGTTGAAAAACCATCATCCAGCTCGTTTTACTTCTCATAGACTTAGATATTTCAAATGGAAAGGGTTCTTAGGGATCACCATATTTTTCACTATATTTCTGGAATGTGCCAAGCTCTTTTCAAAGCCTTTGTATTTACTCTTTCTTTAGCCGGAATGCTTTTCCTTCTCACATTCATTTGACTTCTCTTCATTAAGGCTTCTCCTTACCTCAGAGAAGCCTTTGCTGGTGACTCTTAAACATAGCAGCTCCATCACTCTGTATCGTCTTACCCTGCACTCCTTACTGCTGCTTATTTTCGCTTGCGTGCTCTTGCACTTTTGCTTTCTCTCACTGTGTGTGTGTATGTGTGTGTGTGTGTACATATAAATGCATTCATATCCTTTGTTTATTGGTTCTTTCCCCCATTAGACTGTAAACTCTGTGAGGTCAGGGACGTTGTTACCTGTGAAGGAAAGAGCCTGCCCTTAAAGTACCTTACAGTGAAATAGGGGGAAGTGCAAAAATAATTATAATAAAACTAGTATTATGTTAGATATATGAACTAAATCCTTTCAAGTACAGAGAGAGAGTTGTTTGTTTTGCTGGGAACTGAGTTTCATTGGTGAGTAGGCATTTACCATACAGAGAGAGGGTAGACAATGCAATTGGTAAAAAGCAAGTGCAAAGAGGCAGTAATCTGCCGAAGGAAGGGTAATTAATCTGGTGTGACTGCAGTTTAAAGTATCTGGGAAATCATGGTATATGAGCATAGAAGACCAGGCTGGTAAAAGATTATGAAGGACCTTGAATGCCACAGAATTTAGGGTGTGTGGTGATTTCTAACATAAATAGTGTGAGAGAAGTAAATTTGGGAGCATACTAAGGGAGATAAATTATGGGGCTATAATGAGTTTATTTTTGAGTTTGAAGTGCCTGGGCACTTCAGATGAAGATGTCCTATAGGCAGTTGTAATCAATTAGGAGTTTAGGATTGGGGGTAACAGAATAAATGTGATAGCTGAAACTGTACTAGTGAATATGATTTTCCAGGGAGAAAATGTAGAGTGAGAAGAGGCGGGTGTTCAGAATAGAATATGTGGGTTCTCCAACTTGAAAAGGCAAGGGGTGGTATGCAGGGGTTTCCAAGGCCACCTTTAAGTTCTGTTATTTTCTAGCAGAACTCACAGGACTCAGCATATAGTCATATTCACAGCTGTGATTTATTTTAGTGAAAGATATAAAGAAAAATAAGGTAAGGGGAAAGAGGTCAAGACTAGATGAAATAGGACACAGGCTTCCAAGAGTTTTCTCCTACGGAGTCATAGAGGATAAGTTGAAACAGCATATGTGAAATGTTGTCTACCAGGGAAGCTCAGTTCCCAGAGTTTTTACCATAGGCTTGTCTCGTAGACACCCTCTGCCTAACACATACCAAAATCCTAGATTTGCAAAAGGAAAGCAGGTATTAAGCATAAGCCATATTGCTTGCACAGACAGTTTAGGTATAGTGAGCAATCGCCCATCAGTGGGAACCCTCCTGAAATCCAAGTTCCCAGATGCCAGCCAAGGGCCAACCTTGTAAGCAAGCCTTTGAAATGTCTTAAGCTTGTTATGTTAACTCTTTTCTGCACAGTGAGGTAGGGAAAGTAAAAAGACAGGGTGCTCTATATCACGTTTTAAAACAACAGCAAAGGACTTCCCTGGTGGCGCAGTGGTTAAGAATCCTCCTGCCAATGCAGGAAACATGGGTTTGATCCCTGGTCCGGGAAGATCCCACATGCCGTGGAGCATCTAAGCCCATGCGCCACAACTACTGAGCCTGCACTCTAGAGCCCATGAGCCACAACTACTGAGCCCATGTGCTGCAACTGCTGAAGCCCATGTACCCTACAGCCTGTGCGCCACAGCTACTGAGCCCACGTGCCGCAACTACTGAAGCCCACATGCTCTAGGGCCTGCGTGCCGCAACTACTGAGCCCATGTGCTGCAAATACCGAAGCCTGCATGCCTAGAGCCCGTGCTCTGTAACAGGAGAAGCCACCGCAATGAGAAACCCGTGCACTGCAACCAAGAGTGGCCCCCGCTCACTGCAACTAGAGAAAGCCCACGCATAGCAACGGAGACCCAACGCAGCCAAGAAAAAAACAAACAAACAAACAGCAAAAAGGTAGTATATACATTTTATTTAGCAGTATGCAGGTAGATCCTAGTAAAATAATGCTCCAGTGGAGTTTTTACTTTTCTGTTGTTAGATATGCTTATGTTTCCTATAGACCTTATTCTTCTGATAATGAGAAGGTTGACATTATAGTACACTGTTTAAATATATTCCTTCCCTTAATAAAATTATTCTTAATATCACATGATATCTTATTAAGTATACAAATACATTATTTTTCATGTTTTTTTGAATCCTGTAATCATTGTTAGTGTTCTCTTTTTCTAGTGTTGGTAATATATTTGTGTTTTACTCCTGACTTTATTTTTGTGGAGACAGGTAGATACATGTATTGTCTTAATGTAACAAGGAAGGATTTAGGGCAAAATATTTCATAGAGATGATTTAGAATCTATAGAATGTAGAGGAAGAATAGAGTGGAAGCGTCTAGTGTGTAGCCCCCTGACATTCACAGTCCTGTGACTGAAACTCAAAAGCTTATAAAATTTTACAACTCTGTAATATAATTTTATCATGTGTTATAATCTTTTTTAAAGGATCAATTGAAGACAATAAATGTTTTTTATGATGTTTTGTACTTTGCTTGTAGGTGCTTTGAAATTTACTGGATATATAGTTAGAATTCAATAGAATTATTTTTATTCATTTAAAACATATAAAATTAGAACAGTATTAAAATTATAAATGTGAAGTTGTTTAGCATTACTGCCTTTTCTTAAAGTTTATTTTCATTGTTAACTAAGTAAAAGTCTTCCCAGAGTTTCAGTAGCCTTTTTCTCACATCCATTGGTCAGAACTCGGTCATCTGTAGGTATAAAGGAGGCTCAAAGAGCAGGCACATTACTGCTTTAAATAAGATTGTGGTTCTATCAGTGTAGAAGGAGGTTAAATAATAGCAGTTAGGATTTAGTCAGGAGATAGAAACTGCCAGTAATTTGAGTGGAGAAAATCTGCAAATAAATAGTTAACTAAGTTAAAGGTGATTCACTACTAAATGGGTTAAAAGAGAATTCTGATTGTAACAAAGATAGCAATTGCAGAAAGTGGTAAGGGAGGAAGGAACCTAGAAACCTAGAGCAAGATCTTGAAGGATGTGAGTCAGACCTCTGAGGAGAGGACACCGCTGCTACAGGAACACAGTGCCTGCCATGCTGTAGTATTGAGGAAGCTTGGTAGAGAGCTCCTGCTGTGGAACTGTGAGAGCCACCACTGCTGCCCATGTCCCTCACCTCTGAGCCACAGCATGCATGTCTACTCGCTGCCATTAGGAAAGCAAACAGGAGGAAGAAGATTCCCTTCTAACTCCTCAAGCCTAGCAGACTGTTTCCCATACCCTCTGTTGTCAGAGCCTATCACAAGCCAGCTGATAAAGGACAAATGTAGTTTGAAGAGTCTAGCTCCAGAATTAAAAAATGTGGAAAAGATGGTGGGTTTGGATGGAGCTAAGAGGTAATAAATTAATAATGGGCTCAGGTAGGTTACTAACACACTCGCCATAATAATTGAGCTCTAAAACAATAAGGCAGACTCACACTGGAAAAAGAAATCCTAATATCAACAGTTTTTTTGAGTAATCAATAGTATTTGAAGTGGCTACTTTACAATAATAGCTGAGAATAGATGTATTTAATTGGAAACAATGTTTGTATATACGAATATGTACTTTTTTGTATTATCAATTAATACGAGATATCAGTGGTCCATAGTTTGTGGAATGTATGAAGTTATAATTGTTTAGTGCCTCTGTTCATTCTTTGTTTTAGGATCCTTATCTTGATAAGTTTTTTGCTCTGGTGAATGCTCTGGATGAACACATGTTCCCAGTCCGAATTGGAGACATGCGAATCATGGAAAATAACTTAGAAAATGAATTGAAGAGCAGTATTGCAGCATTGAATTCATCTCAGTTGGAACCAGTGGTCCGATTTCTTTATCTTCTGCTTGATAAACTGATACTTTTAGTTGTTAGACCTCCTGTCATTGCTGGCCAAATAGGTAATTTACCTATGTTGGGGGAATCATGAAATTTATCATTCAACATTTCTAACTTTTACAGAAACAGAATCATGATTCCTTTTTGCCATCTCTATAAGGACTGTGTTTGACTTTGTGGGGCGTTGTTACTTACTTGTTTCTAATGCTGGAAAATAACTTTCTTTTGTTTCTATAAAATGTGCCATATAGACTTTTACTCAAATTATGAAAACAAATTTATTTATTCACTCACCAAATATTTATTAAGCACTTAATATGTACCATACAGTGATAGGCACTGACAAAGGCATGGTTTCTGATTTTAAGGATCTCATAGACTAGTTAAGAAAACATGCAACTGATAAATCATATTGTGTTTTACATGACTTATAATCTACATTTTCACTCATCTGCTATCCTCTATTTAATATAGCTATTATTCTCTTCATTGACTCAAAATCTCTATCTTCTTTTTCTTGTGAGTTTTTCTTGAAGGAGAGGTATTCAGGTTTCCTACCTTTTTTCCAAGATTCATTCCTTTACTTTTGCTAACAGCTTCCACCCAATCCTGCAAAGTAGTTGAGTTTGTGAGAAATTTCAGCTAACTTGTTATAGAAGTTTCGTATTAAGTGGTGGCACAAAGGAGAGTAGTATTCAACTCCTTGAGATTTTTTTAGGGACACTTGTAAGTAGAGGTAATTCTTGGGTTGAGCATTTAAAGATGAGTAGGAGTCTGACAGGTAAATAACTAGCCCAGGGAAATGAAACAGTATGTGTATAGTACACAAACAGATAAACTAACCTGGAAATTTCGGGGGAATTACAAGTAATTAGTTATGAATTGGAGGGTTAGTGATTAGAGATGATATTGGTCGTAGGGGAGATGAAGTAGGGTCCTTGACACATTAGGAAATTTGACTATTATTCTGTAAGAATCAATAGCCTTTGAAGGATCTGGTCTTAATTAGAAAAGTAATGTGACTAGGTTGGCTTTTATAAGGATGATTTTGCACGGAGGTAGATTGAAAGTGAGAAGATCTGGAGGCAGGCAGACAGATTTGAAATCTTGAATTTTACACAAAAAATTCTGTGGTCCTGATAAAAGACAGTGATGGTGGGATAGAGAAGAGAGGGTAGTTTAAGAGATACTGAAGAGATGTTGTAGAGAGTAATGTTACAGAAGTCATAGAAGGTTTTAAGAAAAAAAAGTTAACATTGTTCATTTTTGTAGATTGTATAGTAAAATAATCACAATAGTAACAAACATTTCCACAACACAGTGTGCCAGGAATTGTGCTATGTACTTTATTTATATTAATGTATGAAATCTTTACAACTCTAGGTATAGGTATGCATTTCATGATTTCATGAATAAAATGATGAACATACGCTTAAAAATTTACCTAAGGGGCTTCCCTGGTGGCGCAGTGGTTGAGAGTCCGCCTGTCTCAAAAAAAAAAAAAAAAAAAAAAAAAAAAATTTACCTAAGGATTCAAACCCAAGCAACTGACTCTAGAGTCCCACTCTTATCTACTATACTGAAGAAGTGTCCACTGGTGAAATTCACGAGAATAGTCTTGGTCAAATAGTGAAAGGAGAAACCAGATTACAGAGAATTTAGTAATAAACAGCAGATGGTGAAAGGAATGCAAAAAGCTTATACTGTTTTGAGAAGTTTAGTTAGAAGAGGATGCAAGGTTGATTAGGGCATAAGAGTGGAGAGATTTGAGCATGTTTATATGCTTTGAGAATCTGTATAGAGGTGCAAGAGGGTTTAATTAATGAAGCAAGCATGTAGGACAAAAATTAAGGTGGATAGATCATTCTTATATAGGAGATGAGCACTGCTTCCTTTGGAAAGGAACTAAAAATTGTTTCAAATTCTGATAAATTTATAGTAAAAATTTCAGGACTTTCATGCTCTATAAATTTCTACCTGAGATAAAAAGCAGGATTTGTGGAGAAGGGAGTAAAGTGGACCTAGTTTTGTGAAGGATTCTGATGGTTTGGAATAGCTACTATGAGGAAAAGGAAAAGGAGTCAACCAGGAACACAGGTAGGATTGCTAAACCCTGCTTAGGTTTCTCTCTTTCTAGTCTCTCTTCTAGTTCAGTATATATAGATTAATCTTCCTAAATGACCACTCTATCTGATATTTCCTCTTTCAGGAAAACTTAATTGGCCTCATTATCTGTTCATAAATTCCTGTCTTGATTAAATAAATCATAAAATGTGAGGTGCTATTGCTCAGAATGGCTGTTTGGATTATCCATTTATTCACTGAGCTACCAGAATTTCCCAATTTTTGCAAAATTCTTGTTATATACTAACTTGAATGGCTGAGTAGGTATTACTTAGCCTGGCATTTAAAGTGCTATAGTCTTACCTCAACCTGGTTTTCTACCCTTTTTTCCTTCTAATCCTTTTACAGAGCTACTCACTTCAATTAAGTTGCTTATCAACTCTTTTCTATTAAGTTAATATTTTTAATAATCTACTTTTATTGGTAATTTTTATTTTATAAACAAAAGTAACATGTGCTCAATGTATGGTATTTAGTTTCTCAGAGTCATCTTTAAAATGAGAAGTTACTTCTCAAAGGTTATATATAAGATAGATTTTTTACTTATCATGTGCTTTGTATTGTTTTACAAAGTAGTGGGTACTGTTTGATGATTCTTTTTTCTCACTAAGTAAAGCCACATAGTTTTCATGTTAAATTAGTAAAATTAGTTTTTTCTCATTTTTTAAGAAAAGTATTTTTGATTCAGTTAATACAGTATCATAAAGATACCATAAAATTAATATCAAATATCATCTTTATACACTTACTGTGTGTAGTCACTATACTTAATGCATATAGTGAAGGCAAAACCTTGATCTTTTTGGAACTTACAGTCTAAAAAATTAATGGAAAAATATTTTCCTCCTTCTTAAAAGTAAATCTAGGTCAAGCATCATTTGAAGCCATGGCATCAATTATAAATCGGCTTCACAAAAACTTGGAAGGAAATCATGACCAGCATGGCAGAAACAGCCTTCTCGCATCATATATCTTTTATGTTTTTCGCCTACCGAATACTTACCCTAATTCACCATCACCAGGTATTTTATTCTTTTTACTAAGAAACTATCTTGCATAGATTATGTGTTCATAATAGGATTGAAATAATCTTGTAGTCCATGGTGTGATGCATTTATTCAATAGCAGACATTTGTTGAATGCCTGCTAAGTGCCATGGACTATGCTATGTACTGGAGTTAAAAGGATAAATAGGTTGTATTTTAAAGCATCATTATTTATACAGCTTCTTTTAAGTTGAATTAGAGAGATCTTTGTTGAATTAATTTTTGGAAATGAACCTTGAAAATAACTTCCATCTCTGGAAGCATTTTATCATTCCCAGTTAAAATAAATAATTTAGAAAAATGGTACAGATGAACTGGTTTGCAAGGTAGAAATAGAGACACTGATGGACACCAAGGGGGGAAAGCGGGGCGGGGGGAGGTGGTGGTGGTGGGATGAATTGGGAGATTGGGATTGACATATATACACCAATATGTATAAAATAGATAACTAATAAGAACCTGCTGTATAAAAAATAAAATAAATTAAAAAAAAAAGTTGCATCACAAGGCATTATGGGTAAAATTGGAAGGAAGAGTATTTAAGAATCCCCACTGAGGTTCTCTGAGTCTATTTGAGGCTAATGCAGTCATCTCAGCTTGATTTATGATTATGTAGTCTGACGTACGAACTGCTGTTTGTGAACAGTTTAATAAAAGGCTATTGCTCCAAATTCCAAATTAGCAGTGAGGGTGATTTCTATTAGAAAAGACATTTGTGGAGGATTTTCTTCTTGATACTTAATAAAGTGAGTTCTTTTTCTCAGTGTAATACATGCTGTTGACTTGTGGCTCAGCTCTAGGGACTTGATGTTCTATTCAAAGAGTAAAAACATCTCTCTGCTCATTGTTTATTTACTATATTTTGGGGTACATATGGCAATGTTGTTTTCCTTACAGTTCCCAGTTCAGTTTTTTCTCTTGATTATGTGTTAAAAATATGTGCATAAAGTTCCCCAGTATCTCAGTAAAAAAAAAAAAAGATAAATAGAATGTTATATTTGTCATTCAGAGTGCTATTGGACATTAAAGAAGAAATACAATGGCTCAGTAGTTTCCTGGTAACCCTGTGAAACCTACAATACTGTAAAAGATTATCCTCTAGATCTCTTCCTGGTCAATAAAATCATACAGGCTTTTTGAATATTAGAGCCCAGAGTAGCCACTTACTTTTGTTTTATATGACATAGGTGGTAGTGGTGGTGGTGGGGGATGTCTTAGTTTGAATCACTCTTTAGTTGTTCAGTTAGTAGGTTAATGATTATGTTGTACATACCTTTCAACCTGTTTACATATTTGTCTGTATGAGTCATTCATTCCTCACTAGTGATAATGGTAAGTGCCCTTTTCAGCTGTTGTCAGTGTTAGCATTAATAATGGTGACAAGTAATTATGACATTCACTCTGCAAACTAGGCATAATAGTAATCTCAGTTTTAGCACATTTTACTTCTTAATTGAAAGAGAGAGCTAATTGACTCTTAAAGTCTTGCTCATAATTTCCTATCTTGATTTCTAAAATTATAGTACTTGAGTCTCTGAGTATATAAGTGATTGTGGACTGTATATAATGCTACTCCATTTACTGTTCCATTCAGTACACTATTAGAATTGCACAGATTTTGCAAAATGTCTTTTTTTACATGCTGACCTGAAGACTATAAACTACTTAGTTGACAGGTGTGTGTCATTTGCAAATATGACACTCAGGTTTCTTTAAAAAAGAAAAATGGAGATACAATTGTTGGGTGCTTTAGGTTCATAGATCCTGGTTGAATAATGGTATCAGGCTTGACTTCAGACAAAAAAGGGATTCTTTGCTTTTTTTTGTATAACCTGGGCTTTTAGGAGAATTATCTTTAGTATACATTTATGTATGTATATTATAAAGATGCCTTTTTTTAATAGTTAAAATTGTCACTGATAAAGATAGAGACCTAAGCCATAGTTTCATTTAAGAGATATTGACAGGAAATTGGCTCTCCCTCTTAGTGATTGTGTTTCAAGGGGCAGAGCAGGAGGGGTGGGAAAAAAGGAAAAGATATTAGCTGGAGCATTTTGGGTCTTAGACACCCTCATGTATAAGGAAAGGTAACGTTTTTGTATGTTTCTTATTACTTTTGTTTCTTATTGTATATGTAATACATAATCATAGAAACATTGAAGAGATAATGATTGTATTTATAATTCACATGGTTTTGTCAGCTGCTGTAAAATAAATTATCTTTGTATAGCTATCACTAGGTCTGCCATGTTTTTCTTATTTATAGTATTTTCATTTAGAAATAAAAGCAATTTATGATCTTTGTGGAATTTTGTAAAGTGGAAGAGATTTTTTCAGGTCCTTTGCTGATTAATTTTTTGCTTAAATTATATGTTATTTTATGTACAACTCTAGGTCCTGGGGGTTTGGGAGGATCAGTGCATTATGCCACAATGGCTAGATCTGCTGTGAGACCTGCAAGCCTTAATTTAAATCGTTCTCGGAGCCTTAGTAATAGTAATCCAGATATATCTGGAACTCCCACGTCACCAGATGATGAAGTACGGTCAATCATCGGCAGTAAGGTAAACTGAAGATACGCGTCTATAAATTTGGTTTTCAGGTTGTGAACAAATGAGAAATGTCCAATTGTTTTACTTTTTCTTAATTTTAAAATGTATTTGAGTTAGTAATAAGAAAGAAATTGTACATTTCTATTCTATCAGTGAACACATAAATGTTTGATGTTTCTATTAAATGTTTTTGCTATTACAAACTGGTTTGTGCGCTCTGCTCAAGAATATCTGCCAAATTAAAAAATGTGTGCAGGATGTCCAGTCACATACGACTCATTGTCTGTCTGATTATTATGTGAAAAATGGTTAGATTGATTTTCTAGAGGATTAAGAGAGACCTGTGACTGCTGTGTAGTTGGGACATACTATCAACTTAAAATATGAGCCTCCCTTCTCCAAAAGTATCAAGAACAATAATTAACAATTAATAGAGCTACATTTCACATGGAAAACTCTATGTAAGGTGCACCAGGATTAGAAAAATATGATTTATTTAATCATGGTTAGTGATTATCCCAGACAATAAGGGAGAGGCCAGCCAATATAAGATCCAGCTATATTTTACGTAAGCATCAATCTTTATTACCCCCCAAAATATACTTAAGGAACAAGTAGTCATTACCTTTCTATAGTTAAAGTACAAAAATAACTCAGAGTTTGAAAATCAAAGTGGAAAAAAAGAACAGTAAGACTGAGGCCAAGAAATCACATTATGTTGGGTTTTGACCAAACCATTTTAAATTGATTTTTTGCTATTAGAAAGAAGGAAGATACCTTTGTTATGGAATCACAGCCAACTTTTCTTTGGCATTTTAGTCTGTTAATTAGGATATGAGGAAGAATTAGTAAACGTGTTTTGGGGTGTGTTTTTAACCCTTAGCCTGAACTAAATAGACCTTATTATTTTTTTAATGATCTGAGCTTGTTTGTGTGAAATACTTGAATATGGATCAAACACATCAGAATTACTTAAATCTACTCATATAGTTACAGAAATTTTACATTCAGACACTTCTAATAAACTTTAGCATTGCGCATTTTAAAGTACCTTTTACGTAATTTGAAAGTAATTTCTCACAGATCGAAAATACATTTTTTAAAGTAATCTCTTACAGATGAAAAAAATATTTTGTAGCCTTATAATTTAAAAAATAAATTAAACATGAATTTCAATAACTTAAAGATCCAAATAGGTGTTACTCTAATTAAACAAACTTTCACTTTTTGTGAACTTTTGAGAGAATGATGTTCAGATGTATTTACATGGTTACTGCAGAGTAACCTGAGTAATATAGGAATTACAAAAGAGACAGCTTTTCTCCCTCCACATATCTTTCCATGTCTAGGAAGAGAAGGTTTTTTATCCTTGTCTTCATTCTTGATCTTTTCTCATTGTAATGGAGGTAATACTAAACATAATTTACGTACGTAAATACAGTTCTTCAGTGGAATGAATCTCATTTGTGAATTATAAGAACTTTTCCTATTAAAGAGCTTTAGACGCCATTTTTCTCAAGGTTCTACTTTTGAAACATCTCTTAATTTCTGTAAGATTTGCATTATGCTTCATTTAGCATAATTCTAGAGTTTTCCTTTATATATGATGTATTTGATAGATTATAACATCAAGATTTAGAACAAAAGTGTACATGTATTGGAATGATTATTTGTCTTTTTTCAAGTGGTTCATAAAATGGGACATAATAATAATGTAAACTTGCTTCTGGTATTATATACATAAACTTTTGAGAAAGCCGTCATAAGATGAGACTTTGTCTTATGACAGTACAGTCTTGTCCTAATCAAATTTTATTCAAATGGCTTTTGTGTGTTCTTTTTTTTTTTTTTTTGGTTGCATTATTTTTAATTTGTTTTTTTGCGGTACGCGGGCCTCTCACTGTTGTGGCCTCTCCCGTTGCGGAGCACAGGCTCCAGACGCGCAGGCTCAGCAGCCATGGCTCACGGGCCCAGCCGGTCCACGGCATGTGGGATCTTCCCAGACCGGGGCACGAACCCGCGTCCCCTGCATCGGCAGGCAGACTCTCAACCACTGTGCCACCAGGGAAGCCCCCTGGTTGCATTATTTTTGATAGCTACCTACCTTCATTTTGGACTATTCATTTAGTCATAATCCCTAATAATAATGGTGTATAATTTTATCTCATTGAAAAATTATAAGGAATCTGAAGTTTATTTATAGCTACTCTTTATTTATTCTGATTTTATTGGCTTGGAAATTAAAGAAACTCTTCTTTAATGATTTTTGTCTTTCACTCTGCCTTAGCCATGGTCATACCCTTAGTCTTGTCATGATGAATAACTTTAATCCTCATTATCTCAATTTCATGCATCTTGTTCTCTAACCATTAGCTCATATTTTTCTGCCTAGTACCCCAACTCCAACAATTTCTCTGCTCGGCAACCTCCAATCACTTGATCGTATGACCTTTTTACTGTACCTCACGCCCCTAATGTTCTTTCTTCCAATTTAGCCAGCTTAAATTCCATGATCGATCATTATAATTATTACCATTATAAACAAACGTCAATTCCCTTATCTTTCCCTTACTTCATTTTACTTGCTTAGCCAAACCTCAAACCATAGCTGAATTCAGTTGATTGCCTGTGCCGTTAAACATGCTTTGAGAAAAAAAAAAAAAAAAAAACATGCTTTGAGAAATGCCATGATAACTGGTCTCATTTGAAATTAAAGGCCGTGAACCTCAAGAGAGCCCTTAATGCTGTCAAGCAATTATACTATATTTCTTTATTCCATTTACTTTCCCATTCTCCCAGAAAAAGGTTTAATGCCTTCTTTGGTACCTCAAACCCTCTAACAGCTCCCCACCAATCCCCCTCCTCACTTTATCTCCTACTTCATTAAGAAAATTGAGGCCATCAGAAGAAAACTTTTGTCACCTTTGACCATCACATCTACCTATCCACTACCATCTACTACTACCTACTACTTAAAACTCTGCTATAGATGAACTGTCCATTTCCCTAAGTCCATTCCCTATTTGTATACAACCACCTATCCCCTTTCACCTACTCAAGATCCTCACTCCAGCAGTTCTTTCATCACTGTTCTACATCATCAGTTTCTCCCCATCTACTAAATCAACCCATCCCATAAAATGGGATAAAAAATAAAATTTTTAAAATTTCTCCCATAAAAAAATCTCCTCTCTAGTATTTCTGCTGGTAGCTTCTTCATCATTTCTCTGCTACCTTTTGTAGTAGAATTCCTTAGAAGAGTTTTCCATACTTGCTGTCTCCAATTCTTTTACTCTCGTTCTCTAACTCCTGTTACCCTACTTCAAACATATTCCTTGGATCTTCAGCCCATACTGCCCTTCTAATGCCCCCAGTGCTCTCCATGTTCTTAAATCCGAAGGTTAAATCTCAACACTTGGCTGAATTTACCTTACAGCAGCTTTTGACACAGTTAATTCTCCAGTTTATTCTATTTACTTAGCTTCTAGGTTACTACACTATCTTGATTTTCCTCTTTACTGATTATACCTTTTCAGTCTCCTTTGTAGATTCTTTTTCTGATCTCTTAATTTGGAAGTGCCCCAGGCCTCTGTCCTTATTTCTTGTCTTCTCTTGTCTTGTTTTCTCTTTTCTCTACACTCACTCACTTCATGATCTTATGAAGTCCTGTTGTTTTAAGTATCACTTTATGCTGATATCTCACAAAAATTGTATTTCAAGTACAGATCTCTCTCTGGAATTCTAAACTCAGCTGCCTTTTGTAAATCCTTTAGTTCAGATTTGCATATATGTTAAAGGTAGAGCCACTTCTCATCACCTCTAGTACTGCCATTTAGTCTGAACTACCATCATCTCTTCCTGAATTAATGTAATAGTCTTAAAGATGGTTTCCTTCCTTCCAACCTACACTCACTTCACAACATAGCAACCAGAATACTGCTTTAAAAACTTAAGTTACAAATAAACAAAACTTAAGTTGGATTATGTCATATCTCTGAGCAAGATCCTATGACTAACTCCTTTACCTCTTTTAAGTCTATACTCAGAGAACTACCTTCTCCATGGGGTCTCCTCTGACCACTTATTTAAATGTATAAGTGTGTCTTTCTCCTTAGCCTTGTCCCGGGGACTTCTTATCCCCTTACTCTGTTTCTTTGACTCATAACATTTACTATCTTTTAATGTAACATATAAATTAGTTACCTGTTACGTTAATTTTTTAGTGTTTGTCTCCCTTTATTAGAGTATAAGCTCCATGAGGGCAGAGATATTTGTTCACTGATGTATCCAAAGCAACTATAATGTCCAGCATATGAAAAGTACTCAGAAGACATGTATCCAAAGAATGAATGTTAGTAAGCATTGAGTATCTCTAGCAAGAATAAATAACTTTTAAAAAATTGAATTATGCTTTTGTTTGCCCTCTTGCTATCAGGATTAATTAAATACTTAAAGATCTTAAGATATTCTGTTTTATGAAAGTTTTGGTTAGACTTTATTTCCTAATACAAAATGCAGAACTCCTAAAGTTCTAAAATACTATCAACAGGCTTTTATTACTCTAGTGGCTATAAAACCATATTTGTGAGATTTTTTTCATAATTATTTTGCCAAAACTGATCTTTATTTGTCCTAGCAATATTCTTTTAACATTCAGTTGTGTAAATGTATGGTTGCACCAGGTTTGAATTTTATTGCTTTTAAGCAAATGCCAGTGCAATTTTACATTGATAATTAGTTTCTTTCTAATGTATCATCTCCTATTTTTTCATTTTTTTTCAAAAACTGAGAGCTTACTGTGTGCATAGCTTACTAAATCCACTATGCTGAGGATTGTATTGAAACATGAGTACTGATGTCAAGTCAGATACACTGTGAGCCTTATTCAGGGAAGGAGCCTATCTATACCTAAGGGACAAAACAAAATAATAATGTTACAGAGATTTGGCAAAAACAGAATAAAAACACTTCATGCACATGTACACACATTTGATTAATCTCTTCTGTTAGTTGGAGATATGTAAACATAGTTATTATATTAGTAAATATCAGTGATGACTTTGCTTAACTAAGGGCTGTTTGATATAATTCTTAGCTGTATGACATTTAAATTGTGGAAATAATTTGCTTTACAAATAAATTGGCCACCAGTTTTCTTTAAACAGTTGGCTTTGACTTGATGTTATTATAACTGTTCAAAGCCTCAGTATTGTGGATATAATGTATAATTAATGGCACAAAGAGATTTATTGTTTTTTCTCACATTACTCATTAGCATGTGCCTTAGTTTTAAAGGAAATTATTAAGCAAGAAGTTAAAAAGTGAACTTATGAGTACGGCAAAGTTATTGTTTTTCTTTTTGTAGAAATTTATGATAGAGAGAGCACAGTTGTAATTTTGCAGAAATTAGATGCTTATATTTTGTTATTTTTGTAACATGAGTAGTGACATAATTTGGGAGACTGAAAATTTTTGTTTTAACTTACCTGAAAAACGTATTGTGTGCTGATTTGCTTTTATTTGAAATAATATAATGGGCTTCTGAGAAGTCTTTATTAATACCTATAAAATGGGGTATTTTATTTTAAACAAATCTATTGATTACATAATTTTATGAGTATTTGAATATTGCCCAATATACTTTGCTAGGAAGCATTTAAAAAAACATGTATGGCAAGTTTTTGTTAAAATTATTTTTTAAGAGTTTACTATATTTGAGGCATTGTATTCAGTGATTTACTTCCATTATTTAATTTGATCTTTACAGTATTAGGGAGACACTTATCATTATTCCTATTTTGTAGCTAAGAAACTGAAAAAGAGATTAGATAACTTACCTTAGATTTTACAGTTAGTAAGCAGTAGAACCTGGATTTGAATTTTAACTCTCATCTTACACATTCAGTGTCAAAAATGAGGGGAAATGGGTAGTTACTGTATCATCATTTCAACTTCTTTGTATTTTTGGAAAAAATAGTGAGAAAAGGAAGGGAAATATTCTCCCTAAAAGCTAAGCCCTTGAGAGCTAGTAGTAGTTTGTCTTCCCTCTTTCCCCCTCCCCTTTCCTCCTCCCCTCCCTTTTCCTTGCCCCCTACCTCCTTCTTCCCTTCCCACAATATACATGCATGGGCCTCACTCCCAGAGATTATTTAACTGTTCAGAGGTAGGGCCCTGCACATTTGTGGTGGTGGTTGTCCTTAACCTTACCAGGTGATACTAATGTCTACATAGAGTTGATTACCACTGTTTACTCTTTCTTTTCTTTTACCTATCCTTCTTTGGTGCTTTCTGGTTTGGGTTCATACTCAGGCTCTAATATTTTTAGTTGGCTTGTCTTGTGTTGTCTTCAGCAGTCCTCTAAAATTCTCTTCTACCTTGCTCAGTTCTATTCGTAGGTTCCTAGGGCCCAGCCCATGTTGCTGAATCTGGATTTCTGGGGGTAAGGGCCAGAATCTGAATTTTATAATTCAGGTGATTCTAATAATCAATTTTAAGAAATTGAAGTAAAGCCCCAGTTCCCTTTACCTGGGATCATAATAACCTCTTTCAGAGAAGACAGACATACTTCACTTCTGGTCATACACATTAATAGCATATTAAATTAACTTCAAATTAACGGTAGTGATGATGAAGATACAATTCCTATAGACAGCCTTGGCATAATGTTTTTCCTTACAATTTTTATATAAAAAAGTAGCCCATTACGTTTTTTTTAAATAATAAAATTCATAAATTTATTATTTGTTAGTAAATCTACCCATTATGTTTAATTTCAACAAGCACAATAAGACTGAGCACAACTCCAAAGCTACCATCATTTTTAGGAAGGAGCAAATATCGGGCATCTTTTTTTTTCTTAATTTTTTACTTAATTTTTCTTATTGGTCCCTAAAAGAGGAGGCAAGTTCAAATAGAATTATGGAGTATTGCTACACAAAAGTTTTCAGTTGATGACAGATGGAATAAAATTAGTCTTTTAGACAAGATTGGAATGTTTTTCTTCTTCCATTTTTTTTTTTCTTCCTTTAAACCCTAGTTAGATTTAGAGGAAATTGTCTGTTGCTAACTTGTACCATCTCTGAAGAGAGTTTGGGGGGATGGTGCTGTGGGATCTTTAGTTGTTGATACTTAAAGGTGATCCCTTTATATAAAGAGAAATTACCTTTAAATGCTATACTTAATTTTCTTTGTGATTTTTAAAAAATTATGTAATGAGATAATTTTGATGAACTAATATTCTATAGATGCCTAAAAATTTTGGTTGCTTTAACAGTACTAATTAAAAACATGTTTGCATTGGAAAGTCTGGATTTCTTTAAGAATATAGCATGCCACATGTAATATTTCTTTCCTTTCCAACTGCTTTCTATTATATGCTTAGGGTTTAGACCGCTCCAATTCCTGGGTTAACACTGGTGGTCCAAAAGCTGCCCCATGGGGATCCAACCCCAGTCCAAGTGCAGAATCAACACAGGTGGTGTTTATATTAGAGGTTTCTTTATTCGCTGCTGATGTTTCCCTTTAGAACATTACTTTTTAGTATATACTATGATTTCAGTGGCTTGCTTTTTAATAATTAAAAAGTGTGTATTTTTGTTTACTTAGCACATTTTCCAACTGCTATGCATGAATACCACCAATTGCACCAGTAATACTCTCCTTTCCTATTTCCTGTCTCCTTCTCCTTCCCTCCTGTCCACCCCATTGATGTTTCAGTGCCTGCTGCTTATGCAATTGATGGCTTTGATAACAGTTTCTACTTTTGGGGTAGTGCATCTTTAGTAGGAATTTAAAAATTTTTTGTGTGGAAAAAACCTGACAGTTTTCCATTCGCTTTTGGTTTAAAGTGTAGCTATTGTACCATTGTCATTTAGCATTTACTATCTTGTCATTTTCTTCATAATCACTGACTAGAAATATTGGTAATAAACTGAAATTAAATATGAACAGTATATGATCCCCATGCTGTAAGATTAAGTGCCAGAAGCAAAAATCTGTTTTAAACTGTACTGTGTTGCAAAGTATGAAATTTGTTGTAACTTATTTGTACTAGGTTTTGCTTACTTAAGTCTAATTGCTTGATAGCTAATACTGCATGATTCCTCAAAATATACTTCTCATCTGTGTATTAGCTTTGGAGGACAATGCTCTCGTTCTTCAAGAAAAATTTTAATTGCAAATTTATTATAAATGATTTATATTTAATATAGTATATGGCTAACCTGAATCGTAATTTTTGATGATAGTGAAACATGAAAGAAATGATTCTAAACTTTTAATTTTTTAATTAAATATAAAATTCTTGATTTCTCTTTTTGGTCCAAGACCAGTGAGAAGTATGTTTTTACTTTTTACATTTTCTTACTAGATACATGCATGTGTATAGATCACACAGATAAAAGTTTCATTCTTTGCAGCACTCTGGATTTATATAATCATTAAAATACTTATCTTTTAAAGATAAAATAAATAGAAGCCATTTTGATACTTCTAATGCATTGTCGTTAAAGCAACTTAAAATAGTGAAAATGGGATGAGCGATAAAACAGATGGCTGTTAAAATGACAGTAAAGCTCTATGTAAAAAATTGTATATAATCCTTGAACTGCATAGTCATCCACAGCAGACTTTAATGGTATCTCGTCATTCATTCATCTTCACTCCATAGGCTATGGATCGAAGTTGTAATCGTATGTCTTCGCACACAGAGACGTCAAGTTTCTTACAAACATTAACGGGACGCTTACCAACTAAAAAGGTAGATTCATATGAAGATAGTCCATGTAGGGGGAAAATAATTCCAACAATTACGTAGATGTAAGGATTCTTTACATAACCAGTATGAGACGTTACAACAATTGCACTGTTTTTAAAAATACATTTGAGCAAGCATTGCTTGTTTGATGTCTTTTTGGGCATACCTCTCCATTGCAAGCTCTTTTACATTACTATAATGTTTATATCTTTGCAGATGACTGTTTTTAGAGTTTAGTGCATTAAATTTGATCATTAAATTTTAGTACCAAAAAGATTGTATCAACTCTTAATTCTGTTTCTGTAACTGCTTCTGTTTTGTGTTTTAAATCTCCAGGGAAAGGAAGATGAGTTAGAAAAATTATCACTCTTAGTAAGATATGTTGATTTGCTTCCCTTATGCACAGTTTTGTTAGTCCTTTTTCATATTAATATACACTATTGTGCAAATGCTTTGTATGCATATCCATTATAAGGCAGGAAATTTCTGCTATTTTAATAAAAATACTTTAAATACCTGAAAACTTGAAAATTAATGGCTGATATCAAAGTTTACATTTTTAAAGGTATTTCCTAAATTGTACCAGCAAAGTTCATGAATGTATTTGCATATGCTGAAATATGTATGTAAGGCACAAGCCAGATTTTATTTGTAACTGTGAGTTTTCGGTTTAGTTTCTTTTTGCACGTACAATTTAGGAGGCTATTTCCCACCTGTCGTTTTAAAATTACATTTTACTCCAAGATAACATGTAATTTTTTCAGCTATTCAACATGCCACTGTCTTATGTGTATAAATAGCCGTTTCGTTAATGGGTGTCCTCACTGCATCATTGAATGGTTCACATGCCTTATTTTGCTTATTCTCATTATATCTTCATTTGTACTTGCATTATTTGGTTTGTGTTACCAGCAGACCTGACACTGATAATAACTTTGGATTTACTTCTGGATAGCTATTTCATGAGGAGCTGGCTTTGCAGTGGGTTGTTTGCAGTGGCAGCGTTCGGGAATCAGCTTTGCAACAAGCCTGGTTCTTTTTTGAGTTAATGGTGAGCAAACTAAACACATTCTTTGTTTTTCTTGTTAAACAATGTTGTGTTAGCTCATGATTTTATCCTAGAATCTTTTCCTATTGCCCATCTTGTGGTTTTACATGTGCCTCCAAGACAAAATTACCTTTGCTACATCTCTAAATAAACACTGTGGACAGTCAGCACAATTTAGATGGAGTTATAAAGCTAATTTAAACTATATTTTTAGGGATAGTTGCAGAAGCTAGCTATCTTTTTAAAGGAAACCTGTGATACATTCTTTCTTAGTCTGCACATGCTAGTGTATAATGGCAGTACTATTGATTTCATACCAGATAAAAAGAACTTTATAGATACCTACTGCTTTTATGGTTAGAAAGCTCTTAGGGAAATGCCAGTCACAGCCAATGAAAAACAACAACACTTTCTACTTAATTCAGTAAATGATATTAAAACAAATAAATGAATTAATATTTTAATAAATATCTACACACACACAACATAAACACATATATACACAAAAGCAATATACATTTATTAAGTACGTACAGTATGGTAGCACAGCCCTATGGGCTAGGGATTACCAAGGCACAGAGAGATTAAGTAACTTGTTTAAGTATACATAGCTTGTATACAGCAGAGCTGTGATTCAAACTTAGGCATTCTGGCACTAGGGACCTTCCTCTCTAGCTTTAGAAAGCTGAAATCACTGAAACTTTTTCTTCCAAAAAAATTATGTAAAATAATAAATAAGAAACAAAGGAAAGCAAAACAACAAAAAAGAGACAGAAAAAAGAAAAGAAACAATGGAAGTTTCTAGAGTATGCCATAGAATCATTCTTAGCATTGAATGTTACTTACGTTGAAGATTAGAAGACATTTCTTCTGTAAGTTAAAACTACAGTGAGGTATCGCCTCGCACCAGTCAGAATGGCCATCATTAAAAAGCCTACAAATAATAATTGCTGGAAAGTATGTGGAGAAAAGGAAACCGTTCTACACTGTTGGTGGGAATGTAAATTGGTGTAGCCACTATGGAGTATAGAATGGAGGTTCCTTAAAAAACTAAAAATAGAGCTACCGTATGATCCATCAGTCCCACTCCGGGGCATACATCCGGAGAAAACTCTTAATTCAAAAAGTTACACGCACCCCAGTGTCAAAGCAGCACTATTTACAATATCCGAGACATGGAAGCAGCTTAAATATCCATCGAGAGATGAATGGATAAAGAAAATGTGGAATACATATACACTGGAATACTATTCAGCCATAAAAAAGAATGAAATAGTGCCATTTGCAGCAACATAGATGCACCTAGGGATTATCCTACTAAGTGAAGTAAGCCAGAAAGAGAAAAGTTAAATACCATGTGATATCACTTATATGTGTAATCCAAAATATGATACAAACAAACTTGTTTACAAAGCAGAAACAGACTCAGACATAGAAAACAAACTTACGGTTACCAAAGGGGAAAGGGGGTGGGAGAGGGATAAATTAGGACTTTGGGATTAGCAGATACAAACTACTGTATATAAAATAAACAACAAGACCGCACTGTATAGCACAGGGAACTATATTCAATATCTATAATAAATATATACTATATATATACACAATATATACAATACATACAATATATATGTATATATGTATGTATATATACAATATATACAATATACTATAATAAACCATAATGGAAAAGAATATGAAAAAAAATAAATATATATAACTGAATCACTTTGCTGTAACCAGAAACTAACACAACATTGTAAATCAAATATACTTCAGTAAAAGATTTTAAAAAAGACGTTTTGTCTAGAGATTTGCTAATCTACAAAAAAAATAAATCAGGGACCATATGTAAATGGTAGGCAGCTCATTTTTTTCCCCTAGAGAATAAACACCAAATTGTAATTCATGTGTTTTTAATATAAGATCAAATGACTTTTTAAAAATAGTCTTACATGTATGTTCAGATTTCTTAAACATGAAATAGTTTGACTTATCTCTGTTATTTACCAACTGTAAAACCTTGTCATTAATTTCCCTGAATTAAAAATTTTTAGTACCGTTAACACATTGTTGTGATAAGAATCCATATCTAAAAGTATTTGGTAAATTGAAACCACTTTAATTTTTACCTAACATTTTATTCTTAATATCTAGTCATCAGTATTTAATGTACACCCACCATATGCCACGAGATGCTAGGTGCTAAAGATTCTACATGCAGTCAAGGTTTCTAACCTCTCAGAGCTAACAGCTGGGGGGACATGGAATGGCAGAATTGTTAAGTCTTGGAAAGATTTAATTTAAAATAATTTTAAAGGATGAAATTTTTTTCTGTTGACATACCCATAATTTGTTTCCCACTGATAGCCAGGATAATGTCATGAAGCTGATACAGAGATTGAGTTGTATTGTGTTCGATATTTTTCTAGCGCATACAAAATATTGTAGGGAACTTTTTCAAAATATTTGACGAGTTAAAAGTATTTTATCTATCTGTTAAATTACATGGTATGTTGACAAAAATAGCTCTAATGTTTAGAATCTCTGTAACTGTTCATTACATCCATAAGAAATTAAACGAATGGCTTATTTCTTTTTTCAGGTAAAGAGCATGGTGCACCATTTATACTTTAATGATAAACTTGATGCACCAAGGAAAAGTCGTTTTCCAGAACGTTTCATGGATGACATTGCTGCTCTTGTCAGCACAATTGCTAGTGATATAGTTTCACGATTTCAGAAGGTGACGGTAACTTATTTTTTTAAACAAAATCTGTGTTTCAAGCACACGTTAAACTATATTTGTTTTTCTTTTAATTGTTTCCCAGGACACAGAAATGGTTGAGAGACTCAACACAAGCCTTGCATTCTTTCTCAATGATCTGTTGTCTGTTATGGACAGAGGATTTGTGTTTAGCCTTATAAAGACCTGCTATAAACAGGTAATGCATAATTAGTAATAATTAGTAATCAAATAATTTAAATGCTGCGTTTGCTCTTTTAGGGCTAGAGCTAAGAGATTTTTCAAGAACACATTTATATAATGATGTTTTTAAAAAGTGGCATATTTTTATTAGTAAGGGAAAGATAAATTACATTTATTAGGACACAGGACTGTGGCAAGCTGCTGTCAGTACAGCTGGCTTTTCATTGAGTTATACTGGCCCATTTATGACTTTTAGATTCTCATTCAGAAGTAGACCATCAAGTCAGGAGTCTAAATGTAAAGCAGCCCCAAGGTGCCATGCAAGAGTAGCATTTTTACTGAATGAACAGCTAACCCAACCTTTTCTGTCTTAAGTGATTTTTAAAGCAGTTGCATTTTGCTATGTATTCCTCATGATGAAGCCCTAGACATTGTAGAGTTTAGAAGCATGAGTAGGTGTTTACCCAAGTCACAAATATTATCTAGCTTTTTCTAAACTAAAAGTATCCTAGAAGTTTTCTACAAACAGCTGGTTTTGCTTTAAATTTTTTATCAAATGATTAATGAAACCTGGCTTTTAGAAAACATTAGTTATTCATCCTGATAGACCATTTGGGTACTGAGCTGTATAATCATCCTAGAATTACCTTTTAAGGGAGCTTTAAAAATGTACAGATCTCTGTGTCCCATCCCAGCATTTCTGAGGAGTTTGAACCCTGGTGGTGGGGGTGGGAGTGTGGGAAACAGTGCTTATAAAGTACTCCCTGCTGGTCCACAGATTAGTCTTGGGGAACTACTGGTTAAAAATGCTATTTGGCAGTCTAATACTTAGAATTTTGAAGCTCTGTTCTATTGGATGCAAATATTGTATGTTTCTTTTAATAGAGAAGTTAAAACTATGTGTGGGCACTGATCTATTTGCAAGTATTTGCAGCACTATGTATTATTTTTACTTTTTCCCTGATATTTCATGTATTATTGCTCCCAAAACCTGTCCTGTCCTTATTCTTCAAGCACTGGCCTCCTACATTTGCCAAACATTAAACTAGACTCTAGGGATGCTAAAACTATTCAAATAAGTCAGTCTATGTATGTTTCCTCAAGTAGCTAATGGGTGTAGCTGGGAAGATAGATAATTATAAATATAGGTTAACACAAGGTGCTGTAAAAAGAATGGATAATTTATGTTAGGAAGTTATTTTGGTGGTATACTTTTTCTTCATAAAGTATATCTTTGAGAAGTGGAAATATTAATGCTATATTGGAAATATAAGAATGTGGCTTTAGAATGCACCTAGTCAGTGGATTTATACAGTAAATCTTGTAGTTCCAAATTTTTTATTTTAGGAGTAACTTTGGAAAAAGCCAATACTGTTATTTAAACCACAAAATTCAAAACTGCTCACTGAGTACTGTTCTTTAATTCTTCTTTTTGGTTGAATTTGTTTTATTTATTTATTATTATTATTATTTTTAAAATCTTTATTGGAGTATAACTGCTTTAAAATGGTGTGTTAGTTTCTGCTTTATAACAAAGTGAATCAGTTATACATATACATATGTTCCCATATCTCTTCCCTCTTGAGTCTCCCTCCCTCCCACCTCTCTATCCCACCCCTCTAGGTGGTCAAAAAGCACCGAGTTGATCTCCCTGTACTATGCAGCTGCTTCCCACTAGCTATCTATTTTACGTTTGGTAGTGTATGGTAGTGTCCACGCCACTCTCTGGCTTTGTCACAGCTTACCCTTCCCCCTCCCCATATCCTCAAGTCCATTTTCTAGTAGGTCTGTGTCTTTATTCCTGTCTTACCCCTGGGTTCTTCATGACACTTTAATTTTTTTCTTATTCCATATATATGTGTTAGCATACGGTATTTGTCTTTCTCTTTCTGCCTTAACTCTGTAAGACAGACTCTAGGTCCATCCACCTCACTACAAATAACTCAATTTCGTTTCTTTTTATGGCTGAGTAATATTCCATTGTATATATGTGCCACATCTTCTTTATCCATTCATCTGATGATGGACACTTAGGTTGTTTCCATCTCCGGGCTATTGTAAATAGAGCTGCAATGAACATTTTGGTACATGACTCTTTATGAATTTTGGTTTTCTCAGGGTATATACCCAGTAGTGGGATTGCTGGGTCATATGGTAGTTCTATTTGTAGTTTCTTAAGGAACCTCCATACCGTTCTTTCAGAGATTTCTGTGCATTAATTTTGTATCCTGCTACTTTACCAGATTCATTGATTAGCTCTTGTAGTTTTCTGGTAGCATCTTTGGATTCTCTATGTATAGTATCATGTCATCTGCAAACAGTGACAGCTTTACTTCTTCTTTTCCGATTTGGATTCCTATAATTTCCTTTTCTTGATTGCTGTGGCTGAAATTTCCAAAACTATGTTGAGTAAGAGTGCTGAGAGTGGGCAACCTTGTCTTTTTCCTGATCTTAATGGAAATGCTTTCAGTTTTTCACCAATGAGGATGGTGTTGGCTGTGTGTTTGTCATATATGGCCTTTATTATGTTGAGGAAAGTTCCCTCTATGCCTACTTTCTGCAGGGTTTTTATCATAAATAGATGTTAAATTTTGTCAAAAGCTTTTTCTGCATCTATTGAGATGACCATATGGTTTTTCTCCTTCAGTTTGTTAATATGGTATATCACATTGATTGATTTGCGTATATTGAAGAATCCTTGCATTCCTTGAATAAACCCCACTTGATCATGGTGTATGATCCGTTTAATATGCTGTTGTATTCTGTTTGCTAGTAGTATGTTGAGGATTTTGCATCTGTGTTCATCAGTGATATTGGCCTGTAGTTTTCTTTCTTTGTGACGTCTTTGTCTGGTTTTGGTATCAGGGTGATGGTGGCCTCGTAGAATCAGTTTGGGAGTGTTCCTCCCTCTGCTATGTTTCTAGTGATCACTTCATTATTAAGTAGTGTATTGTTTAGCCTCCATGTGTTTGTATTTTTTACAGATCTTTTCCTGTAATTGCTATCTAGTCTCATAGCGTTTTGGTCGGAAAAGATACTTGACACAGTTTCAGTTTTCTTAAATTTATCAGGGCTTGCTTTGTGACCCAAGATATGATGTATCCTGGAGAATGTTCCATGAGCACTTGAGAAAAATGTGTATTCTGTTGTTTTTGGATGGAATGTCCTATAAATATCAATTAAGTCCATCTTGTTTAATGTATCATTTAAAGCTTGTGTTTCCTTATTTATTTTCATTTTGGATGATCTGTCCATTGGTGAAAGTGGGGTGTTAAAGTCCCCTACTATGAATGTGTTACTGTCGATTTCCCCTTTTATGGCTGTTAGTATTTGCCTTATGTATTGAGGTGCTCCTATGTTGGGTGCATAAATATTTACAATTGTTATATCTTCTTCTTGGATCGATCCCTTGATCATTATGTAGTGTCCTTCTTTGTCCCTTTTAATAGTCTTTATTTTAAAGTCTATTTCGTCTGATATGAGAATTGCTACTCCAGCTTTCTTTTGGTTTCCATTTGCATGGAATATCTTTTTCCATCCCCTTACTTTCAGTCTGTATGTGTCCCTAGGTCTGAAGTGGGTCTCTTGTAGACAGCATATATATGGGTCTTGTTTTTGTATCCATTCAGCCAGTCTGTGTCCTTTGGTCAGAGCATTTAGTGCATTTACATTTAAGGTAATTATCGATATGTATATTCCTATTCCCATTTTCTTAATTGTTTTGGGTTTGTTATTGTAGGTCTTTTCCTTCTTTTGTGTTTCTTGCCTAGAGAAGATCCTTTATCATTTGTTGTAAAGCTGGTTTGGTGGTGCTGAACTCTCTCAGCTTTTGCTTGTCTGTAAAGGTTTTAATTTCTCCATCAAATCTGAATGAGATCCTTGCTGGATTGAGTAATCTTGGTTGTAGGTTTTTCTCCTTCGTTCCTTTATATATGTCCTACCAGTCCCTTCTGGCTTGCAGAGTTTCTGCTGAAAGATCAGCTGTTAACCTGATGGGGATTCCCTTGTGTGTTATTTTTCCCTTGCTGCTTTTAATATGTTTTCTTTGTATTTTATTTTTGACAGTTTGATTAATATGTGTCTTGGTGTGTTTCTCCTTGGATTTATCCTGTGTCGAACTCTCTGTGCTTCCGGGACTTGATTAACTATTTCCTCTCCCATATTAGGGAAGTTTTCAACTATAATCTCTTCAAATATTTTCTCAGTCCCTTTCTTTTTCTCTTCTTCCTCTGGAACCCCTATAATTCGAATGTTGGTGCGTTTAATGTTGTCCCAGAGGTATCTGAGACTGTCCTCAGTTCTTTTCATTCTTTTTTCTTTATTCTGCTCTGCAGTAGTTATTTCCACTATTTT
>NW_020172732.1:2421147-2422790 GCF_003031525.2 Neophocaena asiaeorientalis asiaeorientalis | reverse complement strand
TTTTGGATGGGGTTGTTTGTTTTTTTGTTATTGAGCTGCATGAGCTGCTTGTAAATTTTGGAGATTAATCCTTTGTCAGTTGCTTCATCTGCAGATATTTTCTCCCATTCTGAGGGTTGTCTTTTGGTCTTGATTATGGTTTCCTTTGCTGTGCAAAAGCTTTGAAGTTTCATTAGGTCCCATTTGTTTATTTTTGTTTTTATTTCCATTACTCTAGGAGGTGGGTCAGAAAGGATCTTGCTGTGATTTATGTCATAGAGTGTTCTGCCTATGTTTCCTTCTAAGAGTTTGATAGTTTCTGGCCTTACATTTAGGTCTTTAATCCATTTTGAGCTTATTTTTGTGTATGGTGTTAGGGAGTGATCTAATCTCATACTTTTACATGTACCTGTCCAGTTTTCCCAGCACCATTTATTGAAGAGGCTGTCTGGTCTGGTGGGTTTTTATCTTGCTCCTTCATCTGCTATATGTTTTTCTGTCTTTTCATTTTGCTTATCTTACTGTGTTTGGGGTCTCCTTTTTGCAGGCTGCAGGTTCGTAGTTCCCGTTGTTTTTGGTGTCTGTCCCCAGTGGCTAAAGTTGGTTCAGTGGGTTGTGTAGGCTTCCTGGTGGAGAGGATTATTGCCTGTGTTCTGGTGGATGAGGCTGGATCTTTTCTTTCTGGTGGGCAGGTCCACGTCTGGTGGTGTGTTTTGGGGTGTCTGTGGACTTATGATTTTAGGCAGCCTCTCTGCTAATGGCTGGGGTTTTGTTCCTGTCTTGCTAGTTGTTTGGCATAGGGTGTCCAGCACTGTAGCTTGTTGGTCGTTGAGTGAAGCTGGGTGTTGGTGTTGAGATGGAGATCTCTGGGAGATTCTCTCCGTTTGATATTACATGGAGCTGGGAGGTGTCTTGTGGTCCAGTGTCCTGAAGTTGGCTCTCCCACCTCAGAGGCACAGCACTGACTCCTGGCTGTAGCACCAAAAGCCTTTCATCCACACGGCTCAGAATAAAAGAGAGAAAAAGTAGAAAGAAAGAAAGAAGGAAAGAAGGAAGGAAGGAAGGAAGGAAGGAAGGACAGATGGGGATAAAAGAAAAGAAAAGAAAGATAAAATAAAATAAAGTTATCAAAATAAAAAATAATTTTTAAGAAAAAAAATTTGTTTAAAGTAAAATAAAAACAAAATGGACGGATAGAACCCTAGGACAAATGGTGAAAGCAAAGCCATACAGACAAAATCTCACACAGAAGCATACACATACACACGTACAAAAAGAGGAAAAGGGGAAGAAATCATAAATCTTGCTCTCAAAGTCCACCTCCTCAATTTGGGATGATTAGACAAAATCTCACACAGAAGCATACACACTCACAAAAAGAGGAAAAGGGGAAGAAATCATAAATCTTGCTCTCAAAGTCCACCTCCTCAATTTGGGATGATTCGTTGTCTATTTAGGTATTCCACAGATGCAGGTTACATCACGTTGATTGTGGAAATTTAACCCGCTCGCTGCTCCTGAGGCTGCTTGGAGACATTTCCCTTTCTCTTTGTTCTCACAGCTCTGGGGGCTCAGCTTTGGATTTGGCGCCGCTTCTGCGTGTAGGTCGCTGGAGGGCGTCTGTTCTTCTCTCAGACAGGACGGGGTTAAAGGAGCCACTGGAG
>NW_020172732.1:2410701-2421070 GCF_003031525.2 Neophocaena asiaeorientalis asiaeorientalis | reverse complement strand
AGTGGCGGGCTGCACAGGCTCCCCGGAAGGGGGGTGTGGATAGTGACCTGTGCTCGCTCACAGGCTTCTTGGTGGTGCCAGCAGCAGCCTTAGTGTCTCATGCCCATCTCTGGGGTCCGTGCTGCTAGCCGCGGCTCGTGCCCGTCTCTGGAGCTCCTTTAAGCAGCGCTCTTAATTCCCTCTCCTCGTGCACCAGAAAACAGAGAGGGAAGAAAAAGTCTCTTGCCTCTTCGGCAGGTCCAGACTTTTACCCGGACTCCCTCCTGGGTAGGCGTGGTGCACTAACCCCTTCATGCTATGTTCACCCAGTCCTCTCCCTGCGCTCTGACCGAAGCCCGAGCCTCAGATTGCAGCCCCCGTCGGTACCGTTCCTCTGTGTGGAAATCTCTCCACTTTGGCCTCTGCACCCCTGTTGCTGTGCTCTCCTCTGCGGCTCCGAAGCTTCCCCCGCTCCGCCACCCGCAGTCTCGGCCTGCGAAGGGGCTGCCTTGTGTGTGGAAACCTTTCTTCCTTCACAGCTCCCTCCCACTGGTGCAGGTCCCGTCCCTATTCTTTTGTCTCTGTTTATTGTTTTTTCTTTTGCCCTACCCAGGTACGTGGGGGAGTTTCTTGCCTTTTGGGAGGTCTGAGGTCTTCTGCCAGCGTTCAGTAGGTGTTCTGTTGGAGTTGTTCCACATGTAGATGTATTTCTGATGTGTCTGTGGGGAGGAAGGTGATCTCTGCATCTTACTCTTCCGTCATCTTCCCCCTCTCTCTCAGCACCTTATTTTAAAGGTAGTAATATTTTCCCCCAAAGCAGTTATTCTGTCGAATACAAGGGTTTCTGACACTCAACAATGACATAGACTAAGAGGAAGAAGCTATTTCCTCCTTCTTAGCCATCTCCTTTTAATTTAGAAATCACTTTAATTCTTTAATTCATCATTCTGGTATTGGTAGTAGAGAAATGATATGTTCAATTGGTGTTTTCTTATTTATGCAACACTTACAAGGTATCTTCAAAGCTTTATTCATTACCAACTCCAAGTGTCTTGGTGTCCCTGAGGCTGGATTTTCTGCGCATCATCTGCAGCCATGAGCACTATGTTACCTTAAACTTACCCTGTAGCCTGCTAACTCCACCTGCGTCACCATCACCTTCTGTTTCTTCTGCAACATCTCAGGTATGCAATATGTATGAAAACAAGTTTTTTTAAGTCCAGACTTGTGGAAAAAGCATTCTAAACACTGGAAAACATGGAAAGTAACACTGTTGAATAATAGCTGTGTGATAGGCTCCATACTAAGTGCTTTATAAGTATTAAATGGTTAAGTAATTTATAAGTATTAATCATTTACTCCTCACCGGAACTCTAGGAGGTAAGTCCTATTATTATCCCCATTTTACAGGTGAAAAAAATTGAAACACAGAAAGGTCAGTAGCTTACCCAGGGTCACATATAGTAAAAATTGGCAGATCTAGGCTTTGAACCATGGCACGTGTTGGCTTATTCTAGGGCCCAAGTTTTAACCACTTTGTTGTACCCCTCTTACCGATTCAGGCACAAGGGAGTGAATTCAACTACATAAACTCACTTGATGTTTTCACAGGTTGGGTTTTTTTGAGGCAGACACAGACTGAGTTTGGGAGACAAGACAAGGTATTTATTAGATGTCAATACCTGTGAAAGGAAGGGGAATGAAGCGTAATTTAGCAGAGAAAGAAGTCAAACTGCAGTGCAGTCCTGGAAAAGCCCTACCTGCCTTTCTTGTATCCAGAGAACCCAAAGGAAACTAGATGGGTGTTTATGGATTTTCACAGGGTGCCTAGTAGTTGCTCTAAAGATGACAAAGGGTTATCGTAGCAATTATTATGTGTCCTGTCATACAGATTGAAATGAAGCGATTTTGTGGTTTTCATATCAGAGAAGCCTGGATGTTCCCTCCTAGTGAAACATCTTTTTGCTATATAATTCCTAAGGCAAACAAGCTACTTCCTTAAGCTCTTAATGTCTAGAGTGAAAGTTGATATGAACTCTTTATAAGTTTATTTTTGAGATATTTAATTCCTGAAAGTAATTCCCTACACTAGATCAACCTCAGATGTTTGATAAACTAAATTTTAAACTTTACTTAGAAAGATTAGAAAACATCAGAGAACACCCCCAACTTTTCATTTTACCTTTGCAAAAATTCTTAAGGATCAGCCTGTTTCCACATACTTTTACCTGGCTAGGACACACTTCTTCCAATAACAAATGAGGCTAGTCCTTTGCTCCCTTCCCCCATCCTCTGTCAAAGATATGGCTACACAGTCAAGTACAAATTAGTCAAAGGTACAGTTCCTAAAACCTTTAATGAAACACATTTGTTTACACCTGACTCCCTGCTGAACATCTCATTCAGCCAAGAAATTAACAGAATTTCTTCCATTATCTCGTTCCCTACTTTCTCATCTAACTGCAGAATTTTCAGGTTCTAATAGATGACAGAGACATCACTCTTTGGGAAGTGGGGGCAAGGATAGTTTTATATGCTTATTAGGAAGATGATTTCTCCATAGAGAAATCTGAAGTCTGTTCTTCTAAGAAACCTCGCATGGGCGGTCTTGAATATGGATTAAGGATGATGAGATTGAGGACATTCTTGCCTTAAGCATCTTGTGGGGGGGGGCGGGATGCTATTTTACAGTATTAAAAAACTCTTAAAAACTCAGTGAGTGGACAAACAAAAGACAGTAATTTTCTGGAGATAGTGTTTTCCCCGAAAAACAACTTCATAGTATTTGAAATTTCTCTGGAAACCCATAGATAGCCTTGACTATGAATATTTCTCTTGTACTCAGCAGTGAGTACATAATGTAGCATATGGATTTAGTTCCTTTTTTCCCTTCAGAGTATGATATTGAAACATTAAGTGGCTAAAAGTATAAAGGAAAAAGCAGATGAAAAAATTTTAATATGAGAAAAAGGAAATTGAAAATAATTTAAAATGTTATTTCATCATAGTTTCCTATACCAAAAGTAAGAGCAGTTACTTTCTCCAATGTTAATAATAGTAATGTAAAAATAAACTTTAAAAGTTTATCTCACTTTCAGATAATGCTCACATCTCATTTGTTGTAGTGCTCTGTCTATAGAATGTTTTGTTGCATAGCTGTTATAGTTTTGTTCTACCTCACTCCCAAACAGAGTTCTGGATTTTCCACCACTGTGCAAGACCAGAAGATTGCAAATATGTTTGAATTGTCTGTGCCTTTCCGCCAGCAACATTATTTGGCAGGACTTGTGTTAACAGAGCTGGCTGTCATTTTAGATCCTGATGCTGAAGGGTGAGTAGACCAGTTTTTGCCGTGTAGAATATTAATTTGATTTTGGACAATGGGACAGAAGTATCCAGTTAACTTCCTAGGAATCAAAAGAATACTGTTTACCACTCTTCTTCTACTTCTGTGTTCACTAAGTTCCATACTCATGTTATTTCTATATTTCATCAGTTTTAAGAAAGACATTTTTTGTCATCTCTGAATTTGATGTTTGTCTTGAAATCAACATTGCATCATGGTTTAGTTGGTGGCCTTTTTTTCCTTCTTAGTAGTACATAAAATATTTGTGCATATTAGTAGATGGACTTTTAGATTTGCTGATATACAGCAGGCACATTTCAGTTAAGTAGACTAGTCTGTTTGATTCCTTGTGAGGAAAATTTATGATTTGCCATCATACTCTGTAGCATGTACTTCAAAATTTGCTCTATAAACAAATGTCCTTAGGTTTTAGAAACTTCCAAAATTGTGTATACTTTTAAAGAATTACTGGAAATTGATATAGTAAGAAGAGTATATTATCTGATGATTTGAATTTATAGAAAGAGCTTTTCTATAAATGTGTTGTGATCTAAGATCCGTATAGGGTATTTCTATGTTAACAGCTATTTTCAAAAATCTGAATGACTGTAACTCATTTGGGTAATAATTGCTTTTTTTTTCCATGATAGTATCATTAGGAGTTTGTAATGCAGTTTAACCTGAAGTAAGAGCTCCAGAGAACAAAAGGAGATACTTTTGAGCAGGTTTTTTAAGAATCCTATGATGTATTTGTTGAACGAATGAAAAAGGATGCTTGTAAAGTTCTTAGCGATAGGGACATGGTTAATGCTAAGTAAACTGTCAAAGGCTAAAGCTTCTGCAAATGAAAGGCATGAGTTTTTTTCATAACAGCAACTTCTTGCATTAGGAATATAGTTTTTTTTTTTTTTTTTTTTTTTTTTTTTACGTTACGCGGGCCTCTCACTACTGTGGCCTCTCCTGTTGCGGAGCACAGGCTCCGGACGCGCAGGCTCAGCGGCCATGGCTCATGGGCCTAGCCTAGCCGCTCCACGGCATGTGGGATCCTCCCGGACCGGGACACGAACTCGTGTCCCCTGCATCCGCAGGCAGACTCTCAACCACTGCGCCACCAGGGAAGCCCAGGAATATAGTTTTAAGAAGCAGTTTTTCACTCTGTGCTCCGCAGAACTGTAAGGTTGTGAAAAGGTCCTTAATGTGCTTCCATGTAGGATGGGGTTGGGGTGTAGACATTGGAGTATGGAGAGGGCAGACTAAGTGGGTGAAACTCTGGGTCTCCCACCCTTGCTTGCCACCACTCTTATATTTTGCCATTGATAAATGAATATAATGTCATTAGGGGGGAAGGATCCATCGTTTGAAAAAAATCACTCTGACAACAACTTCTAAACATACTACCTTTCTTTAATAACTGTTATATCTCAATCATTTGACTCTATATTTCCAGTATTTTTACTTAATACATCAGGATAAGTTTGGTTACCAGAAACAGAAAACCTTTCTTCATACTGGCTGGCTTTATTAAAGGAAGGATGTTTATTTTTTCATAATTGGAAGAAAGGTAAGGTTTTTAGCACACTATAATCAGCAGCTCAATAATGTTATCAGGGTTCTGTTTCTTTGTACCTCTTGCTTCTATAGAAACCCCTCAGCTTTATCCTGAGGCTAGTGTGCCTCTCATGACTGTAAGGTAGTTGCTCTGGCGGTTGAGCTTAGATTATTACTTGTTCATGTCCAGCAGAGGACAGAGGGAAAAAAACCCTCTTTCAAGCATGCAGTGCACATCTTTTCTTTGGACTGTTTTGGCTCACTTGCCTATCCTGTACTGTTACAGTCACCAGAGCAATGCCAGGTTCCTGGATGGATTAGATCACTTCTACTCAAATGTGGTGCTTAGACTGGTTTTGGTTCATGGGTGGTTTGTTACAAAGCAGAAGGTAAGGACCTCATGCCTAAATGTAAATCAGCTGTCACTAAAAAGTGTTCAGTTCATGTGATATTTTTTTTTTGTAGACCTTCTCAGTTAAGGAAACAATTAGTTAATTAACATTTATCTCTTCTTACACTGATAATGAAACAGCTTTACTGACTGTCTACTTTAAGTACCAGGGCTAGTCTGATTGGATCTATCTACTTCAGAAACTGGGGGAATGGAGTCGGCTTCCCCTGAGTCACAGGGGCAGGAACGTATACCTGAAAATTTTTACATTCTATTAGGAAGGAAGACAGGGGAAGGAGATGTTGTGTAGGTGTTCAGCAGTGTCTGATAAAAAACAGAGAATTCTAACAGTCAACTGTTTTTGTGATGAGGTTTCTTTCTCACATGAAGGATCAGTTCTATTAAAATAGATACATTTCTGTGGAACAATATAGGACCTATGAAAGACTTCTTTTTTATCTCTTCCAGCTGGTCTTCAGAGTTGGTCCTTTGACACTTGGAAAGATTTTCTATCAAGTCTGAAAGCTGTGATAACTGTCTTCACTACTACTTTGTCTATTGAGTTAAAAAAGATAACTGGAAGAGCTTTAAATAGTAATATACAGGATTATAAGCTTTTACTGTTGCTTGTTTCCTCCTTTTCTCACTCTTTCCTGCACCCAGTCCATTAGCAAATGCCTTAACACTATCTCCAAAATATATCCCAAGTTTAGCTACTTCTCTCCATCTTTACTGCTGCTCCCCAATCATCCTTCCATTCTTCCCTCCCTAAAATCCCTTTTCTACCAAGCAGCCTACATGGTCTTTTAGAAATGAAAATTAAATTACGTCACTTCCTTGCTTAAAACTCTTTAATGTGTTTAAAAGCACACTTAACTCTTAAAATAGTTAAAAGTGTGTGCTTTTAAAATAGCATTTAAAATAAAATTCAGACTTAATAATGGACCTCAAAGCCCTATATATCTAGCTGTTGTCTACACTGCCACTCTCTTCCCTCCTCACATACTAAAATCTAGCCATCCTGGCCTTCTTTTTGTTTCTCTAATGGGCCCAACCCAGTCCCACCTTAGGGCCCTTGGGCTAGGACTTTTCTCTGCCTGAAGCAATGCTGAAATTGCCCTAAGATCTCCACATAGGCATTTCCTCCTTGTGATTCTTCAGGTCTCCACTCAAAGAGTATCATCTACTCACTGAGACTGTCATTGGCCACTCAATCTGAATTATAGCTGTGTTGCCGTTGCCACAATTATTCTTAACCAGATAAGCCTGTTTTATTTTCTACAAGGCACTTACCTGAAATTTGCTTGTTTGTTCATTGTCTGTCCCCTTCCCTTAGAATGTGAGCTCAAGAGAGCAGGCACTTTCTTATTCACTGCTGTATTCCCACTGCATTAGAATTGTGTCTGGTACAGAGTGGACTCTTGATAAGTATATGTTAATTCAGTGAATGAATGATTGACTGTGAGAGACTCACATCTCTAAGTTTTACATTCTTCTTATATTTACATAGATAAAATACAACATACATTTGTTAGATAGACCCTTAAGAGGATTGTTTTTCTTTTTATTCCTTCTGCTCGCTAAGTAATCAAAAATAATTCCTTGAGTAGCAATAATACGTTCTAATATTGTTTTTAAAATTTATTTATTTAATTTAATTTTGGCTGTGTTAGGTCTTTGTTGCTGCGTGCAGGCTTTCTCTAGTTGTGGTGAGCGGGGGCTACTCTTCATTGTGGTGCGTGGGCTTCTCATTGCGGTGGTTTCTCTTGTTGCAGAGCACGGGCTCTAGGCGCACGGGCTTCAGTAGTTGTGGCGTGCAGGCTCAGTAGTTGTGGCGCACGGGCTTAGTTGCTCCACGGCATGTGGGATCTTCCTGGCCCAGGGCTCAAACCCGTGTCCCCTGCATTGGCAGGCAGATTCTTAACCACAGTGCCACCAGGGAAGCCCCATGTGTTCCAATAATGACCAAAGATTTGCTCTCTAGAAATTTTCATTGCAGTTAGAAAGTTACAACATTGAAACAGGATACTATGGTTAAATGCAAATTTTGTAGTACAGACCTAGTTTTGAAGAAGATTAGCACCTTTATTATAGCATTTGTAAAACTGAATTATTATTTTTGTGTCTGTGTTTCTGTCTTGCTAAAGCAAGCTCTTTAAGAACAGGGACAATGTCTTATCTCCAACATCTAGCATAGGATATGACAGGTCCTGCATGTGTGTGTGTGTGTGTGTGTGTGTGTGTGTGTGTGTGTATGTGTATAATGGCTGAATGTGATTGAGTAATGTAGACACATGAAAAGGCTTCATGAAGACCAGTGGGTAGAGTTTAGATAGGTTGAAGTCTGGCGCTGGTAGCTGCTGAGAGATGTTAAATATATACCCAGGTTTGGGAATCATCACTGGTGACACAAGTCGAAAGGGAGAACATAAAAGGCAAATGATCAGAATCTGAGACGTGGGAAGAATGATGGAGAATATGAGGAATAATGGGAACTCTTTGGAGAAAACACTGAGAAGAAAACATAAAAGATGACAAAGTGTCAAGTAGAGAGCTAGAAAATGAAATCTGAAATATGTCCTTTAGATGGAGTTCTTGACAGTATTTAAAAATATACTTTCTGAATAAAAACTGGAAGGAAGAAGAATCTCCAGGTAGATTTCATATATACCTACGTAAAATGGTAGATAAGCTAAAGAGCCCTGGAGGAAGAATACCTGGTTTCCAGTCCTAGCTTTTAAATATGCTGTGTGATCTTAAAACAGAAAAGCTAATATTTACTGAAAAAGGCAGTGTGCAAGGCACTGTGCTAATAAGCATGTTACATAAATTATGTAACTTAATTTTCACAGCCACCTTATGAGGTAGGTTATTACCTTCATACATAGATAGGGAAACAGAGGTTAAGTATCTTTGAAAAATCATTTAGCTATTAAATGATGAAAGGGGTACAATACCATGTGGTAAGCATTCAAAAACTTTTAGTTTCAGAGAAAGAGAGTAGATATTAGAAAGTAAATGGAAAAAAACGCTTGATATATACTGCACATTCAGGAAGTTTATTACTAGAGAAATCATATAATAGTTTATTACTAAGAGAAATACTATAAATAAGCCAGAGCAAACTAGTTTCAAGTGAACATGTATTTTCAAGATAGGAAAGAAGGGAAGAACTTAGTGAGGAGGGACATTGAAGCTATTGAAGAAAGAATTTTTTCTGAGATGAAAGGAAAGATGATTTGGTAGCTATAAAGATGGAGATGTGTTAAAAGACCTGGCCAGAGCAAATTCAGAACAGCTTTTCTTTCCTAAAAGAAAGTTGGAGGTAAGGTCTTCTATTGAGATTGATGGTAAGAGGCTTAAGGAGAGAGAATAAGATCTGAAACAGCTGCCAGGTACAGCATTAAGGGCAGTTGAAGTTGGATGAATTTTTCTTTAGAATGTTTTTCATAGTCAAAGCAGCTTCAGTCTAAGAAGAGAAGCCAAAAAAGTGTGAAGATGAGAGTGATCCTTGCTAGTGTATTAGCCAGTTGAAACTTGGGATTGGGAGTCTAGAAAGTTGTAAGGGCCCAAATGAGCAAGGAAGTTCAGTTTAAATAGAGATGTCGAAGGCAACCCTAGCCATGGACTATGTATAGCCCATTAGGTAGAGGATTTTTCTTTTAGATAAAGGAAATAAAAGTTTATTTTGGTTAAATGTGAAAAGATTTTATTTGATGAAATAAAATTTACAACTACTTAAAATTTACTTTTTTTTTTTGGTGGTACGCGGGCCTCTCACTGTTGTGGCCTCTCCCGTTGCGGAGCACAGGCTCCGGACGCGCAGGCTCAGCGGCCACGGCTCATGGGCCCAGTCGCTCTGCGGCACGTGGGATCTTCCCGGACCGGGGCACGAATCTGTGTCCCCTGCATCGGCAGGCGGACTCTCAACCGCTGTGCCACCAGGGAAGCCCCTACATTTTTTGCTTTAAAATATAACCGTAACTGGTTTTAAGTTATTTAATATTAAAATGCCCTAAGGAGTTAATGAAAAAATACTCAGATTTACTCTTAAGTGAATTTGTATAGTATTTCCTTTTGCCTCAGTTCTTATTTTGTACAGCGAGATATTAATTTTATTTATTTTTTGGACATTGATTAATTTTAAAATGAGAAGTGTTTTATAGGAATACATGCAAATATGTGGCAAAGTTAAGAAGCTGAATAAAGTGGTTCAGTACCATGACTTACTGTTTGCTCTAAAGATATTAACTAATCTCTGTGACCTTACTGCAGCTGCTTCTTCATCTTCTTTTTAAATAGACTGTTTGGATTGCATAAGAAAGTCATCAATATGGTACACAATTTACTATCCAGTCACGACTCAGACCCACGGTACTCTGACCCCCAGATAAAGGCTCGGGTGGCTATGTTGTATCTGCCTCTGATTGGCATTATCATGGAAACTGTTCCTCAGCTGTATGATTTTACAGGTACTTAGTATATTTAAGACAAACTAAAGGCAAATCTCAGTGTTTAAAAGTATTAGAAAATATCTCAAATGTGATCTTATTTTAGGAAAAGAAATATAAGGAAACTTACACTGACATAGGTACACTGTAAATACATAACATATTTCTGAAAGACTTTAGACTGTGTGAGAAAATTCACTGCAAGGTTTCTGTAAGCATTTCTTATGGCAAATTTTTAAATAATGATTTTATAGCATTTCTATACCTACCTATTAGGAAATAGGGGTTTTTTTGTGTGAGTGTATACTGTTCATCTGAAAAAAACAATATGAGAAAACTTGCCAGATGTCCCCACCCTCAGTCTCAATTTTATTCATATACATAAAATTGAAATTAATATTCACCTGAATAACAACAATGATGTTTATTGCTAATACTGGGTTAATAAGTTGAAGTTTTGTTACTTTTTAAAAACTGGAACCCACAAAGTTTTATTCCTCTTGCTTTCCATTTTTAGAATTTACTTAAATTCCTTCATTTGCCTTAGAGAAAACACTGTAGGTTGCATTTGAACTAGCAATTAACCTGATAAAGTACTTCCAGTTCAATTAAAAAAATTTTACTGGTATCTAATATGTATTTTAAGTAGGTGCT
>NW_020172732.1:2405700-2410498 GCF_003031525.2 Neophocaena asiaeorientalis asiaeorientalis | reverse complement strand
AGGTGCTGGTGATATAAAGATAGCAACTCTTTCCCTTTGAGAGACTAATAGTAGAGTAGTTTTCCCAGTATTTTGATCACTAAAGCAGGTTTCCTTATCTGAAGGCAGAAATTTATATTATTATATCTTCTTTTACTAGCAAGTTAAAGTTCTCTACAAAACTGTAAATATTACTACAGGAATGAGTTAATGTTTAAAATATTTAAATTATTTTTTTAAAAGAAGTAAATATAATGATAAGCAGTATATGTTAATAGGTTTTTCTTTAAAGAGTAAAGGAGAATAAGAAAGGGAATTGCTTGCTCAATAGCTGTTAATTAAGCTAAACAGAAGTTTTCTTTATTTATTTTTGGGTGATTTTTTTCCAGAAACTCACAATCAACGAGGAAGACCAATCTGTATAGCCACCGATGATTATGAGAGTGAGAGCGGAAGCATGATAAGCCAGACAGTTGCCATGGCAATTGCAGGAACATCAGTTCCTCAGCTAACAAGGCCCGGCAGTTTCCTCCTCACATCAACGGTAAAAACAACCCTCCTACAGAAGTTTTATCTGGAAAGACAGATATTTCCAAGGATATACCCTTTAATAACAGATTATTGTACTAGCTGATGCAGAAGTACTCTGAGTTTTATTTATTTTGTGGAGGCATTAAGGTTTTGAGAATATTGCCCATCTTGTACTAAGTTGTTTTTAAAATTATTAATTACCTCAAACTTTATGGTATAAAGCTCTATATTCTGTCATTTAGAATTTTGAAGGTTGCCTTACTTATAGCCTATTTTCTTCATTTTTAAAATCCATTTTATTCTTTGTCAGCTCTAAGAAATAGTCTCAGTTATTTAGCAGTTGAGAATATTTATTTTTAATCTGTGAAGATTTATACTTTTTCATATTTAAATAAATTGATATTCATTCAGCCCTGTAATTTTCCCCTCTTAAAGAGGGAAGAACAGGGAGGCAGGGAGTAAACAAACTTAATAAAACAAGATCAACTTCTAAAAGTTTTAGATGACTTCTTTCAGAAAACTGCAATCGTATTTATGGAAGCTAGCTTACTAGACAACTTTTAAAAAAGTTTTATTGAGATAATTTACATGGCAAAAGATTTATCCATTTTAAATGTACAATTTCATGGTTTTTAGTATCTTTACAGAGTTATGCAGCCATCACCACAATCTAATTTTAGAACATTTCCATCACCCCAAAAAGAACCCTGAAGCCTATTAGCAGTCACCCTCTATTTCCACACAGCACCAACCCTAGGCAGCAACTAACCTACTTTCTGTCTGTATAGATTTGCCTGTTCTGGGCATTTCATATAAATGGAATTATAGACTGTGATCTTTTATGTCTGGCTTCTTTCACTAAGCATAATGTTTTTGAGGTTCATTCATGTTGTGACATGTATCAGTACTTCTTTTTTTAATGCCAAATAGTATTCCTAAATATTGATAGACCAGATTTTTATCCATTTATGAGTTGATGAACAGTTGAATCATTTCCACTTTTTGGCTGTTAGCAATATGCTGCTATGAACATTTGTGTACATGTCTTTGTGTCCACATATGTTTTCATTCCTTTTGGGTAGATACCTAGGAATGGATTTGCTGGGTTATATTGTATCTCTGTCTTTAACATTTTGAGAAACTTCTGAACTTTTTCAAAGTGGCTGCTCCATTTAAAATTCTCACCAGCAATGAATAAAGGTTCCTGTTTCTCTAAATCCTCACTGACACTATTATCTCTTTTTTATTATATATACTTCATACCTTAGTGTGTATGAAGTGGTATCTCATTGTCATTTTGACTTGCATTTCCCTAAAGTCTACTGATACTGAGAGTATCTTTTCATTTGCTTATTGGCACATCTTTTTGTATATCTTATTTAGAGAAAAAGTCCATTCAAATCCTTTAGTGTTTTAAAATTGTGTTATTCATCTTCTTGTTATTGAGTTGAAAGAGTTTTTTATATATTCTGGATATAAATTCCTTATCAGATATGTGATTTGCAGATATTTTCTCCTGTGGATTATCTTTTCCCTTTTTATTTCCTTAAATATTTATTTATTTATTTATTTGTCTGTGTTGGGGCTTAGTTGCAGCATACGGGATCTTACATTGCGGCACATGGGCTTCCAGAGCGCGTGGGCTCTGTAGTTGTGGTGCATGGGTTCCAGAGCACGTGGGCTCTGTAGTTGTGGTGCCTGGGTTCCAGAGCGCGTGGGGTCTGTAGTTGTGGCGCATGGGCTTAGTTGCCCTGCAGCATGTGGGATCTTAGTTCCTCGACCAGGGATCAAACCCGTGTCCCCCTGCATTGGAAGGCAGATTCTTAACCACTGGACCACCAGGGAAGTCCCTCTTTTCACTTTCTTGATGCTGTCATTTGAAGTGCAAAAGTTTTTAATTTTGATGAATTCCAGTTTTTCAGTGTTTTCTTTTACTTGCTTTTGCTATTGTAGATACAAAATAATATATAAAGTACATGTATAGTTAAAATGTAATAATAGAAGAAACAGCAGTGTACCTACCACTCAGCTTCAGAAACAGAACATTGCAATTTCCTTGGAAGTTCCCAGTTTGCCATCAGTTCAATCCCTTTCTCCCCTCAAAATGACCACTATTCTCAGTTTTGTTGACCTTGTTTTTCATTTTTTAAAATGCTTATGTGAAATATACCACAAATGAAAAAGTACATGAAACATAAATGTAAATGTTTACAAAAGATTTTAAAATGAATATCTTGTAACCACAATTCAGGACAAAATATAGAACATTGACCACCTTCCAGAAATCCTTGGCCTGCTGTTTTCCACCACAGCTATCCACCAAGCCACCCATTATCCTAACTAATGAAGTAATTGCATAATTTTGTTAATAGTTTCACCATCTAAGTTTGCATCCCTAAATACTATAGTTTAGTTTTACATTATGTCTTTAATATTCCTCCAGGTTGTAAAAAAATAGCTGTAATTCACTGATTTTTCATTTTGGCATGATATTCCATTGTCTGACTATAGATCAATTTATTTACCCATTCTATTGATAGATGCATAAATGGTTTCTGATCTTTGGTTACAAATAACAGTCTTACAGATTCTTCTGTATGTTTCCTGTCTGCATGTACATACTTTTATTTAGGGTATTTCTTAGGAGTGGAATTCGCTGGGTCATATATGTATACCCTTTTCTATACTAGATATGCCATGATGTTTTCCAAAAGGTTTGTCTTAATTTTTATTTGCACCTGCTATATGAGAGTTTCTGTTCCTTCATATGTTCGTCCATCTGCACTTAGAATATTCAAACATTTAAATTTTTGTCAATTTGGTAATATATCATTATATCTCATTTTAGCATTCATTTTCCTGATGTCTTATGAGGGTGTGCACTTTTTCATATAAATGGCTATTTGGATTTTTTCTTTTGAAGTATCTAGAGTTTTTTTGCCCATTTTCCATTGGATCTTCTGCCTTTGCTTGTAGTTTATATGTCTGGATCAAGCCCACTGTCAATTATAAGTGGTTCAAAGATTTCTTTCTTTTTTTGTGGCTTGCTTTTTAATACACTTAATTGTGAATTTGGTGATAAGTGTCGTATTTTAAAGTAAGATTGTATTGAATCTACGGATCAGTTTTTGGGAATGTTTTTACATGCTTGAATCCCCAAATCCTTGAATATGTTAGATCTCCCCACTATTTAGGCCTTCCTTAGTGTCTACACATACATAAACCTTTATAGCTTTCACCAGAGGCCTAGAACATCCTTTGTAGGTGTATAGTTAGTCATTGATTTTAGTAATATTATAAAATTATATAATATGATAACGTATACTACACATAAATTTTATATATATAACATTATATTCTTACAGTCTCATAAATGTCATCGTTTTCAAAAATTGTTTTCTAATTGTTGATTGCTATTTTTTTTTTTTTTTTGGCCATGCCACACAGCTTATGGGATCTCAGTTCCCTGACCAGGGATTGAACCTGGGCCATGGCAGTGAAAGTGCCAAATCCTATTAGACTACCAGGGAACTCCCTAATTGTTGATTCCTTTTATGGGGGCATAGAATTTATTTTGAACAATGTTTATTTCCAGCAGAATTACTAAACTAATAACAGAAGTATAGATTTTTTTTCTATATACACAATCATATCATCTGGCAGTTTCATTTCTTCCTTTCTTTTTTTTTTCCATAACTTATTTACTGGCTAGAACCTTGAGTACAATGTTAAATACAAGTAGTGATAGTTGGCATCATTAAAGGGGAACCTTGCAACATTTCATTCATTTTTTTTTTTACATTTTTATTGGAGAATAATTGCTTTACAACGGTGTGTTAGTTTCTGCTTTATAACAAAGTGAATCAGTTATACATATACATATGTTCCCATATCTCTTCCCTCTTGCATCTCACTCCCTCCCACCCTCCCTATCCCACCCCTCTAGGTGGTCACAAAGCACGGAGCTGATCTCCCTCTGCTATGCAGCTGCTTCCCACTAGCTATCTGTTTTACATTTGGAACTGTATGTATGTGCATGCCACTCTCTGGCTTTGTCATCTTTAAATATGTCCTACCAGTCCCTTCTGGCTTGCAGAGTTTCTGCTGATAGATCAGCTGTTAACCTGATGGGGATTCCCTTGTGTGTTATTTGTGTTTTTCCTTTGCTGCTTTTAACGTGTTTTCTTTGTATTTTATTTTTGACAGTTTGAATAATATGTGTCTTGGCATGTTTCTCCTTGGATTTATCCTGTATGGGACTCTCTGTGCTTCCTGGACCTGATTAACT
>NW_020172732.1:2334143-2405194 GCF_003031525.2 Neophocaena asiaeorientalis asiaeorientalis | reverse complement strand
GAAGCTGGGTGTTGGTGTTGAGATGGAGATCTCTGGGAGATTTTCGCCATTTGATACTACGTGGAGCTGGGAGGTCTCTTGTGGACCAGTGTCGTGAAGTTGGCTCTCTCACCTCAGAGGCACAGCACTGACTCCTGGCTACAGCACCAGGAGCCTTTCAACCACACGGCTCAGAATAAAAGGAAGAAAAAGTAGGAAGAGAGAAAGAGAGAAAGAGAAAGAAAGAGAGAAAGAAAGAAAGGAAGAAAGAAAGAAGGAAAGAAAGAAAGAAGGAAAGAAAGAAAAGGGAGGGAGGGAGGGAGGAGGGAAGGAAGGAAAGAAATAAAGAAGATAAAGTAAAATAAAGATAAAATAGAGTTATTAAAATAAAAATATTAAGAAAAAAAAATTTTTTTTAAAGAAAGAAAGGAAAAAAGAAAAACGGACAGATAGAACCCTAGGACAAATGGTGGAAGCAAAGCTATACAGACAAAATCTTACACAGAAGTATACACATACATACTCACAAAAAGAGAAAAAAAATAAATCTTGCTCTCAAAGTCCAGCTCCTCAATTTGGGATGATTCGTTGTGTATTCATGTATTCCACAGATGCAGGGTACATCAAGTTGATTGTGGAGCTTTAATCTGCTGCTTCTGAGGCTGCTGGGAGATATTTCCCTTTCTCTTCTTTATTCTCACAGCTCCCTGGTCACAGCTTTGGATTTGGCCCCACCTCTGCGTGTAGGTCGCGGGAGGGCGTCTGTTCTTCGCTCAGACAGGACGGGGTTAAAGGAGCAGCTGATTTGGGGGCTCTGGCTCCCTCAGGCTGGGGGGAGGGAGGGGCACGGAGTGCTGGGCAAGCCTGCGGCGGCATAGGGCAGCAGGACATTGTACCAGCCTGAGGCGTGCCGTGCGTTCTCCCGGGGCAGTTGTCTCTGGATCCTGGGACCCTGGCAGTGGCGGGCTGCACAGTCTCCCGGGAAGTGTGGTGTGGATAGTGGCCTGTGCTCACACACAGGCTTCTTGGTGGCGGCAGCAGCAGCCTTAGCGTCTCATGCCCGTCTCTGTGGTACGTGCTGTTAGCTGCGGCTTGCGGCCATCTCTGGAGCTCCTTTAAGCAGCGCTCTTGATCCCCTCTCCTCGTGCACCAGGAAACAAAGAGGGAAAAAAGTCTTTTGCCTCTTCTGCAGGTCCAGACTTTTTCCCGGGACTCACTCCCAGCTAGCCGTGGTGTACTAATCCCCTGCAGGCTGTGTTCACACCGCCAAACCCAGTCCTCTCCCTTCACTCCGACTGAAGCCTGAGCCTCAGCTCCCAGCCCCGCCCGCCCCGGCTGGTGAGCAGACAAGCCTCTCGGGCTAGTGAGTGCTGTTCGGCACCAGTCCTCCTCTGTGTGGGAATCTCACCGCTTTGCCCTCCACACCCCTGTTGCTCTGCTCTCCTCCGTGGCACCAAAGTTCACGCCCTCCACCACCCGCCTTCTCCACCCGCAAAGGGGCTTCCTAGTGAGTGGAAACCTTTCCTCCTTCACAGCTCCCTCCCACTGGTGCAGGTCCCATCCCTATTCTTTTGTCTCTGTTTATTCTTTTTTCTTTTGCCCTACCCAGGTATGTGGGGACGTTCTTACCTTTTCGGAGGTCTGAGGTCTTCTGCCAGCGTTCAGTAGGTGTTCTGTAGGAGTTGTTCCACGTGTAGATGTATTTCTGGTGTATCTGTGCGGAGGAAGGTGATCTCCACATCTTACTCTTCCGCCATCTTCCCCTCGTCCCATTTCATTCTTAAACATAGGTGCTAAAGATTTTGGTTTTGGGGTTTGGTTTTTTTAAGATACCCTCTGTTATATTATGGAGTCCCCTTCTGTTCCTAGTTTGCTAAGAGTTTTATTTTTGTAATTATGAATAGTTGTTGAATTTTATCATGCTTTTTTGCACCATTGAGACTGTCATTTTATTTTGCTTTGTAATCTTTTACTGTGACCCCTTTCAGTTGATTTTCTAGTGTTAAACCTACCTTGAATTTCTGAATTAAACCCAGCTTTTTCATGATTGTATATTAATAGATTTGGTTTGCTGTATTTTGTTTAAGATTGTGTATCCATGTTAGTAAGATTTTTTTCTTTCTCATAATGTTCTATTCAGATTTTGGAATCAGGGGTAGTTTAGCCAATTAAAATGAGCTAGGTAATTTCCCCTTTTATTCTGTTCCCTGAAAGTACTTGTTTAAAATTGAAATTATTTCTTCCTAGAATATTTGGAGAATTTGTGAGTGAAGCCATCTATACCTGCAGTTTTCTTTTTTGAAAGTTTTCAAATTACCTGTATAATTTCTTTAATGATTGTAAGACTGTTCAAGTTTTCTATTTCTTTTTACACTGGTTTTTATAAGTTTTATTTTAGCAGAAATTTATTCAAATTTCTTGGCATACAGAGTTGTTTCAAATATCTTCTATGATCTTTTTAATGTCTATAATATCTATAGTAGAAATAAACATTTTTAATTCTGAGACTGGCTTTTTATATCTTTTGTCTTAAATCAGTCTCAACAGAAATTTGTATATTTCTTTAGTTTGTGTAAAGAACCAATTTGGGGGCAGTGTTAATCCTCACTTTTGAATGTTTATCTTTATTATTTACTGTCTTCTACTTTCTTTTGGTTTATATTGATGTTCTTTTTTCTGACTTCTTGAGATGGATGCTTAACTCACTAATTTTCATCCTTTCTCTCTGATACATATTTTAATCCTAAACATTTTCCTTTAATTATTGTTTTATTTACATACCACAATGTGTAGGTAACATTTTCATTAGTCATCAAAATATATCTTAAGTTCATTATGATTTCTTTTTAGACTTTTGGGTTATTAAATTGTTCTTGTTTGAGAATTTCCAGTCATACGAAAATTTCTAGTAATCCTTTTGCTTCTGATTTTGGCCTAATTGAATGATCAGAGAACTTACTCTACATAATTAGTTATATTTGTGGGAGTTGGTTTTATGGTCTAGTACGTGGTCAGTTTTTGCAAATATCTCACATATATGAAAAGAATGCATATTCTTCATTTGTTTTATATTTATCCATTATATGCATTACATCAAATTTGTTAATTCTATTGTTTAAATCTTCTTTCTCTTTACTGAATTCTGTTCACTTTTTCTAATATCCCACTACAACTGTGGTGGTGTAATTTCTTCTTGTCATTCTGTCAGATTTTGTTTTATTTACTTTGAGGCCTTATTATGAAATATCTAATTTAAAATTGTTATATTTTTGATGAATTTTACCTTTTGTCAACATGAACTGTAATGCTTATTTTTTATTTGCCTTAAAGTCAATTTTGTATAATACTGGTATAGCTATGCTAGGTTTCTTTTGCTTAGCGTGTATGTGTGTATATGTGTGTGTGTATGGCATGAGTTTTTCCATCCTTTTACTTTCATTGTTTTTTCTCATGTTTTAAATGTGTCTTTTATAAACAGCATATGGTTAGAGTTTGTCTTATATTTGTAAAATCTGGTCTATTCATCTTTGTCTTTTCACTAGAGTTTTAAAACCCATTTATATTTAGTATAATTAAATTAATGTACTTAACATTTTAATTTTACTTCATGTTTTCCCACCCCTATTATGTATTTCTTTTTGTCTCATTTATTATCTTCTTTTGGATCATTTTTTTCTCATTGTATTTTTTACTCATTCCACTTTTTCCTCTCTACTAGGTTGGAAGTCATACATTCTGTTTCTATTCTTTTTGTGATTGTATTACAAATAAGAATATGCTTTCTTAAATTACAATCTAATATTAATCATTACCTTTACTTTCACATTGGTTAATAGAAAGATCTTAAAACAGGTTGACTTCATTTACCTTTCTTTCTACTTAAATGCTGTCTTTAGTTTTATGTATCATTAAACCTCACAAGGCATCATCATTTTTATTTTTTTATGGCTATATAGAATCAATTATTTAGATTTGCCCATGTGTTCACCACTTTATTTGCTCTTGATTCTTTCTCAAATTTGTGACTTCTATGAGATGTTTGTTTTTCTACTCTGTGAAATACATCCTTTAGAATTTTCTATTCTGTGGTGATGAACTCTGTTTCTTTGAAAAATATCTTTATTTGACCTTCATTAGGATTCCTTTTTTAAGAAGTAGCATCTGACTTTCCTCTGTTTTGTTTCAGCCTGCTGAGGACATTGTTCCCATTGTCTTCTCATTTCCATTGCTACTTTTGAGAAGCCAGCTGTGGCGAAACTGTTACTTCTTTGAAAATAACTTGTCTTTTTTTCTGTCGTTTCTTTGATTGTCTCCTTAAAATTGGCTTTCTGTGGTTTCAATTGTTGAGACTAATTTTGAATTTCTTTATGTTTATTCTGCTTGGTAGCTTTTTTGGACTTCTTAAATTTATGATTCAGCATCTTCAGTTCTATGAAATTCTCAGCTGTTATGTGTCCAAATATGTCCTCTTCTCCATTGTCTCTCCTCTTTCATATTCCAGTTAAACTTATGTTAGTCCTTTTTATTGTATCGTCTTTGTCTGTACTCTTCTGTGTATTCCATCTTTTTGTTAACCTGTGCTTCATGCTGGAACTTTTCTTTTGATCTTTCAGTCTACTAATTCTCTCCTTAACTATACCTGATATTACATTACACCAACCTACTGAGTTCTTAATTTGGTTATTGGGTAAATTTTTTTCAGTTTTCTAAATTCTGTTGTTTCTGCTATTTCTTTTCAATAAAACATTTCTCTTTATTCTCTTTATATTTTCAAGTTTCCAGTCATGATTTTTAATCTTATTTTTTGGGCAAGGGTGCATAGAATGCATAGTCTCTGCATTCTATGCATAGTCTCTGATAATTTCAATACCTCAAGTCTTAATGTACCTTTCTCTGTTACCTGTTTTGTCAGTTCTCACTCATGATGTATTGCTTCTTTGTGTGCCTAGTTCGTGACTGTGTACTGGACTTTGTATTTGCAGTATTACTTGTATGTATAATAAGAGTCCTGGGGTTGTGGTTCCTTCCTTCACAGAAGATTCATTGATGGATAATACCAAACCAGAATTATCTTTTTTTTTTTTAATGCTTTGAGAGAATGGAGAAAACAGCCCCTCAATTTTTTGTAGGGCTTAATTCTTTCATAGAAACTTGATTGAGAAAGACTGTTCTGGATACAAAACTCAGGAACTTGTTTTTTTTGTACATTCTAACATAGTGATTTTTTTTTTAACATCTTTATTGGAGTATAATTGCTTTACAGTGGTCTGTTAGCTCGTGCTTTATAACAAAGTGAATCAGCTATACATATACATATATCCCCATATCTCCTCCCTCTTGTGTCTCCCTCCCACCCTCCCTATCCCACCCCTCTAGGTGGTCACAAAGCACCAAGCTGATCTCCCTGTGCTATGCAGCAGCTTCCCACTAGCTATCGGTTTTACATTTGGTAGTGTATATATGTTGGTTTTATATGCAAGAAATTTCTACTAATTTATGATGTGCTTTTTCTATGTATCTATTTATTTATTAATTGAATGAACAAACACACATTCTCAATTTCAGTGTAAGCAAATATGATCATCTTTTTGTGGTTTATGGTTTATGCTTTTTATGTATTATTTAAGAAATTCTGTCCTACTCCCAAGATTATAAGTATGTTCTTTTATATTTCCTTTTAACATTTAAGTTCTTTCTTTGTCTGGAATTTATTTTTTGTACAATAGTGCAAAGTAGGAGTCTACTTTTTTTTCCCCTAGGGAAGTCGGTTATCTCACACCATTTATTGAATAATTCATCCTTTCACCACTGATTCATAGTGCTAGCTCTGTTATATGTCACAATTTCATATATGCATAGGATTTTTTTGTGTGCTTCCTATTATTTCATTAGACTATTTGTCTATCCATATGCCAATATCAAGCTGTCTTAATTATTCTAACTACTTAGTAAATGTTGCTATGTGGTAGAGCAAATTTGTCCCCCATCCTGCCTGGTTCTTCCTCAAGAGTGCCTTGGCTATTTTTGGCCCTTTGCTTTTCCCCATTAAATTTAAAATTAGTTTGTCAACTTCCAGGAAAAACCTGGCTGGTATTTTGATTGGAATTGCATTGACCCTATAGAACAATTTGGGGGAAACCTGACATCTTTGCATTACTTAGTCTTTTTCATGTTTGTCCAACTTTCTTCAGACTGTGTCACTGTGTTATTGGCAGTTTATGTGGGGGTATAGGAAATGTTAGTATGTACCTGTTTGTCGAATTCGGTATAATTTTAAAATTTTGTTTTAAAAAATCAGTCATTGAGAATTTAGTCAACATATTTTTGCATACCTGAAAGTTCTGCTGTAGAAAGTGCTTACTTTTAAAATAAAGAAGCATTTTCCTTATGAGAGAGACTGTGGATTTGGGGGTGGGAGTCAAAGCTATTTGTGTCCAGGTCAGGTGCAGTATAGCATAGTGGTTAAGTGAGTTTATGTATGTGAATTTATTTACATGTGTGTGCATCCATTAAAGGCAGTAAACATAGTGGATACGAGCTTGGTTTCTGGAGCCACACGTTCTGCATTTGAATCCCAGTTCCACCATTTATTGCAAAATACTTTCACAAAACATTGATACTTAACTACTTCTTGTCTCAGTTTTCTTGTCTGTAGAATGGAGTAAGTAATAATATTTATATCTTTAGATGGTTTCAAGGGAAACCATCGTGCATGATAGACGGGAGATTAGGGTAGTAGTTGAGGTCATGGCTTTCCTTTGTAATTCCTCTCAACATCCTATCCACTGCTTTCTTATTATAATTTAGTATATTTATTAACCAAATATTAGAATGTAGTATAATGGTGAAGAGTATAAACTTAGGCGTCTGGTTAACCTGGACTACAATTGTAGCTTTACTTTTTCTTAGAATGTGATTTAGGGCAAATTGCTTAATCTCTAGCCTTTAGTTTCCTTACCTGTAAACTAGAAATAACAATAGTTAATACCATCTCATAAAACTGTTGAGAGTTAAGTAAGAAAAAGCAATTAGAATAGTGTCTACCACATTTCAAATTTTGTTATGTTTTGCCATCATCAGTTTGCCATCATCATTATTATTATTGTCATCCTGCATTCTTGTCTGTAAAATTGAGATGATACAACCTGCTTAGTAATGTTGTTGGAGGACTAAATGAAATAATATATGCAAAGAGCTCAGTATGATGACTGGAAGAGAGTAAATATTCAATAAATGGTACTGTAAACAAGTTCTTAGTTTTTGTTTGTATTTCACATACTGTATACTAATACAAATCTAAGTTTGGGAATATTATCTTAAATTTATATGCTCTAAGTAAAAATACTTTTTACTTATATGTGGTCTAAGACTTTTTCATTTTGTCAGTGGCCCTTGATAGGAAATAGTGATTCTCTAAACCTGATAAACATTTTGTTATCACATAATACTCTTAAAATAGTCTTATATAGAGTCATTTTTTTCCATTATTTATATCATGTCTGATAGTCTTTGGTAGATATCTTAGTTTTTAATAATAGGACCTTTTAGTTTTTCCCTTTATGGTTTCTGTTAACGTTTATAGTCTGCTGGAAGCCCTGTCATACATTAAAGCAATCTTCAATTGCTAGGAAAGGTTCATTAAATGTCAGGACCTTAAGTTTAAGGTTCTATATGAGTTACACAAGTATTGTCTAAACCAAATGGTTGTTTTGAAATATTTGATTTTAAAGTAATTATTGTTGTATTGCTTTTAGAAGAAAACAACTGACAACTGAAAAAAAGAAATGGTCTTTGATCATTTTGTGTCTCATTCTACTGCTTTTTATTTTCAGAGTGGCAGACAACACACTACCTTTTCAGCAGAATCAAGTCGGAGTCTTTTGATCTGTCTGCTTTGGGTTCTCAAGAATGCAGATGAGACAGTTTTACAAAAGTGGTTTACAGATCTCTCAGTCCTGCAGCTAAACCGGCTATTAGATCTGCTTTATCTTTGTGTATCTTGCTTTGAGTACAAAGTAAGTGATCATTGTGCCATTGCAAAGATGAACAAGAGGGGAAACATAATGTGGAAAAGAAGAAGAAAATTTCTTCAATGTGTCTTCTTTTCTAATGTTTAAATTTTAGGGAAAGAAAGTGTTTGAAAGAATGAATAGTTTGACCTTTAAGAAATCAAAGGACATGAGAGCAAAGCTTGAGGAAGCTATTCTTGGAAGCATAGGTGCTAGGCAAGAAATGGTGCGCCGAAGCCGAGGACAGCTTGGTATGTACACAATATCTTCTCCTTCTGGTGAGAATTTTTTTCAGTTTCCTTGAACACTATTACAGTGATCATTTTTGCAGGTCTTCAGTGACAATTCTACACTTTTAAGATAGTGTTTTAGATGTAACTGTGAATTAACTTGAATAGCCATTTCTTTGCACGTTAGAATTCCTATTTAAGTAGGGTGAGCATACTTACAGTTTGCTCTGGATAATCTCAGTTTGTTTCTCTTGCCCTTGTGTGATTATTAATAGCATCTCTTATTTTTAAAAATAGATTTTTTGAGAGCAGTTTTAGGTTCATAGCAAAATTGAGCTGAAGATACAAATATTTCCCATATATCCTCTGTCCCCACACACATGCATGGCCTCCCTCGTTATCAACCTCCCCTACCAGAGTGGTACACTTGTTACAACTGATGAACCTACACTGACGCTCATTATCATACAGAGTCTATAGTTTACATTATGATTCTCTTGGTCATCCATTCTATGTAGCATCACTTTTTACTCTTAAAAGTTTCCTAGTTTTGCAATGATTTAATATACCCTGTATATAAGGCAAAGATATTGCCCATTAAACTCAAATATCAGCAAGAGAAGACAATTTAGTAGCATTTGAAACCTGTTTCTAATCCCTGGTCTGCTACCCAATAGCCGTATAACTTTGGCCAAGTCACTTAATCTCCCCACTTTCCCTTTCCTCATCCACTTGTGATTGTTTTGAGATTTTAAAAGGTAGTGTTGATCTTATCATCTTTGTAGTGACCATGTGTGTGTAAACATTTCGCAAATTCTAAAGTAATATTGTTGCTGAGAGCTCTTTAAGGTCAGGGACATGGCTTAGTCATCTGTGTACATGACATTTGCTAACAGCTCGATATATATTTGTTGACTTAAAATGTGAATGTACATTTACATGAATATTTTTTAATTATTGTTTTGATAGGCCATTTAACTTAATGATTGTTTTTTTAAATAAACTTAAATATCTTTTATATGCTATGTGTGTTTGGAATTTAATAATGAATAAGACAAAGTCTTTGCCTTTGGAATTAATAGAGCACTGTTTGTTCACTTCAGTTATATACAGTTTACAATGTACCTATTGATTTTCTTTTAACTCTTTTAGTATGTACAACAACCCTTTATAAAGTATGGAAATTAACTTTCTAGGTCATTTAATTATTACCAAAGCCTAATGAATAATTATCCTCATCTTTAAGATAAAATAAAACTCACAGAGGTAAATAACTTGCCTAAGATTATAAACTGATAGAACCAAGATCTTTTGACTGCCAATTTAGCGTTCTTTATATTATACAGTAGCTCTTTCTGAGGCTTACTGTTGGAGAGCGGAGCTGTTACCGATATGTTTGTTACATTTATAAACTTGTGGCCTTTGGACAGCTACCACTGTTTAAATGTAAGAAACGAAGTTCTATATGTGGAATCTTAAAAAAAAAAAACCACCCCCAACCCCCAAACTCATAGATACAGAGAACAGATAGGTGTTTGCTAGAGGTGGTGGGTAGGGATGGACAAAATGGGTGTAGGGGATCAAAAGGTACAAACTCACTGTAATAAAATACGTAAGTACCAGGGATGTAACTTATAGCACCATGACTCTAGTTAACAAATGTATACTTGAAAGTTACAAAGTGAGTACATCTTAAAAGTTCTTTTTTTTTTTTTAAAAAAAAATTTATTTATTTATCTTTGGCTGCATTGGGTCTTCGTTACTATGCGTGGGCTTTCTCCATTTGCGGCGAGCAGGGGCTACTCTTCGTTGCAGTGGCTTCTCTTGTTGCAGAGCATGGGCTCTAGGCGCACGGGCTTCAGTAGTTGTGGCATGTGGGCTCAGTAGCTGCAGCTCGTGGGCTCTAGAGCACAGGCTCAGTAGTTGCGGCACACAGGCTTAGTTGCTCCGCAGCATGTGGGATCTTCCTGGACCAGGGATCAAACCCGTGTACCCTGCATTGGCAGGTGGATTCTTAACCACTGCACCACCAGGGAAGCCCAAAAGTTCTTATCATAAGAGAAAAATATTTGAAGCTATGTGTGGTGATGGTTGTTAACTAGACTTGTTGTGATGATCATTTTGTAGTATGTGCATATATCGCATCATTATGTTATTCACCAGAAACTAATATAATGTTATATGTCAATTTTATCTCAATTTAAAAAAAAGAAGTTCTTGTCTTTGAAAAATTAAACCTTTGCAATTCGTATATATTTGGATACTTAATAAGCTAGGTCATCTAATGATAGACATTCTTAACTAAGGAGATGAGAGACAATTTCATGGAAAAAAAAGTTAATGATAAAAATGAAAAGAGTTCACACTTATTTTGTTAACTGTCTTAATATAGACATACCTTTTTGCTTTCTTTCACAAAATTTCTTAAAGACAGAGGTTTCAAAATCAAAGAGGTAAAGAGAGAAAGAAAGGGAACGGAAGGGAGAGAAAGCAGAAGGAGTATCCAGACATGTCCTCTATTGTGTGTCAAATTATATTTTTTTCTCAGTATTTTTAAAATTTCTATTTGAACTCTGAATTTTTACTTTCATTTTTCTTTCCATTTTCCCAGCCAATTTAAAGGCTCATGGTTTTCAAAAAGGAGCATTAGTTTTCTAGTTGAAAGCTTGAAGTCATGACTTGATTCTATTGTTTATATTTCTCCACAATTCTCAATGCCTTCTCCACTTCTGCTGGATTGGTATGAATCAGTTCTATTGCTGCTGCCCCTTAAGGAGCCCGTACCATTCATTTTGCCTTCCATCCTAGAAACCGCTTGGGAGAAAGCCCCTATCTTCCTCCTGTCCTGCCTTCTGTGGACCAAAAGAAATAATTACTTTATGAACCCTTTTTTAAAAAAAATTATTTATCTATCTATTTATTTATTTATTTATGGTTGCTCTCGGTCTTCGTTGCTGCGCGTGGGCTTTCTCTAGTTGTGGTGAGCAGGGGCTGCTCTCTAGTTGCAGCGAGTGAGGGCTACTCTTCGTTGTGGTGCGCGGGCTTCTCATTGGGGGTCTTCTCTTGTTGCAGAGTACGGGCTCTAGGTGCGTGAGCTTCAGTAGTTGTGACTCGCGGGCTCTAGAGCACAGGCTCAGTAGTTGTGGCGCACGGACTTAGTTGCTCCGCGGCATGTGGGATCTTCCCGGACCAGGGCTCGAACCCGTGTCCCCTGCATTGGTAGGCGGATTCTTAACCACTGTGCCACCAGTAAAGCCCCTCAATCCTTCTTAATTTGTTTATTTATTAAACAAATAGTTACTGAGTTCTCAGGATGTGCCAGACACTTTGTCAGTACCTGACATAAAGGGGTGAACAAAATGGACATAATCTCTGTTCTTAAGTAGCTTATATTTTTGTGGTCATAAGTGCTATGGAGAGAAAGAAAGTAAATTAAGAGGAAAGGAAGTGGTAGAGAGTTGAGGAAGGCCTTTCTGCAGAGGTGATGAATAATTGGCCAGTGAAAATTTGTGGGAAAAACAATCAGGTAAATGGAAAAACCACCATTGCACACATCCTAAATCAGTAGCAGATGTAGTGAAACTACACGCACACACACACACACAATAATGGTAGTGTAAACAAGAGTGGGAGGAAATAAGATCATATCATGCATGGTCTTATAAACCATGGTTAGGATTTTGGGAGTCAGTATTAGAAAGTTTGCTTATTTAAAAGCGTGTTTGGTTTTTTTATATTACATTTAGCAAATATATTTCTTCTGCAACTGTTGTGAAAATTTTTAATAAAAAGCAGCATTGTCTGGTTTTTCCACTTGTACTGAGGATAAGGTGGCTGTGTATAAAATTAATAACATTATGTAGGATTTCTTTTATGTTTGCAAATATACATGTATGTGGTCTGACTGAAAGAACATTAAAAAAATGTTTTGAAATTTGACAGAGAGAAGCCCATCTGGAAGTGCCTTTGGGAGTCAAGAAAATCTGAGGTGGAGGAAGGATATGACTCACTGGCGTCAAAACACTGAGAAGCTTGACAAGTAATATAACCTTCTGTTTTATCTTACTGATGGGTTTGTTGAGTTTCAAATACAGAGGAAAATGATTACTTTTAGTGTTATTTTTTATATATTAGGCATTCAAATCTTAGAAGACAAAATAGTTATATTTTATTTTTAAATTTTAGATTAAAAATGATTTGAGGGAAGAAATTTTCATATGCTATAGTAAAACAAAAGGTTACATATTCACATGTTACTCTATTTTCCCCCAACAATCCCCTTTGGAAAATGCATTCGGCAACTATTTTTTAAATATATTTTGGGTGTTACACTGAACTAAATATTTCAAGGATTACAAAAAGTTAGAAAACTAATCTTTGCCCTGTTAAAGCTTAAAATATAAAGAAAGACAAAACACTACAAGTCTTCTGTTTCTAGCATGAAGGCAAACTAGGTACAGTAACTGACCACCCTACCGCCAAAAACCATCCTAAAGGACTGCATCTTCAGCCTAAGGGGAACTGGAAGTAAACCTTTCTCACTGCCCAGGTAACCACAGGTAAAGTTGCTCGGCTTGACACTTGGCATTTCAGGTGTCATGGGGCTAACATTTTTTCCTGATAATTTGTAATTACAAGTTAGCCCTCAAGTAACTTGATTGGCCCCCACAGCTTTGAGCATATGGTGACCAACTCATTTGGGTTTGCCTAGTACCCCTCATTTTAGTAGTGAATGTTCCACATCCCAGGGAACCTCCCAGTCCTGTCCTAAAGTGAACCTGGATGGTTGGCCACCCTATCTGAGAACCATCTTCAGCCCAAGCTTTAGAGGATTCTCACAGTTGAATTTCAAGAAATATTAGCTCTCAGACAGTAAAATCAGGAAGCAAGTCCCTGTGAGAGCCAGCAGAGAGAGAAGCAGCAGGGTCAGTACCATATAGATGAGTTTGGCATTGTCAGAAACTGCCTTAGTCTCTACAGGCTGCTATGACAAAATACCACATGCTGTGTCACTTTTAAACAACAGAAATTTATTCCTTACAGTTCTGGAAGCTGGGAAGTTCGAGATCATGGCGCCAGCAGATTTGGTGTCTGGTGAAGGCCCTCTTCTGGGTTACAGACTTCTTGTTGTGTCCCCTTATGGTTTAAGGGCAAGCAAACTCCCTGGGGCATCTTTTATAGAAGCACTAATCCCATTCTCGAGGGCTCTGCCCTGATTATCCAATCACCTTCCAAAAACTGCACCTCCTAACACCATTACGTTGGGCATTAGGTTTTCAATGTATGAATTTGGCAGGGAATGCAGATACTGAATATAACTATGTTAAAAATTCTTAAAGTTTGAGTTTCTGCATTTCTGTCCTCTCTGTCCATGTTTGTTTCTTTTATTATTTTTCCACGTGTTGTGTTTTTTAGAAATCAAAAATCACCAAGATACTATGCTATTAGTATGTTGCTTTATTTCTGCATTTGTATAATGTGTTCTCTTTGCTTATCTTACTGTGTTTTAAGGGAGCCCCTTTTTTTTTTTGGTGTTTTCGTGATTCTTTTTGTTTAACCATCTTGTTTTGTCATGTTTCTTCACAAAATCTTGCTGGAATTTTAAGTCTGAACATTATATATTTTGTTGTCCAATTTAATTCTAACTGTGTTGTATTTTCTCCTTAAATTTAATTTGTAAATGTAAATTCATGGACTGTTCTCTTTAGTGACAGTAATAAAGATTCAGACTTTAACATCTAAGAACTTTGAAAAGTTAGCATTTAATATATCCTTTTATTTTTGCTTTGATTTATGTGTTTTTTGTCTACTTGGATGTAATATATAGTTTCTGTATATGTATTGCAACTAAAACAAATGTCTTTACTCATAAATCATATATAGTTATTAAGTTTTTTATTTTCATTAAATAATACTTTTGTAAATATTAGTATTCAAGTAAACCACTTCCTTACATCAGGTTGTTTTATTTCTAATGAGTGATTCCATCCAGAGTCTCACTGAAGAGTTAAATCATTTTCTGTATTAAAATTTTTGTATCAAAAATTTGGGGAAATTAGACAAAACTTTATTTTTAAAAAGATCTTTTATCTTAAATAAATATGTTGAAAATCCTTGAAATAGTAGTATGAATACTAAACATTTTGAATGTTCCTTTACATGAAAGCAGCCCTAAATACAAGCTCACATAGCACCACCTAGTGTCTACGTACCATTCAGAATAAAAGTTTTTTCCTGTGTTTGCTGCATCTCTGAAAACTAAATATTTATGCCTTTAGTGGCACTGTAGCACTGTAATGGGGTGAGAAAGTCTGTATTGGCATGGTTGAAAAAATGTAGGTTGAAACAAAACATTTTAAAATATGCAAAATACTGTCTTTTTCCTTATTCTCTTGTAACTTTGCATTCAGGCAAATATTGAAAAATGGTTCCCCTGAGAAAGCAAAAGGGTTCCAAGGTTTTTTATTTCTGTGCATCTTTAAGTCGTTTTTGAATTGCAGATCTTTTGGCTTTTCTAAAAGATAAATATAATTTCTTATAATATTTTGTATTAGGTCAAGAGCAGAGATTGAACATGAAGCACTGATTGATGGAAATCTGGCTACTGAAGCAAATCTAATCATTTTGGATACATTAGAGATTGTTGTCCAGGTAAGAACACAAATTAGAGGAATTTAAAGTAGTATAGATTTGATAAGTTAGGGTTGGGGGGAAAAAGTATTTATTGAACCATATAGTTACATTTAAATATCAGTAGATCCTAGAAGTTATGTCCTTGCTCCTCTTCTTTTCTCATTTAAAACCTATTCATTCTCCTCCACCTCTTTTTTTTTATCCAAATCCGTCTCAGCTTCTTTTCCTTGAAGTCTTCCTAGATCTTACATTATCTTTTCCTATTAAAATTTTTATTTGTTACTTATACATATTCTATCTCTCTAACCAAATTGCAGTTAACATCTCTATTTTATTTATCTATTTTTAAATTGCAGACAGTTTCTGTAACAGAATCCAAAGAGAGCATCCTTGGTGGGGTGCTGAAAGTGCTACTACATAGCATGGCCTGTAATCAAAGTGCAGTTTATCTACAACACTGTTTTGCTACCCAGAGAGCCCTGGTTTCAAAGGTGGGTTATTTTTGTACCTGCTGTCCTGTCAGACTTTGCTTTCTTTATTAACATTGTCTAAGATCATTTGACACATACATTGATCATATTTTAAATATACTTGTAGTTAAAATTTTAGTAATAACCTAAGACTCATGATTCTTCTTTGCCTTTTCTCTACTGCTTACCTTTTGGAATTTCTAAGAGTCGTTCTGATGTGGAGAAGGGCCTTAAATTACTAGCTTATTTTATTTTATTTTATTTATTTTTTTAAATAAATTTATTTATTTATTTTTGGCTGCATTGGGTCTTCGTTGTTGCATGCGGGCTTTCTCTAGTATGGTGAGGGGAGGCTACTCTTCATTGTGGTGCGTGGGCTTCTCATTGTGGTGGCTTCTTTTGTTGCGGAGCACGGGCTCTAGGTGCGTGGGCTTCAGTAGTTGTGGCGCACAGCCTCAGTAATTGTGGCGTGCGGGCTCAGTAGTTGTGGCACATGGGCTTAGTTGCTCCGCAGCATGTGGGATCTTCCTGGACCAGGGCTCGAACCCGTATCCCCTGCATTGGCAGGCGGATTCTCAACCACTGCACCACCAGAGAAGCCCAATAGCCTGTTTTAAATATGGGGCTTTATGTGTTTTCTCTTCATCTTATTTTGGCTGTCCCTTATTGACTTGATTTATCAAGAATTCAATGTATAAGTTGTTCAGTCTGTTGAAATTAGCTTATCCTATGGTAAATGGAAGGGAAGGTGCTTTTGCTGTTTGTTCAACTACTTCAAATATTTATTTCCTATGTTTGTTTTCCTCTGGAAATGTGTATGTGTATGCTTAATACTTGAAAGTAGCTATTTCATCTTAGTCATCTTATAAGATGGAATGCAGAGCTGTTGATGAAACTTAGCCAGTGAAAATAACTTATATACTATTTTGTGATAATAAAAACATTTCACAGAATTATTATGTTAGTTACTATAGTAGTAAGTGTTTAATGCACATTATCTAATCTAAGGTATTCATACAGTCCCACATAGATAACATTATTAGGCCCATTTTAAGGATGAGAAAATATATCCAAGGCCATGTTACTAGTGTAATCCATACTCGAACCCAGTCCATCTGGCTCTGTGGGCCATGTTATTAACCATTAGTAAATATTGTCCCTTAACATTCTTTTTTTTGCGGTATGTGGGCCTCTCACTGTTGTGGCCTCTCCCATTGCGGAGCACAGGCTCCAGATGCGCAGGCTCAACGGCCATGGCTCACAGGTCCAGCCACTCCGCGGCATGTGGGATCTTCCCGGACTGGGGCACGAACCCGTGTCCCCTGTTTCGGCAGGTGGACTCTCAACCACTGCGCCACCAGGGAAGCCCCCTTAACATTCTTTTAATTCCTGGGCTACACCAGCAAATCTCCACATCAAGCTATATTGACATATCTCTGGAACTTTTACTGCATAAATTCAGTGTTGGTGTTGTTTCTTTACAGTTCCCTGAACTCTTGTTTGAAGAGGAGACAGAGCAGTGTGCTGATTTATGCCTCCGGCTTCTCCGGCACTGTAGCAGTAGCATCGGTACAATACGGTCACATGCTAGTGCCTCCCTTTACCTACTTATGAGACAGAACTTTGAGATTGGGAATGTAAGTGGTTCATCTCAGGATTGTATCTTTGATTCATTAGGAAATATAACTTCTGTAGATAACTATTAAATGGGTTCAGGGGGAGCATGGAATTTTTTTGGTGTGTTTTGAGTCTAATATTTGTCTTTTTATTTCTCATTCTGTGGACATATTATAAAAGTCCAAATCTTCAGTTTTACTTCCTATACTAAAAATAATGTGTAGTAGTACAGATTTAGAATATAAATGTTGAGCTATTGTAAATTTTAATTATTATCATTAAGTGAAATGAAAGTCATAAGGAAAATTAAAAGTTAAATATCTTGGCTTGATATTTTATGATTATATGCCAGTCTTTGAAGAATTCCATGTTTTCATTTATGTTTTTTTATTTGATAATAGATTTGTGTTGTATTTTTCCTAACTTTATGAGTCAAATGTTTAGTTCATTTATTCTTACTCATGTAAGTATTTAAGGTCTAGAATATTCCATTGTGCACTGTTTTTGGTGTCTCATTGGTTCTGATATGTAGTATTCTCAGTATTCTTGGTTTGTAGATATTTGTAATTTCAGTTTATATTTTCTTTTTAACCCAAAGTTTTAAAGTTTTGATGATAATTTTTAGTTGTTTCTTTTTTTCTGGCTGTGCTGCAGCTTGCAGGATCTTAGTTCCCCAACGAGGGATTGAACCCGGGCCCTCAGCAGTGAAAGTGTGGAGTCCTAACCACTGGACCGCCAGGGAATTCCTGATCATTTTTAGTTTTATTGCAAAGTGATCATACAATTAATATACTATGTCTCCTTTTTGGTAGTATGGATGTGTGTGTTTGTGTGTCCAATCATATAATGTTTTTATGAATGTTATGCAAGCATTTAAAAAGAAGGGGTACTCTTTATTTTCAGAATATTGAGTTAAACAGATATACCTTTTAATTACATTATTCTGTTTTTCTTTATTTTTGGTCCATTTGGTGGACTGAAGGAGATGATTTAAAGCCTATACACTGTCTCTCCTTTAGATCTTTTTTGGTAAATTGATATTCATAACTATTTGGTATATTTGTAACTACTATTCATAGCTATTATATCTTACTATGAATTATTCCCTTTAGAATTGAAAAAGACCCGGAATTGGTTTCATTTAAAATTTTTATATTTTTGGCCTGAATTCTGCCTTGTATGGTATTAAGATACCTCTACTTTCTTTCTAATTTGAACGTGTCTTCGGTTATCTTTGCCTATCCTTTCATTTTCACTTTTTTGAATCACTTTATTTTAAACATGCCTCTCATATACAACATAGAGTTGGGTTTTGCCTTGTAATCCAGTCTCTAAGTTGAATTAAACCTTTTCATACTTGTTATTCTATCAGATGCGTCCTAGAGTTGTGTTGTATTATTTTGTTATGCTTCCCCACCTCTCTCCTTAAAAAAATTTGTTGGTTGTTTTCACCTTGCACTTATGGTCTGTTCACCTTATTTCTTTGGTGTAGTCTTTATTATATTTAAGAAAGTTTGTATTGTTCTAATGATTACCTTTATAATTACATAATACCTTAAGCCCTCTATTTCTTTAATCATGCATTCTCAGTGGAGGAAGTATTGCCACCAAGCTAGTGAATATTGGTTCTTGGGCGGGGTGAAAGAAAATCTTAGCTATCACAGTGGCTTTCCTTGAGTTCTTTTACTTCTGCCTTTTTTTTTTCCTTTCTAAAGTGAATGGCTTCATAAATTTTTTATAATTTAAGGTAAAATATTTTATTAGAATTTTCATCTGTTTCATGACCATATTTTCCTATTAAGTGTTTCTTACCTGGTGTTTCACTGATCTTCTTTACCTTTTTGTTACTCTACATAGAATGAGATATATATGTTTATATTGGCCCAGGTATTTATAGGACATTCCTTCAGGAATGTGTCTGTCATGGGATTTTGCTGTTGTATACACATCTTACCTAACTTCCTAAAGTTTCTGGTCAATCTGTTTCTAACCAGTCCCTCCAGATTTTTAGGTCATTTTGTTTCCAAGACAGATAGTTTTTAATCACTTCAAAGTGAGTTTCTTATTTAAAAGAAGTATTTTTCCCATTATTTCTTAAATCTGCACCCTAGGATTCCTCACTTTTTACTATCCCCTCCTTGCCTTACATTGAATCTGCTTCCTATTTAGCTTGTCGTGGCAACCCTTATGCATTTTTCTAATATATGGATTATGTATGTCTCCTCATTTTGCTGAAATAGAGTTTATGGATTTTTTTCTGTTCATCTTTTATTTATTTATTTATTTATTTTGCGGTACGCGGGCCTCTCACTGTTGCGGCCTCTCCCGTTGCGGAGCACAGGCTCTGGACGCGCAGGCTCAGCGGCCATGACTCACGGGCCTAGCGGCTCTGCGGCAAGCGGGATCTTCCCGGACCGGGGCACGAACCCGTGTCCCCTGCATCGGCAGGCGGACTCTCAACCACTGCGCCACCAGGGAAGCCCCCCATCTTTTATTTTTATATGAAATCCAGGAGAAGTAGGAACTTCCTGTCTCTCACTATCCTATTTTCACTGGAAGCCAAGTCCTCTTTCCTAATTCAGAACAGAAGAATCTAGTTACTTTATGGATCTTGCTTAGTTTTTGAAATAAAGTCCCTAAAATTTGACTACACTTGGAGTTTTCTTGTTTCAGTCTTCTGTTATTTTAGGAAAACTTTATATAATAGGATGAAAATAGGTGATTTATCATCTTAGTGTGAGGTAGTGCCTCTAAAAAGGAATAGGTAGTTTTTTAACTGGCAGTGATTTTATATAGTTTATAGAATCAAGAAATACTAGTAGAACTAAGTATTAAATTGTGTTCTAGGTACTGGGGTAGGCATTGGGCAAACATAGATAAAAAGACAGTCCTTATTTTCAAATAGCTTAACATCTACTAGGGTAGGAGATGAACAGGTAATGTTGAGCTAATAATTGTAATAGTAAGTACTTACTTCACATGGTTTTGTGAGGATTATATAAATTAAGTAAAACACTTATGTCAGTAACTGGCTCTGAGCAAATGCTCAATAAGTGTTTGCTATTAATATAATGAGAGGTAAGCACAGGGGACTGTGTAAGCACAGAGAAAAAGAGCTTATGCTCTCAAAAAAAAAATGATGTTGGAAAAAAAAAGAAGAGCTTATGCTCTCAAAGATCGGTTTTCAGAAAGAGGAGATGCTTGAACTAAAGATGAAGAATTGCCCAATCGGATAGGTAAGTAGGTGGGTAGAACTTTGTAGGTAAAGAAAATGGCACATAGATAATTAGAAAGGCATTGAGATGAGAGTAGAAAACAGGCAGAGAAGGAAACTTTTATAGCACTTCTTAATTGTTATGGCTCAAAGGGAGAGTAATAAGAGATAAAATTGTAATTGAAATGTCTGTACTAAGCTGTCATAGGGCAGACACTGTTTCTCACTATACTCTCAGTTCCCACCATATAGTTTGACATATTTACTTGGTCAGATATTCGAATTTTATCTTCAAAGGTGTGAAAAGCCATTGGAGTATTTTAAGAAGAAGACGGACATGTTCAGATTTACATTTTACAAAAGTTTATCTGATGCTACTTATAGCATCAGGGAGAGAGAAAAAGGGGTGAGAAAAAGGCCGAAAGATTGATTAAGAAGTTATTACAGTAATAGTAAGGGCATAAACTAAAGAAATGGCATTGGGAATGGAGAAAGAACAGGTTGGAACAGATTAGAGGATAGTGTGGATTGGATTTATGGTATGAATAATGAGAGGGGAGAATGACAATGGAATGACTCCTAGATTTTTGGCCTGAGTGACTGATTACAAGAATAGTAGCACCATTTATTTAATCAATAGGAAAAGAAGGTGTTTTTTGTTTGTTTGTTTCTTTGTGTTTTTGGCTGTGTTGGGTCTTCGTTGATGCGCATGGGCTTTCTCTAGTCGCGGTGAGCAGGGGCTACTCTTCATTGCAATGCACGGGCTTCTCACTGCGGTGGCTTCTCTTGTTGTGGAGCATGGGCTCTAGGTGCACAGGCTACAGTAGTTGCAGCACACGGGCTCAGCAGTTGCGGCACGTGGGCTCAGTAGTTGTGGCGCACAGGCTTAGTTGCTCCGCGGCATGTGGGATCTTCCCATATCAGGGATCGAACCCATGTCCCCTGCATTGGCAGGTGGATTCTTAACCACTGCGCCAACAGGGAAGTCCCAAGAAGGTATTTTAGAAGTGTTAAAACTGAGGTACCCATGCGACATTCATAAGGAACCATCTAGTAAAATATAACAGCTTGGAGCTCAAGAGAGAAATATGAACTGAAGACATAGACATGTATCTGTACTGGTCCAAGGCAGAAAAATGGATGAGGCTGTTTAGAGTATGAGAAGTGAAAAGGTTTCTTGACAGAATCTTTGGGAACACTGATATTTAAGAAGGGCAACTGAGGAATAAAGGAGACAGAAAAAGAGTGGATAAAGAATAGAAAAATCAGGATAAGGTGGTACCACTGAAGATAAGGCAGGCAATTTTCAAGGCAAAAGTAATCAATACATTTAAATATACAGAGATGTCAAGTAGAATATTGACCAAAAAGTATCTTGGATTTGGCAATTACTAGGTTGTCACTGATAAACTATTAAGAGTAGTTTCACAGTGGGGAATGGTGCAACAGAAATGAATTTTCACTAGAAAAGGAAGAGTGTAAGCTCTTATAGGCATCACTCCAAAGATTCTACCTTTAAGTTTCTTTATACAGGATGTGAGTTATTTTTTCATAGCAGTGGACCTAATGAAAGGGGCTAGAATGCAAAGACCGCATCTAACACTTAAGAATTTTGTGATGCTGGTCAAGTTCTTTAACCCATCTATAAAAATGGTATTATTATTAATAACATATACCTCATAGTAGATCAATGTAAAGTCTAGGCACAACTTCTAATTCAAGTCTAACACACAATTTTTATTTTTTACTCTGTTTTGTAGGCTATTATTACAGCAAGATTCTAAGCTTTATGTCCTTTTAAAAATAAGATTTCAGGGCTTCCATGGTGGCGCAGTGGTTGAGAGTCCGCCTGCCAATGCAGGGGACACGGGTTCGTGCCCCGGTCCGGGAAGATCCCGCATGTCACGGAGCAGCTAGGTCCATGAGCCATGGCCGCTGAGCCTGCGCGTCCAGAGCCTGTGCTCCGCAACAGGAGAGGCCACAACAGTGAGGGGCCCACGTACCGCAAAAAAAAAAATAATAATAAGATTTCAATATAAACATTTCATTACTTTTTCAAAAATATTTTGCATAGAATGGTATTTTTTTTACTAACCTTTTCCTTTTAGGAAGTAAAAAAATATATACTTTTTCACTTTAAGCTTTCCTGTATTAAATGTTTACCTGGCAATTTCTCTGTTACAGAACTTTGCCAGGGTTAAAATGCAGGTAACCATGTCACTGTCTTCCTTGGTGGGCACATCTCAGAATTTTAATGAAGAATTCTTAAGACGTTCTCTAAAGACTATACTGACATATGCTGAAGAAGACTTGGAATTGAGGGAGACAACATTTCCTGATCAGGTCAGAAATGCTACTTTTTAGAGCATTAACTGAAATAGGAATTGTAAATAGGCATTTTCCAAATTGTTAGATCAAACTTTGGTTTTAACTGGAGGAACCTATATTTTTCTTTCATCCATATGTGTCAGATAGGGCTGAATCTCTTTGTTTTAATAAGCCACCCTCCCTTCTCAGAATGGTTAATATCTTTGGTGTTTAATTCTGTGAATTTGTACCAAAATAATATTAGACTTAGGCAGTATGGACAAAAAAAAGCTTTATGATGAAACTATTCCCACTGATTAATGTAATTTGCCTCAAAAACTAAAGTTTCTACAAACTACCTTTTGGGAAAATCTGAAACATAGGAGAAGATTTCCTTTTGTGTTCTTTTCCTGTATTCCCTATATCCCTATATGTATTTTATTTCTACTTACATTTCTACTTGTTTCTGGGTGAGAGAACTGAAAAAACAGTCTGCTGAGCAATTTGTATAAAGTTTACCACCCTTCACTCATCTTACCCCAGCATACCCAGACTCTTTAGAACTATATCAAAATCATATTGTTTTGAAATCTTTAGATGCTTATCTGAAATATCTTCCAAATTAATTTAATGATTGTGAATGAATGGATGTTTTTCATACAATTCTCTGCTACAGGTCCAAGATTTGGTTTTCAACCTCCATATGATCCTTTCTGATACTGTTAAAATGAAGGAACACCAGGAGGATCCTGAAATGTTGATTGATCTAATGTACAGGTAACATTTGTTTGATTCACTTATACCTTGTATAATGGGGCTTAAATTAGTACAATACACAGAAAACATGAGATTAAAAAAATACAAAACATATTTGTCGTTTTCTAACGGTAATCGAAAAGTCAAAATGTGCTTTATCAGATCCCCTGTGTCACTTCTTCTTTTAAGAACTATGAATAATTGTTCGGTATATTTATTGATTATCAAAAATAAGAGGATTATTTAAAGTAATGACACATTTAACACCTTGGCATCCTGGGCCCTAGATTTCCTAGGAAGGCCCAAGATCCATATTTTAAATGTAAAATTTCTTTAGGAAGAAAATACAGTGTATTAACATTTTACTACAATATTAATTTTGCTGATTTTAAATATGGTTTTGCCTATAGGATAATATTTATAGGGTATTTTGAGAATTTTGTAATTCCTGTTGTACCTTAAAAGATGTAAGTAAAACTTGACTTTTTCTTTGCCATATGACCTTCTCTTTTTACAGTTTTGGTGTTCCTTAAAGGCACAAATAAAACAAAAACAAATATGTTCTTTAAAATAAAAATGATACAGTGAAACAATCTTTTATAAATTTTTTTCCTTGAATAGAAAACTTGTTTATATTCCCATAATAACATGTAAATTCCCAGTTTTTCCCTTACTGATTGTTTCCTTAGTGTCCAGATTTTCATATAAAATGTCCTTTTTTTAGCCTCCCACTGCAAAAAATTGATATTACCATTCCATTGGCCCACAGTTGTTTCTCTAAGCATACTCAAAGACATTTTCATACCACCCAAAAACTTGTCTTAATAGGTTGTGTTCAATAACAGAAACCTAAACACTGAACAAGCAATTTGGACTCCCTTCTAGCTTGGGAAGCAAATGCTAATTGAGAAGAATTTCTGTTCTAACTAGAATTGCCAAGGGGTACCAGACCTCTCCAGACCTGCGGCTGACCTGGTTGCAGAACATGGCTGGCAAACACTCGGAACGCAGCAATCATGCTGAAGCTGCCCAGTGCCTCGTTCACTCAGCAGCACTTGTTGCTGAATATCTGAGCATGCTGGAGGACCGGAAATATCTTCCTGTGGGATGTGTAACATTTCAGGTAGGAATCTGCCAGGTTACATTAAATCAAGGTATGTCCTTTTTTGGATTTAACTTTTCTCACTGGTGTTTAGATTCATTCAGCTTGTAAGGAAAGCATAAAGACTGAAGGTGATACTTTAGTAGATGAATTAACATTTCACTATCACTTTCATTAATACATTTTTAAAGTGTATTTCTTGTTAATCCTCTTCCACATTTTCTTACCTCTGCATTATCAGTGCTGTGTATATTTATTCTCTTTGCCTATACTGCTGTGGACTTTGTAGCATCTATGAAATACGTTCAAGATATTGAGAATCAGAATTCAGTGGAAACTCTTAATTGGCTTTTAATTAAAATACCAGGTAAACCAACATTCTCCATTCCCTGTATAAATATGCTAATATATGACTCAGAGATGATAGCTTATGCTCTAGTACGGTTACATTCCCCTTACCCACTAGTTGAATTCTTTGCTTACCAAGAGTTAGTTATGCTTTGCTTTTCTTAAAACCTGTTAAGGCCAGGTTTGGGAAGTTACAAAATTTAATTAAATATTATGTTCTCTGATAAATCTAAATGCAATAAGAGTAAGTTATTGTTTCTCTGAAAACCAAGTTGAATGTTTTGCAAAGAGATCAGACAAATAAAGAATGGGGGGAAAGCTCTGAGAAGTCTAGGATAGTTTGATAATCTTTTAAGTTCAAGTTTTTACTCTAAAGAAACCAAAACTGGAAATCTTAAATAAAGGTTGCATTGTGGGTATTTAGTCAAGAGAGATTACATGGAACTCTGATCTCGAGACCCATACACAAAGAAAAGACCTTAGATCTACTTCAGGAAATTGACAAATGAGCGTATATCTACTGTGAATATTTAGGTTCAAATCAAATATTTAAGGTATGTAGGTATCATTTCTTTTTTAGAAATAATGGCTGATCCCAATCTCATTGGGTAAGAGGGCTTTTAATATACCTGAGTTTTCTCATTAACTTGATGTATGTTAGGCAAGCCAAGGGACCATTTTTGTACCTTATTTTCCCTGAAAGAGAGTTTTAGCAAGATCAATTAAAATTAAAAATAAAGATTGTTTAAGTCTCCATAGGTGTTCTATGTGATACTATGATTTTCCTTAGCCCATGATTTTTCTTAATTTTCTTTCTTGCAACTTTTTATTAATGGAAAAGTTATCTAGCAGTGGTGTTACACTTTATTGTCGTCTTCACAGTACAAAACGTTTTTGGAGATTTGTCTTTTATCTTTGCATTGACTACCCTTTTTTTTTAAACTTAAGCTGGTAGCTATATTTCATCATCAATTACTTCTTCATATACATCTTTCATGTTAAGAAATTAATTCCATTTCACAAGCCTTAAACATTTTTTTCCTCCTAGAATATTTCATCTAATGTTTTAGAAGAATCTGCAGTCTCAGATGATGTGGTATCTCCAGATGAAGAAGGTATCTGCTCTGGAAAGTACTTTACTGAGTCAGGACTTGTGGGATTACTGGAACAAGCAGCTGCTTCTTTCTCTATGGTAGATGACTCTTATTCATTTCTTCCCACAATTACATACTTCTTAATTATTAGTGACATGTATATTTATGCTTTCTGCCTACAACTCTGCTTTTCCTTTATGGTAGTTTTCTCTAAGTACCTTAGAACCATCTAGTAACATATTTTCTTTCTAGATTCATCATTGCTTATTCCTTTTTATTTTAATAGTCGGTCACTTCCTCCAGTGTTTTTCATCTGCTTGTTTGTGAACCAACACTTAGTCTGTAAGAGATTTTTTTTTTGCTTGCTTTACAAAACTTTACCACCAAACATTTTCTAAAACTTTAAAATTAAAAAAAAACCCAGCAAAACAGAAAGCCTGTGGTACTCAGGAAAATTATGGCCACTCATCCCATTGGTTGCATAGTGAGTTCTATTAGGTAGATAGAGTGGTATCAGGAGCTTTATGAACTACATCCTAGATCCCTTGTCTGACCTACCCTACCATGCTATAACTCTAATCCTTGTCCCTCCCCATCTGTATGTGAAGAATTAAAGCAGTCATGTGGATCTGAGATGGGATGTTTGTTGGAGAAGGAAAAAACAGCCAGCCAAATCCCTGCTTACTTTCTTGAACCATGGTGATATAGTCACCTGCTTTCTGTGAGTTTTCTGCTGAGTGTTTAGTATCCCAGCACCAAGGTTTGGGAGACAGTGAGGTTCATGTTAAGGTAAAAGGTAAGCTTGATGTAATATACAGTGTTTCCCACCTTCCCCATTGTACTACTATTAGGAACTGGTTATTGCTTCTCCTGGCCGTAACCCTCCCCAGAAATATATTGGTTATGGGTATAGATTTAGAAGGCATACAGTCAGAATTCAGATCCTGGCTCTGCTACCTTAGTAGTTAAATCACTTCAGGCACAAGTTACTCAACCTACCAGTGCCTCACTTTTCTTAACCATTAAATGCATCTAATAATAGTACCTACTTCAAGGAATGTTATCAGGGTTAAATGAGTTAACCTATGTAAAGTGCTTATCACAGTGCCTGGCTCCAAGTAAGTTTTAATGTGTTTGCTATTATCATCTTCTCATCATTATTGGCACTTAGAAGCAATTCATTTAATAATGATTCTGAGACTCAAAGAACGTTAGGCATTGGTCCACTTTAAAATTTCTTGTTTTTGAGGACCTTGATTGTCCTGATTCCTACCCCGGATCTCTGTTCCTTGAGTTTCAATTTAAGTGATCTGAACTAGCAGGGAAAAAAAGTTTTTTGGTATTAATGGAATATTTTAATAAATATACATTCTGTGTGTATATGTGTTTAATTTTAATAATTCACAGCAGTGAATTTAGATTGGGGTACAGTGGCCTATATTACAGAAGCCTATATTTTGCAAGAGCATATAATTGTGAATTTCATTCTTTTTCAATTAATCTATTTAATATTAAGTAAAATAATTACTGGGCATTTTAGTTACACTAAATATACTTTGCTATTACAGCTACATGTTGCTTAAATATACTCCTGTGAACTGACTAGAAAATATGAGAACCATAGGTTTTCCCTGGGAAAATAATGTTTGCTGATGTGTGAGGCAGTGGGAACTCAGTGGCTCTTGGAAAATACCTCTCCTTCCTTCACTACAGCCATCAATCCATTACTAAAGGCAAGAGAGTGGGTAGCAGTGTAAACACATTTTGTCCCTTACTCTGATTATAACCAGAGCAACCCTTAGCCACCTACTGACCAACTATCCCCTACTTGAATAAAATCTGGTGGTTCAGAACCTTCTTATGTTTTGTTAAAAATCAGAGATTTTTCCATAGGAGAGTTCCAATAAGATTTCCTGTGTCAATTTAATATTTTGGAAAAGTTAATAATTTTAGTGTCCTAGGAGGCCACAGGTTATCTGATATTTGCGTATCTGTGACCAATGTAATAATTGGGTTTCTTTTATTCCTCTGCTCAGAATTAGTTTCTGCAAAAGTTTATGTGCGTATATGAGGACACACACATACACACATTTATTTTAGTTAAGTAATTACTGGTTAGATAAAAGCAAAATGTCCAATTCAAATTATATAGAAATATAAATATGCATATATTATGTGTGTGTATTTTAAATGCACAGACACAAACACACATGCATCCATATCCATTCATCTATCTAGAAGAGATAATATTAAATTGTGCAAAATTATTTTATTAGGCCTTAATCAAATAAAAAATTAGTAGTGTTTGTTTTTATGTCCTATTGGAAAACAGTAGTATTGTCTTAGTAGAAATATTGTGAGTTCATAAATTGTAATTCACTTTCTTATTGATGTAAAAGAAAGCAATATCTTATTATTCTTATAGGCTGGCATGTATGAAGCAGTTAATGAGGTTTACAAAGTACTTATTCCTATTCATGAAGCTAATCGGGATGCAAAGAAACTATCCACGATTCATGGTAAACTTCAAGAAGCATTCAGCAAAATTGTTCATCAGGTAATGATTGTACTTTCTAGCTTCAGTATAAATGGAGAAAACTGTCTACAAGCATTAGTGTTGCTTTGTACTAATGTCAAACTAGATGTCATGAAATGACCATTTTAATGAGGTTAAAAATGAACAGTGTCAAAATGATGGTTCATGGCCAAAAGCAAGACTCATTAACAAAACTGAATTTACCTAAAGTAGATTATGATCATCATAACCTTTCCACATAGCTTCTCTTTTTTTCCTTCACTTTTTTTGAATTATTACTAGTTGCTAAATTTTTTTTAAATTGTGAGTTATTTTCTGTTTCACAGTGTGGGTTATAGTTATGAATCTGATTTTTAAGTTGATTTCTATTCATTTGCTGCCATAAAAGTTGTTATGTTTAACCTTTTATTAAATGATGTGAAAGTTTAATAAACTCCTAATATTTTTAATGATTTCAACTGAACTTTTAACTGTTTTTCCCATATATTTTTATTCAATCATCCTTTGACATATTTCTAATATGAAAATAATGTTTAGTGAAAATAATGAATAAATGGTTGTCATGTTTATTCAGTTATAATAGTATGACTTCAGTACTTGTTTATAGTTCATGGAATCCACATATTATCACTAAAATTAAAATTAAAATAAACTTGGTTTAGAAATGAGGTAGACTACCAGCAGTTGATTTCCCTGAAGCTGAGTCACTGGCTCCATTGAAATGCTCTGAAGTATCCTGTCGAGGCTCCTCTTTCTCCACTTTTCTCTTCCCTTCCCTGTGCTACCCATGCTGTTGTCTGCTACTGCCATCATCAAAGAAGGAAGTGGAGTACTGGTTTTCCACTTTTTCGTTCGGTATTAGTCCTACTTTATTGTCTGTCAACTTGACCTCCTCTTTCTTGCCATGGACTAAGCTGTTCTGGATGAATTGATATAATCTGAAAAATTTTAAGTCTTAAATAGGGCCACTATACTGTTAAGCCAGAATTTTATTATTGTTTACTAAAATGTTGAAGTTGCAAAAGATCATTAGGATTCTTGATCACAACAGTTGGGTCTTTTTATAATCAGTTGTACATATACTGTTAAGGAAATCTCATCCCAGCTTCCAGAGCTATAAATTGCAAATTACACATCAGGTCTGGAACATCTAGAGCTAGTAGCTTCCAAGAAACTTTCATCTATTTGTATCAAAGACATTTGAGTGAAATTTCAATGTCTATTCCAATTTACCTGCGATACTTCAGTGAAGTGCAGCTCACATTAGTTAGTGATCTAATTTAGACACAAATGAAACAAGTATTGGCTTTCTTTCCCCCAAATTTGTACTTTTCACTTATTAAAGTTTTAAAAGGTGAAATTTTAGCTTCTAGGTTTTGAACAAGGAATTTATAATATTATCACAGGTCTTAAGTGAAGGAATATGGTGTTTAAAGTACCCTGGTGTTTTCTATACGAAGAAGAATTTATGGTATATGGTGCCTTACACTACTGAACTTCCTTTGGCTTTTTTTTGTTCTTTTTAAACAGTTTTTTTTTTTTTATGACTTTGCCCTTTTTTTACTTTTTATTATACAGAGTACTGGCTGGGAGGTAGGTAATGTTTTAGTTAGTTAAAGACACTAATAGATTGATTTGATCAGATTTCTTATGCCAATGCTTTGCCCACATGTGCTAGCTGTGGGCGTTCTGTTGCTGTCTGCTGTCAACTGAATTCATTAACCAAAGAAATTTTGTTAAAATACTGTAAGTTATGTTAAGAAATTTATTATTAAGAGGTTGTAGGCAGTGCATGGAAATCCATATGTTACACTAATGAGATTCTTTGGTAAATGAGCCACTTTATCATCACTTAGTTTGTTTTTATCCTTTGAAGCATTTTCTTTCATCAACATTTACACACAAATTTCTTTTTTTAACCATATTGTTTTACCTCATTTTGCAGAGGTCGATTTATATGTTATTGCTCAGAGGTGTAAATAAAAAATATTTCATCTGATCTAAGATGCCATCAATTATAAGACATCCCATTATTTTCCATGCCTTTAAGAAACAAAGAAAAAAGATACCCTGTGTATTAAACTACAACATCCTATCAGTTGAAAGATGAATGCCAACTACAGAGATACTAAAATATGGGCCAGAAATGTGCATCTTAGAATTGATGAAAGAATGTGTTAATTTGATCTTGAGTCACTTCACCTTGAGTATAAGCACTACTGAGGAAAGAAATTCACTTTTGTCATTTGAATTTTGTTGGAGGGAGGGATAACGAGATTGAGACAACTGGAAATTTAATTTGACCTCATATTCTGACAATGTTTGATAATTAGTGTTCGATGAAGACTATGTGTGCTTCCTTTTATGGAGTCATTAGGCTCATGAAGTTATATATAAGTTAAATCTTACCTGAAAAGTGCCAGGAAGAATTGATTGCCTTTGTTTTAAATCCTTCTGTAAAGGAAAGAATTCGATAAAATTTAAAATTCTACGAAATAATTTATTTTGATGAGGTATAAAACAAGGTATTAATAAACCAGGTTTATTTAAAGCTAAATATATCTGTAAAGTTTTCTGCTTTGCCTCTCACTTTGTAGTCAGGTTTATGCTGATTAAGCAGCTTAGGCTTTCTCTGTTTGGTTTTGCATTTCAATCCTTGTTTTGAGATCCAACTAGAAACCTTCAGAATAAATGTTACTATTGCATTCTCTTCCATTTCTGAATTAGTTGCCACCTTTCGTTTTTCTTCAGATGAAGCCAGTACAGTTGCATCTACCTTAGTTCTCCAGATTAAATGTGTGTGACCTTATTAATACCTAGTACAGAACCTCTCATTTCTGTGGCTCAATTAAGACTTATATAAAGAGACTTTACATGGTTATCTATGAGTGATAAAGTTCCTTATGGATTTCCTAACATGAAATGGAAGTAGGTGAAAAGTAGATAAAAGAAGATACATTGAAACCTCTGAGCAGTTTATTACTAGTCTGCTTGATGCTAAATCGACCCCTGAAAGGTATAATTTTCACTGGTTATGATATTAATATTCTGTCATCATGTTTATTGCATGGTAAAAGTCGCACAGACTTTATTTTCTTGTTTATATTCTTGTCACTGCCTTTCACTGGACCTTTAGCTTTGTAGCTTCTAAAATTGTTGCACGTTTGTTTTTTGCTTTTCCCTTGTAAAACTTAAATGGATGCTTGCATTTTAAAAATATGTTTGCTACCATTTGCTGCTTATTTGTTTTGAAATTTCCCTAATTAAAATGCTTCTGTTTTCTCTTCTCTCTTGCCCCTGGTTGCTGACCCTACTCCCTACTTTTACTATTGTCTATTGTGGTAAGTTCCTATCTTGTGAATATTTTTCTTTTTGACTCTGGGAAAACTTCAGTAATTTCATTTTTTCTAAAAGCTATGTTTCCTAGCTAATTTCCTAGTATTCTCAAAGAACTCTCACTGGATTGAGATCCAGTAAGGATAACTGATACACTATAGAAAGGCTCTTTGAATTGATACTCCCTCCCTGACTTAGAGGAACGCTATCTGGGCTTATATATTAGCATTGTATTTCATTTTTTACCGTGCTCCTTGATTTGGTACAAATTATTTGAGTTGGCAAAGCTTTTTAGGGCTGTGTGTGTGGGTTTGTGTGTGTGTGTAAAAGATAACTCTAAAACTTGATATTTAGCAATTTGGTCAAGTATTTACCATCCAAAATAACAAATCAGGAACCCTTCTTAAATCACGGTGATCTGCCAATTCCAATATCTTAATGACTGTTTAGTATTTACCTTTATTTTCTCTTCCCAAGCCCATTTATTTTTCTTAAAATAATAGGAAATAGAGCTTCCCTGGTGGCGCAGTGGTTGAGAGTCTGCCTGCCGATGCAGGGGACGCGGGTTCGTGCCCCCGTCCGGGATAGATCCCACATGCCGCGGAGCGGCTGGGCCCGTGAGCCATGGCTGCTGAGCCTGCGCGTCCGGAGCCTGTGCTCCGCAACGGGAGAGGCCACAACAGTGAGAGGCCCGCGTACCGCAAAAAAAAAAAAATAATAATAATAATAATAGGAAATAAAGTATGTTTAATAATTTCTCTTATGATTGCATTTTAAAATTACTTTTAGAAAAAAGAGAAATATTGAATTTCTGTATGGAAACTTACAGCCATTTCATATTTTGTGTCTATATATTTTATTTTAAAAGATACATTTATCCATTTATCAAATAGTGAACAATTTGTATTCAGAAGTAGATTAATGCAAGTTTATATTTTTCAGAACAGTCATTCCCCAACCATTGATAACATAGTCACATAATACTGTCTCCATTTTTTTTCCTTAAAAGATTACAACATATTTCACCATCCTAGGGGAAATATCACCACCCTAGTAGGCATATATTATAGTCTTCAGAAAGGCTTGAGAAGGTGGGCTTAGCTTTTTTAAAATTCTCTCTACTAAGTCACTAAAGAAAAGTGGCGTACCCTAATTTATGAGATTGAAGCATGCAAAATAACTGGATCATAACTCTTGTTGTTGTATTGGATGGACATGAGTATGTCCATATTCATGTCCATCCAATATTTTGGTTTTTATATGCTGAGAAATACTAGCCATAGTTCTGGTGCAGTGGCTTCTGTTGAATTTTTATAAGCCTTAATCTATGCTAAAGCTGCGTGAGATAAATTAACTCATCCAAGCCAGTAAAAGAGCAGAATGAGAAACAGCAAATTTTAATAGGTGATTGGGGAGTGGGGGGCTGAAAGAAGGGCGTGAAAAAAGTTCCAAGAGCATAGTCAAAACAAGTACTTTTACAACAAGTAGTTGAGTGGAAAAATGTGACACTCTAAAGAAGAAACTAGACCAGCGTAGGTATAAAACATCCATGACTGTTTACCTCAGGAAAGGTGAAGAGATGAAGTTAGATATGAAGAATGTTAAGGAAATTAGGGAAAGTGAGAAGAACTTCTCTGTGAGGAGGTACTTTCTGATAGTTGGTGACTCCCTAATAATTGGTATAGACCCGTGACTGAGCGCCTGATGATGCTGTACCACTGGTTAGGTTTGCCCTTTATGTTACTTTTGATGAGAAAAAGATACAGACAGCAAACATTTACTTTGTAGATGATACTGGACATGATTTGTTTTTTTCTGGACTAGAACATATAATGGTTAAAATTGAACTTTTGATAAGAAATGCAGTAGGATATATCAGAAGCATCTATCTGGTAGGTAAACCACCAACCTAATTTTCATACTGCAGTTTACAGGAAGGAGATGCAAACATCCAGTAACAATTACAGTAGAGGCCAGTGTTGTAATATAGAGGAAGACAAAATACAGGGAGGGAGATACTCAGTAATTCTCAAACAGTTACTCAAGGAAATTCTCAAAAGTTCTCAAGGAAAGCATCAGAGAAGCGAAAGATGGTTCAGAGATCATACTTATGTTCTAGTGTCTGTATACCAGTACATAGAATATGGGGATTAAATAGCTTAATTAAGAGCTTGGACTCAGGTGTCAGATATATTGGGATTTAACTCTCAGCTCTGCCGCTGACTAGCAGTGTGACCTTGGGCAAGTTACTTTTCCTCATATATAAAAAGAGGGTAAAAAAAATGGTATCTCGTAGTCGTGGTAAGAATTGACATAACTCATGTAAAGTGGATAACCAGTGTCTAGCACATAGTAAGTACTTTAAAAATGTTGGAGATTATTATTTTTATTGTTGTTATATCATCGTCATCATTATTATCATTACTGTTACTTGAAATCTTAACACAATTTAGCTGTGAAATCTAAGAGGTGTTATGTTCCCTGATCGAGATCTGTGATTAAATAAACTGATAAAAGTATATGTTCTTTAAGAAGAATAAATCTAATAGAAGAGAAGGAGATTACCACTGTGTGAAATACTGGTATGCCTATCTGGCAACCAGTTAACTTGAAGGAGGTGTTACCAAGTCCAAGCTCTCTCTGCTTGCCACACAACAGGCCAGTAAATCGGGAGACGAGGTGTTGAGGTAAGGAATAGCGACTTTATTTGGAAAGCTGGCAGACGGAGAAGATGGTGGACCTGTGTCCCCAAAAACCATCTTATCAGGGTCTGGATGCCAGTTTTTTTTATAGAACAGAGATGGGGAGGAGGTGATGAAGTAAAGTGAAAAGGCCATTAGTTTTGCAGAATATCTCCTGGCTTAGCCAGCATCAGGGAGGGCATGTGTTAATTTCTTCTTTTCTGCCGCCGTTCACAGGTGGGCAGGGTCAGATTGTCTCCCTGTGAACTGAACAGAGGCACTTCAGTTTAACATTCATGCAGAGGGTCAGGGTTCCTTGAGGCAGGCCATTATGTATGATTATAATAACAAGAGCAACAAAAAGCAAAGGTTAAAGTAAAAGATCCAACATGGAGTCAGAAGCATAATGGAAAGCTGTGGGTGAAGATGAAAGAAGTTTTAGAAGTGATGTCATTGTGGAAATATACAACTAGCCCAACTGAATGTTTCCTGCTAAATAAAGATAAAACTAGAAAAGACTTAAGATAATTTGTCATAAGCAATTTCACCCACTAGAGACATGGATAGATGCGTAGATGGATTTCCTTGTCTGGGGCATAGTTTCATCAAATACAAGACGGTGGACCCAGTAAGTAGAACTGCTAAGGAAGAATACATTGGAGTGTGGGAATGATGGGAAGTTCAGAAAGAATTCATGACATTAAAGGAAGGTAATGCTAGGAAAATATAGGCTAGATTGTAGGAAAGTGTACTTTTTTTTAATTCAAAGGAAAAATGGGTATCATCCTGTGGTCCAAAACTCTGAAGAGGAAATAAGATGAAGTGATGTTTTTCTTGAAGGTACAGCTATATGATTAGTCTTTCATGAACATGATCGAGTCAATGGTTTTACACTAGAGAATTCTTTGTAAGTTGAAAATAAATTTAATCACTGTTCCCTCCCCCACGTCACTACACACACATTCATTTTCAATTCCAGTAACTCCTCTCTGATCTTATCTCTGCTGATCTTCTTCCTTTTGCACACTCTGCTTCAGCCACTCTGGCCACCTTCCTATTCTTCAAACACATGAGGTAGTCTCCTGTCCTAGGACCTTTGCACTGGCTCTTTCCTCTGCCTGGAATGCACTTCCCCCAGAAGATCCACATGAATAACTCTCACACCTCCTTCACATCTTTGCTCAGATGTCACCTTTTTGTGACACCTGCCCTGACCACTCTGTTTTGTTCACTGATTTATCACCAATGTCTAGAACAGTTTGCTGACACATAGTAGGCATTCAGTAAATATATGAATGGATGAATGGTTTCCCTCACATACATTCTGTTTAATGACTTTTTTTCCTTTCCTTCCCTCCCATATCCACTTAGCCATTCTTTAAGTTGTAGAATCCTGCCTGTGTGTCACCTCTTTTGTGACCTGGCTCTAACAAGATTTATCTTTCCTTTCTCAATACACTTTTTATTATAGCATATAACCCTTTGTATTGTAATTATTTGAATACATTTTTTACTCTCTTGGGGAGGTCTTATTTATTTTTATTTTCCTATTCCTGAGGATGAACAGTGGCTAACTCATTATAAGCACTCAATAATTTTTTTTCCTGAACTGAATGTCAGTATGAGAAAGTAAATAAAAAGGGTTTAAAATGGCTGCTCAGTAACTAGTTCAGTTTTAAGTTGCATTAATAAAATTTAAGTCGACATCCTGGGAGGCAGTGAGCCCACTGATCTCTACACTGATCAGATCACATCAGCAATATTGTGTTTATTTTTGGGATACCACACTTTAAAAGGTGGCATTGAAAAACTAATAAAATGAAAACAGCATAGTAATTCCTATCATATGAAGATGATTGAGAACTGGAAAGTCTAAGGGAAACAAGTTCTGATAGCAGTCTTCAAATATTTAAAAGATCATAATATTGAAGATTTAGAATAGGGTTTAAAATTGGAACACTCTGAGGGGGATACAGCCAGAATAACAAATTTTAATATTTGTGATTTTAAAAAAATAAATATGTACATTTATGGCATTTTTGGAAAAAAACAATCGGCATTTTTGGAAAAAAACAATCACAAATTGTTAATTTTCTCAAATGCCTTTTTTATTTTCCAGGTGGTGGGGTCTTCATTTCTTGATTATATCAGAATTTGCTATTATTATATTGTTCCATTGGCTTATTGATGGTTTATAATAAAAATTTTGATTGAATACATTTCAATCAAATTCAATGAATACATTGAATCTCTAGAGAGATTTCATTTGCTGTAGAAATCAGTTAATATTTATGTCTGTTAAATTTTGAAGCGACTGAAAAAAATTTTTTTTATTAGCAACCTCAAGTTTCTTTAGCTCAAAGACATTTTTATTTAAAACTGTATTTCTTCTGGACAAAAATGTGGCGATATGGGGGCTTCCCTGGTGGCGCAGTGGTTGAGAATCCGCCTGCCGATGCAGGGGACAGGGGTTCGTGCCCCGGTCCGGGAAGATCCCACATGCCACGGAGCGGCTGGGCCTGTGAGCCATGGCCGCTGAGCCTGCGCGTCCGGAGCCTGTGTTCCGCTGCGGGAGAGGCCGCGACAGTGAGAGGCCCGCGTACCGCAAAAAAAAAAAAATGTGGAGATATTTTTAGTCACTGTATTTTTTTTATTATTATTATAAGGCTGGAAAATTGAGGATCAGAATTTTCCATTTTGCTTCATTATCTGTTTCATTTGTAACTTATTTTACATACCCTTTTGCCTTTGCAATAAGAAGTCAGTATAGGAAAAATAAGTATCAGACTTACTAGGCTTAAAGAGAATTCAGAGGTATATAAACACTCACGTATGGCTGTGTATATAGGCGCTACCCCAAAATCCTTCTGAAACATCTTTGTATCTAAATTGTAAGAATTGCATAGAAAGCTTCCAAGTATTTTGTCTTTATTGAGGGAATTTGTTTTCAAATGTGCTGTGTAAGAGTTCAGGTGACCTTAGTGTACATTGTACTTGGGATGAATGTGTGGTTAATGTATGCAGTGGGTGGTTTGGGGACTTTAGAAAACCAACTCTTCTCAAATTTTTTTTCTTTTTATCTTTCATTTATACATTTTTTCCTTTCTATTCCATTTTTAGTTACTCTTCCACATATCAATATTTTTATCAGCAGAGGGATACTAATTGTAAATATTTTGCTTCAGTGCTTCTGGATGGTCGTGACATTTACTGACTGTCTGCTCTGTGCCAGGTGCTATACTTGGCTCCTAACTTTTACGATCTCATTTAATATATGTAAAGAGATAATATAAAGGCTAATGGAAACTAAAAATATTATTGTTGTTTTTAAATTTAACTTTAGTATGCTCTAATTTCAGGAAAATTAGCATAGTTTGTTTTATACCAAGCAACTTTTCTTGCAATAAGGAAAATGAGTTAATTTATCTCAATTGTATGGACATAAAAAAAAAAATAGACCTATGTGAGGACATCACTTGGTACAGTCCCTGAAAAACATATGCCATATATGATTTGGTAAAAGCCCTAATTGCACAATGTTATTTGTTAGAAATAATGAAAAAAAGAAAGATTACTTTGTTTTACTTTCATTTGAAAAATAATAAAATACTGTAGTTTTGAATTAAAACTTTTGCAATGTGTTGAGAATTTTGTACCATAGCAATCTAAACAAAATGTGTAAAACAAAAAGACTTTGTATTAAAGTTTCTTTATTTTCCTACACCTAGGATGGTAAGCGGATGTTTGGCACCTATTTTCGTGTTGGTTTTTATGGAACCAAGTTCGGGGATTTGGATGAACAGGAATTTGTTTACAAGGAGCCTGCGATAACCAAACTTGCAGAGATATCTCACAGATTGGAGGTGAATGCTGTGGCGGTTCACAAAATGTCATCTTTAATTTGTATTTTCTGTGGTGAATAGACTTTCAGATCCAGATCTAATCATTTAATAAGCCAGATCCTGCCAAATAAACTACTCCTTTAGAATTAGGATTTTTGATAGGTGCAGTAATAGTCTTTTGAATTTTTCAAATCTTTTATGGCAACAGTAAAATAATATTATTAACTTGATTTTTTTGAGGGTCTATTTTCACACATATTTTAGAAATCCTATATCTTTCAGAATTACTGTGATTTGTGGAGAAATGTATAGTATTATCCACATTTTGAAAAAGGTATAAGGTATTAATAAGCATGGAACTAGAATTAGAACCCCAAGGTATTTCTGACCCAAGTGCATTATCTTTTTGGCATAACTGATACCCAGTGAGATAATCTTTAGAACTTAAAAGCTTGAAATTATACTTTAAAAACACTGCTTAGAATCCCTTAACCTTTATGCAGCTACTTAATTTTCACAATAAATACTTAATTTTAATGTTTATGAAACTAACCAATCTTTTCTGCTATAGTTATCCTTTCCAACTTTTCTCTGTTCTTGGTTCTCCAAGTGTGGTCCATGGACAGAATCTTTACTGACATCACCTGGGAGATTGTTTGAAATGCAGAATCTCAGACCTTACCCCAGACCATCTGAATCAAAATCTGCATTTTAACAAGATCCCCAGATTATTTGTATAGACATAAGAGTTTGAGAAGTAGTGCTCTAGGCTAGTTTTTATTCTCAGCTGATGTTAATTTCTCAATGTTGTATTCTTATTGGTGATTTCACAGGGCTCAACTTCCATAAATTGGTTTAAGCTGGACTTTTTGTTTTTCAAGAGCCTATTAAGTAAGTCTTGGGAAATATTGAGACAGTATTTCCCAAACTTACTCAGTCATAAAAATTATCTTAGAGGGAGGAGTGGCTGTTCTCCTTTGAGGATTGAGATTTAGTTTTTCCTTTTGAATAGCTCCATCCCTTGCCCATGCTGCTACTCAGTGTCATACGGAAAAGTCAGTACATTCTTGACCCAGGGTTACCTTTTCAAAATCTGAAATTTTACAAAACTTCAACAAGTCAATGCTTTTATTTGAACATTCTGGAACATTACATTAATAATTCAGAAAAATGAATGGTTGCTCATTGACTGCAAGAAATTAGGCTACATCAAGCTCAATAAAAGTTAATATCCTATACATCAAGTATAATGAATTTCTTTTGTCTCTGCTTTCTATTCCCTTTTTGGTTTTTTTTGAGGACCTCTTGTGGAATCCTGTATTTTCAGTGGTGAATTTTTTTTTTTTTGTATTTTGTGTTATTTAAAATGAGTAAATGGGAATAATATCAAATAAGTATGGACTAAGGCCATGCTAATTTGATAGACTAAATTTAACTTTTGTGAATGCAAATAATTATTATTTTGTAATTATTGACATGGTTGTACAAGAACTTACTAAATGGCCTGATTTTGCTCAGGAGTCTCCCTCAGAGACCTCCTCTGTTTTCTACTACTGTTAACTTCATGTGAAAGATTTCTTTTTCTTATTTTAGGGATTTTATGGAGAAAGATTTGGAGAGGATGTGGTTGAAGTAATCAAGGATTCTAATCCTGTAGACAAGTGTAAATTAGATCCTAACAAGGTATGGTTGATTAGACTGTAATGACACATAGGTATATCCTTGAGACTGATTTTTTTTGGGAAGGACTGAATGATGATTTCACAGTGAAAATGAAGAACTTTTTCCTTTCCCAGGCATATATTCAGATTACCTACGTGGAGCCATACTTTGACACATATGAGATGAAGGACAGAATCACATATTTTGACAAAAATTATAATCTTCGTCGTTTCATGTACTGTACACCCTTCACTTTAGATGGTCGTGCCCATGGGGAACTTCATGAACAATTCAAACGGAAGACCATTCTGACTACTTCTCATGCCTTTCCTTATATTAAGACAAGGGTTAATGTCACTCACAAAGAGGAGGTAGGTCTCCGAATAGGGAAATAGAATTAGTGGAGCAAATACATTGGAGTCATGTGAAAACAATGTGGATATAGCATTGTGTATCATTCCTCACGTGGTAACATACTAGAACTTTACCCATTTTTAAGTCATTAATTTTCAGCTTCTTTTCTAAGTCCCTAATTCACCCTTCGCTTATGCTTTAAAAGGTTGATTTTTTAATTTTTTATTTAGTGATCCAAATTTTGGAATTTTATTATTAGATAATAGTTTACAATTGGTCACCACTTTTTTCTTATTTTAATTGATTGTGTATAAAGCTCACTAAATATTTTTCAATCAATACACTGACCTAATAGATGTTATTTGACCCAGATCATCTTAACACCAATTGAAGTTGCTATTGAAGACATGCAGAAAAAAACGCAGGAGTTGGCATTTGCCACGCATCAGGATCCAGCAGACCCCAAAATGCTTCAGATGGTACTCCAGGGATCTGTAGGCACAACAGTGAATCAGGTTGGAGCATTTGCTAATACTGTGCGATTTAAGTTATAAATGGAATTTTGAATGATTTCATTATTATATTTTACAGAGATCACAAATAAGTGTCAAAGCAAGTGAAAATATGTTAGAAGTAGTTGCAAAAGTTAAACTGAAAAACAAAATTTTTAGTATAATCTCAGTTATTAAAAAATTTTCACACCTGCCTTTTATACTGCCTGTTTTTCTAACTATCTGTTCTGAAACATTCTATTAAGAAGGGATAGATTTCACTCAAAATGGCCTTTCCTTTAAAAGCTTGTACTGAAAGAATGTGATCTAAAAAGAAGGGCTCATTTTCAGAGCTACATGTTACACGCATGTATGTGTATCTACTCTCTTAGATACTCCCTGATGTTATGTTCTCCAGGTCTCCTTCACAGTGAGCTGAGAATAGTAAATAAGTAATGTGAAATCATTTTGAAAATTTGAATAATGTACGTACACAAGATACTGTTGTTTTGTCATATGCAGATTAGAAGCCATCCCCATTATCTCCTTGTAATGGGTTCATTCAGCTTCTTTTGCTGATGATTAGTGAGTAGTCCAAGGTAAGGGAAAATCCAAAAAAGCTTCAAGTAAGATCTCATGTAATATATCTTACCTTTTTTTTGGTTAAAGAAATGAAGCCAAGAAATGCCCTACCAAAACTGAAATGAAGATTTTAAGACCTTTACCTCCTAAAAGTATACGTGATTTGGAGGTTTTACTTCCAAATGACATAACTTACAAAAGATCACCTTTAATTTGCAGTATTAGGAACACATTGGGAATGCTGAGGGAAGCTGTTTTAGTAAAATCAAGTGTCTAATAATCAGTGGACTCACAACTGATTGTCACTAGCCTGACAACTTTTATATCTAGAATAAATTAAAGAATATAAAAAATATAAGGCAGAATACATTAATGAATACAAGAGTCAGTCCTTTAGCTCCTACTCCTTTTCTTTGAAAAATGAACTAATAAGTTAATTGCTGTGGGCAAGAATATAGATTTGACATTAGGAAAAACTAAAAATGTATTGCCAGAATCCATCTCTGAAAAGTTTTAATATAGGCATAGACATATATGTATCAAGCTTAGTGCTAAGAAAAATGGTTTTGGCAAATTCTATCTCTGTGAATATATAAAAAACAAAAACACACTTTTATTTTCTTATTTTACAGGGGCCTTTGGAAGTTGCCCAGGTTTTCCTGTCTGAAATACCCAGTGACCCAAAGCTCTTCAGACATCATAATAAACTGCGACTCTGCTTCAAAGATTTTACTAAAAGGTATTCAAGGTTTCCTACATAAAGATATTCAAATTGAGACTGTCCAATACAGTTTGATGTGAGAGTCTTCAGGGACTATTGAAAAGAGAAACTATAGGAAAATGGTTCACAATGAGAGGTTGTCTGTGTATAACTTACTATGCCTTATGTATGTATATCCCTGCCCCCCAATACTGTGTATAATGCCATGTTTTAAATTTTAAAGATTAGAAAAGCCTAGACTCAGGAAATTTTTTCAACTTGAACCTATTATTAGTTTAACATTTAACTTGAAAGCTGTTATTTATTGTGAACATTGAATGTGAGAGTTTCTGTTTCCTTTCCCTCAGAAAATATACAAGCAGCAAACTTGGAAGCAAAAAATTTACGTTCACGTCTTATCCTTATCATTTTATGTCTCTTTTCCAGGTCACTTAATCATTATGATCCTCAGTTTTCTAATGTATGAAGTAAGGATAATAATATTTACCTCATACAGGGAGGTTGTGCAAATTAGGTGAAATAATCCATGGTGTCAGGGTCCCCAGGAACACCCCCAGTTTTGATGATTTGCTAGGAGGACTCACAGGACTCAGCATGTAGTTGTAGACCTGGTTATGATTTTTTACAGTAAAAGAGTGCAAAGTAAGATCAGCAAAGGGAAAAGGCACAGGGGGTGAAGTCTAGAGGAAACCAGGTATAGGCTTCAAAGGGTCCTCTCCCAGTGCAGCCACATAGGAGGTGCTAATTGTTCCAGCAAAGAGTTGTGGCAGCATATGTGAAATGTTGTTTACCGGGGAAGGTCAGTAGAGACTCAAGTGCCAACCAGTATTTTTATTGGAGGCTGGTCATGTAAGCACCTTTTCCCTGACAGGTACCAAAATTCCAGACTCCCAAAAGGAAAGCAGGTGTTTAGCAGAAACTATAGTGTTTGTATAAATAGTTCAGGCACAGTGAGCCACTCTTATCTTCTGGGTATGATAGGAACCCTTCCCAAATCCAAATTCCCAGACAGTAACCAAGGGCCAGCCTTGCAAATAGGACCTAAGGATAGCAGGCTCAGGCCTGCTGTTAACTCTTTTCTTCACAAATAATACTTGGCATGTAATAAATAGGTATTCAGTAAATACTAAATTTTGAAACAATAGGGGAAAATAGTCATCAACTTGATACTGATTCCTGCTTTACTAACACTATGAGCACAAAAGAGGGAATGATAATTTACTTGATGATGTCAGGGAAGATTTCACACAGGAATTAACATTATATATGGACCCTGAAGGATGAATATTAGTTTTTCAGGCAGAAAAGAGGGAGAAGGGTATACTAAAAACAAACAAACAAAAAACCCAGCATGAGCAAAGTTCAGAATCTGTTCTGAGAAAGATGAATAGCTTAGTGAAGCTGGAACTGTGCAATCTATGAAAACAAGTAGTCAAACACTGGGAAAGTAGGTTGGAATTAGATTGTAAGGGCCTTGTGTACCATTAAGTAAATGACTTGTCACTTAACAAAGCAGCATCAGAACCATAGTCAGAATCCAGTCTTTGACTCCCTATTATGGTTTCTCTTATCAAATTATGAACTATGGTTTCCCTTATCAAATCATTCATTGAAAGGGTTTATTGGGGTAGACAGAATTTTACTTTATTATATCAGTTTTGTCATCAGGAAAATATGAGGCATGCTAACTTGTTCAAGTCTCTTGAGACAGTATTTTCCTTATTCTCACTGCAATAGCTGTCATGAATTTCTGTCAGTTTCTCCTGCGTGAACATGGTAAATGTCTTTTAAAAACTTCAGATAGCTTCATTGGAAGTCTGGGATTTTATAATCTGATTATTGAGCTAGACAACCTTATAGGTTTGGTTATAGGAAACATAGCTCCTAATGTATGGTATAGATGAGCTGCCACAGTAAAAGAAAGAAAGCTGCTTTGTACTTGTAGAATTGACTAACTTCTATTGGGACTGACATATACACACTACTGTATATAAAACAGATAACTAATGAGGACCTACTCTATAGCACAAAGAACTCTACTCAATACTCTGTAATGGCCTATATGGGAAAAGAATCTAAAAAAGAGTTGATATATGTATATGAATAACTGATTCCCTTTGCTGTACACCTGAAACTAACACAGCATTGTAAATCAACTATACTCCAATAAAAATTTTTAAAAAATTGATTTCTAACATTAATTTTATTATTTGGGAGGTTTCACATAAGAACCAAAATATCCCTGCTGTGCTTGTGAGCCAGACGATCTTGAAACAATACATACTTCTTTAGGTCATAGACATTTAATAATAGATGCTTATTTTCTTGCTATTATTTTGGAATTTTTACCATGACTACGATTCTAAAACAAATGTCCTCCTCTTTGTGTATATTTAGTATAGGGTAATGAAGTCCTATAGTCTGCAGGTCTCCTTAAGGGTTACCACAGAGAAGGTTTTCTCCTTTTAAGTTACAAAAAGGAAAAAAACAAAACAAACTACATGATATAAACCTTACAAGTCATAGCCAATACTGCCTTTTTAATTTTTGTGTGTATATATTTTTATGCCAATATGCATATATATTTTACCATAGTTCAGTTATAATATACATATTATCTTAAATTCTTGTTTTTCAATTAAAGTTAAAACTGTTATTCTAATAGTTATATTATCTCATCAAATGTCTGAATTTATGTTGAATTTAAGTGTGGTATAGTTAACAAATGTATCATTTTTCTTTTGTTGAGTTAAAATATTAAGCATGAGATGACTGAGCCAAAGTACATAAACATTTTTATTGGCCCCTCATATGTAGTCTATTCCAAAAAGGTTCTAAATATTAACAGTGCCAAGAATGCAAGTGTACTAGTCACAGTACCCCTTACTTTAAGTAATGCCATTTAAATAGGGTGTCTCTTGTTAATCAGTTTAAATGGTACTTCAGTTTGCATTCTTTTATTCCTAAAAACAATAAACACTTTTTCTTGTATTTACTCTTTATATTTTGGGGCTTATCATTTAAAACTTGTTTTCATTAAATCTTGAGTAGATTCAAAATAGTATTTATAGCACTTGCTATTAAAGAATAGGGAGAAAGAAGTCATGTACCTGCCACCCAGCTTTTAAGAAATAGAGCATTATCATTGCTTTGAGATCCCTCCTCACATGCCCTTTTCTGATATTATCACCCTCCCTTCCTTCAGAGGTAACCACTACATGAATTTCATATTTGTCATTTTCCTTATTGTTTTCATAGTTTTATCATAAATGAATATATCCCTATTACACTATTTAGTTTTGCATGTTTTTTTAACTTTATATAAATGGAGTGTACATATTCTTCTGTGACTTGCTATTTTTAATGTTTGTGAGATATTGCTGTAATAAATGTTGCTTTATTTATTTTATATGTTTCATTGAATGGATGTGCCATGATTTATTCATTCTTCTGTGGATGGATATCTTGGCTGTCTCCTGGTTTTTGGTTTTTGTTGTTTTTTAGTTACAAAGAATACTATTCAAATATTTCTTTACCTACTTCTGGAGGTACAAGAGATAGCCTAGGGCTTATATACCTAAGAGTAGTGTTGTTGGTTCATAGGTTCTACTTCAACCAGATAGTGTCACATCTTTTTCCAAAGTGTGAAGCCAGATTTACATTCTCACCGGTAGTGTTTGAGAGAGTTCTTATTGCTATGTAACCTCACCAATATTTGATATTGTCTGACAGTTTCTTACCAATCTTGTGGGTGTGAAATGATTATGTGATTATGGATTAAATTTGCATTTCCCTGATTACCAGTGAGGTTGGACATCTTGTCATGTGCAAGATGTAAAGTTATATGTTCAAGTTATTTTTTTTTGTTTTTTTTGCCATTTCCTATTGGATTCTTTTCCTTACGGATTTCTAAGAGTATTTACATATTCTTGGATATGTAATGCTTTATCATTTGTAAATATCATAGACACCTTCTCTGAATTTGGGGCTTGGCACCTTTTTTTTAATAAACAGAAGTTGTTAACTTTAATATAGTTAAATAATTCAGTCTTTTCTGTTATGACTATTGCTTCTTGTGTCTTAAGAAATTTTTTACCTGACGTCAGAGTAACATTCTATGTTGACTTCTAAAAAGTCAATATAATGGTATCTCTAAAATTCAATATAGCCTAAACAAAAGGGCAGGAAGGCAAAAAAGGCCTTTTTACTTTTTAAAAATATCTGCTTAAATTTGATTTTTGTATATGGTTCAAGGAAGGGATCAGTTTGATTTTCGTCTGTACTGGTAACTGAATATGATGTAAGATAGGGGTCAGATTTCTGTTCCCATATGGATGTGCAGTTGACCCAGCACCACTTATTTCAAAGATTACCCTTTCTCCACTGCTTTGCACTATTACACATCAAGTGCTCACTTTGTGTGCATCTGTTTCTAGGATCTTTGTTTTCTTCCACTGTTTACTTATCTCTTCTTGAACTAATATTATGGTGTTTTAATTACTGCAGCTTTATAATAAACTTCCATATCTGATAGAGCAGTTCCTCTCATTTTGTTCAAGGACTACTTTTGGCCCTTTTCCTTTTGATATAAATTTCAAATTTTAGAATCAATATATCTCTCCCTCTACCCCACCCCAAATAATAACCTGAATCTGAATCTATAGATCAACTGGAAGAGAATTGACTCTTCCAGTCCATGAATACGGTATACTTCTCCGTTTACTTAGATCTTCTGAATGTTTTTTTTTTTTAATTTTTTTGTAGAGGCCTTATGTATCTTTTGACTTATTCTTTGGTATTTAATATTTTTATACTTTTGTTAATGGTATCTTTTAAAATTATATTTTCTGTTTGCTGGCATACAGAAATGTAGTTGAATTTTATATGCTTTACATGAGAATACTGCCAAATTCACTTGTTTATTCTAATAATTTGTCTGTAGAATCTCTTTCTTACAGTAATGTTTAGGACCTCCATTACTGTGTTGAATGGGGATAGTGATAGAGGGCATCATTTTCTTGTTTCTGATCTAAAAGAAATTTTTTCGGCATTGAGTATAATGTTTTCTTCATGTTTTTGTAGATATTTTTAATTAGGTGAAAGAAGTTCCTACCTGTTTGTAGTTATGCTAAAAGTTTATCATGACAAATTTTTAAATTTTATCAGGTGGGTTGTATGTGGGGAGTAGGGATGTAATATGGTGTTAGAACAGTTTCATAGTATTTTGTTTGGGAGTTTTGCAACTGTTTTCATGGGTGAGATTGAATTACAAGTATTTTCTTATAGCCCCCATTAGGTTTTGGTATCCCAACCTTGAAAAATGAGTTTGAAACTCTTCTCAGGAATAGTTTTTTTTCCCCCTTGTACCCTGGAATAGTTTTTTATATACTCTGGAATAGTTGTGTTACAAAGGGATTATCTGTCCTTAGAATGTTTAGTAGAATTTGCATGTTTATGTTTTCTTTGTGGGTAGATTTGTGATTTGACTGATTTGATGGTTTTAGGATTATTCATATTTTTGTTTAATAAATTTTATTCATATTTTTTGCTTAATGTTTTTGGTAATTGATCTAGAAAAGTAGAATTTCATATTTATTTGCATTAAATTGTACATAATATCCTCTGTGCCTTTATAAACTTATGCTATATTTGACTTTATGTCCCGTTTTTTATTTCTAGAAGAGGATACTTGGCCTTTTCTCATTTATTCTTGCCAGAGCTTAGTCTATTTTTTTAGATTTTTCTGACAACCAACTTTTGCATTTTTGAGTATAGAGCTATCATACTTTAAAATTTTATTCCCTTCCTTATACTTTGAGTTTATTCTGTTCTTTTTAAGTTGCTTGTTAGCTCTTCAGTTTTAGTCTTCTTTCCTTAATATAAGCATTTAAGGCTATATGTTTTCCTCTGAGTATCACTCTAGCTGCATTCTACAAGTATTGATATGTATACTTTTTTAAAAACACGCTTTTTCCATTTATCTATTGGAGTCCAGATATTTTTTCTTAAATATCTGAATAAGTTGGATAAAAGATATTATCAGATCTATTCAGTTGTTAAGAAACATTTATTTGAATAAAGGCAAACCACTGTACGAGATGCCATTGTTGCTACATAAATGAGTACGGTTACATCCCTTAAAGAACTTTTAGTCTAGTGGTGATATGTGGGGGAAAAAAGGGTGTCAGATTTAATATTAAAGTATATATAATTTTCAATTGTGAAAACTGGAAGCGGATGTTAGATTTTAAAGAAACTCTGTTGATCATCTGTTCCCTGCTTTAAACCTAATTGCAAGAGAGGATGTTTTACATACAACGGAAAACCTCAATGTCCTAGTCATGGTGAATATATATATATATATATATATATATATGCATGCCCTAAAAGTATGCCAGAAGAACTCTTTTGATAACACACTGTTTTTCCTAGGTGTGAGGATGCCTTAAGAAAAAATAAGAGCTTAATTGGGCCAGATCAAAAGGAGTATCAAAGGGAACTGGAGAGAAACTATCATCGCCTTAAAGAGGCCCTACAGCCTCTGATAAACAGAAAGATCCCTCAGTTATACAAGGCAGTATTACCTGTTACCTGCCACAGGTATGCTTGTTTTTTCTATTACTTTGGATATCTTCAGAAAAATGAAATCTGCTTTAACTATTTAAAAGTGAATTTATTTAACTTTTATTAAATGGTTTCAAATATTGTCTTCTGAAACCTAACAAGTTCAACTTATGTAAGCCTTTCATCATCTATACCTGAATCAGCCTATAAGATAAAAGTCAGTTCTTTCCGTAATAAAGAGAATAATAAAGTTGTTTTAAGAACTCATACAAACCAGGAAACCACACATAAGTCTGGCCTCCTAGAACTGTTCCTTTTAATGTCCTGTCACACTTTCTGGTATTTCTATGAGAGAATTTGCTAGAATATACGTGAAGCCAGGTATTCATTTCCCTTATCCCTGACAGTAAATAGTATAGAGTATGTTCTTCTAGATTTGTATTAAAACATAACACCACTGAGTATCAAGACGACTTCACTATTTTTCTTCACTTTCTAATTGTGACAAATAAAATTAGAAGTGGAAGCAACCTGGAATTTTCTACAACTGACCATAATTCTACTTGAGCAGATAATTTAATCTTAGATTTCTCCTCTGTAAAATAATACCTTGAAGAGGTTGTTGTGGAAATTAAATGGCATGTGAAGTTCCAAGGACAGTGCTTATCCTTTTAACCCCTGAATTCCAGACAGGGCATGTTAACTGCTAAAAGTAAACTGCCTTCTTTGCATTTTGAAATCCAAATGTACATACATCTATTGAATTGTTGTGGCACCAATATTTTACCACCCTTTTCTTTGAATTATTGTGGCAGTGAAGCTATTAAATTTTACTTACCTGATCAATTAATATTTGGAAGGTCCTTGAAGTTGCTTATATAAATGGAATGTAAATGCAAAGTATAATATACTACAGAAGAAAGTTTAACTGGCTATTTGATCAAATGAGAATATTCCCTGTTCTTCAGTGATCTAATATTTGTGTACTTCTAGGCCTCTGAAAATGTATACCAAGTGCCTGCTGTATGTCTTGTCCCCTACAGACCATCTACAGGAACAGGAGATGAGGAGGCCTGTTTTAGATCCTTTCTCTGGCAGAATATATTATATTTTGCTTCCACCATCCTTACAGTGATGCAAGACACCCTGGGTGGTTTCCTCTTGAAATTCTTGATGGGAAGCAACACTAGTTCCCTCCACTTTGGGCTTCCCTTTCAATCTTTTTGGAATTTCTTACTTATTGCTGCTCTACCCACCTCCACCAGTCTTACAGTCATTGGTCAGAGGTCCTGGGATGGGGTGCTGGGTCCCTGAAGTAGTCAGGAAGTCTCCTAATGGTAGTCTCACTTCCATCAAATCTCTCCAGCTCCTTTCAATGGACAATATTGTTCCTATCTGAAGGAAGCTCTCCATTACACCATTACCCTGAGTTTTGCCTTCCTCTCTGATGGTTATTCCTCCAAGCTTTAGTTCTTAATATTTGCAGGCAGTTTTTCGGAATTTAGAAAATCCTTTTTCTTGATGAACACTCTTTTAAGACTGCTATTTTCCAAGAAAAAACCAAGCTTCAAGATTCAAAGCTGAACATGATCTCCTTTCCTGGAGATTGGAAACCTTAAGAGACTATTAACGTTAATGGCAGGAAAGATAAGCAAAACAAACCAGCTTAAGGAAAAAGGAAAATACATTAAGAAGTATTGAAGAATTATCTTCTTCACTCTTAATTTCTTCAGCACTTAGAAAATAAAATCCCTGTAGAACTTGAACTTTTTATTTTGCTGATTTACAAAATCTGGAATATTATTTTGCAGAAAGCTTAGGAGGTTTTAAGATGGTGGTTCTCACGGTATAATCTGAGACCCATGCAACGGGTCCCTCGGACCTTTTCAGGAGGTTCCTGAGTCAAAACAAATTTTCATATTAATGCCAAATATTTTTTTCATGCTCATTCTCTCATGAGAGTACAGTGGACTTTCCTAGAGACTACGTGCCATGTAAAAGATTGAATGCAGAAGCAGATATTAAGAATCTAGGGGCTTCCCTGGTGGCGCAGTGGTTGAGAGTCCGCCTGCCGATGCAGGGGACACGGGTTCATGCCCCGGTCCGGGAAGATCCCACATGCCGCGGAGCGGCTGGGCCCGTGAGCCATGGCCGCTGAGCCTGCGCGTCTGGAGCCTGTGCTCTGCAACGGGAGAGGCCCGCGTACCAAAAAAAAAAAAAAAGAATCTAGGCTTTTTAAGCCAGATGTTAAATATGTAAGACTGCCACTGCCACTCTTCTAAAACTGTTGCAAATTACTTTTAATAAACAGTGCTGTTTACAGTAACATGTAACGGGTTATTTTATAAAATAATTTTAAATGTTCTTAGTTTTAATTTCTAATATGGTAAATATCAATATATAATCCATAAACAAAAGCTTCCTTGGGGGGTCCTCAATTTTTAAGAGTGTATAAAGGACCTAAATCCCAAAAAATTGAGAACCACTGATTTAAGACTTAGAATTTAATATTTTAAGTAAAACACTTGCATTTTGCCTTTTAATAACCCCAAGTAAATCTTTTCCTTAAATCTCTCCCATTATCCCTTAGTTCTTGTTTAATCATAATACCTAATATATCTTTTGGACAAATGAATAAATGATCAATAGACTTTGATAGAGTGGTTACTATAATATACTTCTAATCTATAGAGAACTCTACAAGTTAGAATATATAAGGCAGAGTGTGTAGGATAAGCATGTAACTTGAAGTGTTAAAAGAGCTTTGGTGGCAAAAAAAGTTTTAAAGTCAATAAGCTTTTGGTGGCAAAACTTTGAGATAATTGGCAGAAAGAAAGCATGTAAACATATTTTACAGGATTATATAAAAATTGTTTACTTATAACTATATCCTTTCATTTTCTCTCCAGGGATTCCTTCAGTCGAATGAGCCTGCGCAAAATGGATCTCTAATATAAATGCACTTGTTTTATTCATTTGAAAAAAGCCATGTATTCAACATTGAGTGTGAAAAGAATTTAAGAACTTTTGAAAAAGACTTGGGACTTAATTCTGGAAATTATAGTATTAATTTACTCATGGAAGAATGCAGTGGCCAAACAATATCAAATGGCGATCGCTGAAGTTTGAGAATCATGGCTGTGGTTTCTAATGTTCTGGTAATATGCTGTTATCTTTTTTAAGACATTTTAATGACTCACAGGTACACTTACATTTACCATTATTTATACCATAGCTAATGTTAAATTTATTTACTTTAAGTTTGTATTTTTTAATTTATATTACCATTTATAGATTCGTTTTGGAACCATTTTAAATGTAGTAATTCTTATTTTAAAGGTACTATTAAATATGTGAATGTTTACACTAATTTTACTGAGACTAAAAAAAATTTTTTTACTGACAAAAGCAGAGAATAAGTTAGTTGATTCAAGAAACAGTTCCAAAAATAGCAAAATGAAAATCATAATTGACACTTTATGGACCCAGATAATAGCCCCAAAATTAAATAAATGAATAAATTAATGGGTGGAAATAAATTATTGATAACTGGTTTGTAAAGTCTTAAAACTGGTTTCTAAGGTATTTTCCATTTAGGCACACAAAAAAGGGATTTAGAATTGCAGAAGAAACTTTACGTGATAACTTCTGTCTATAAATAACGATTACATACTGGGATAGCTAATACCAGTGACAGTGGTTTGACTCTCAACATTATAATAATGATAGTAGTATAAGCAGACCCGTAGCAATTAAAATGAATGATTCCTGTTTTAAATTAAACAAGACAGTCACTTCATCAGTTTTTAGTGTCCTAAACTGGTAAATTAGAAATCTGCTTTAAACTTACCTTACATCCCCATAAAAATAACAGAGAGCTGGTGTTTGATTTTAATCTACCAGCTGAATAAGGTATAGTTATTTTTTGATACTTGTATAGATTTTACAAAGTGTATGTATAAAAGGTAAAATTAGCTGTTAATTAAGAGCTAATTAATTTAAAATTGTAACTTTATGATATGAAAGACTAATGCAGGTTTTTTTCCAACATATATTTCAATTGTTTGGCAAGTTTTTCCAAGAAGTGCATATTAATCATTTCTGGAAGTGTTTGAACATTTTTTTCTTTGTGCAGTATTGTATCTTATAGAAAGGTATCACTTGTAATCTATCCCTTTGATCTACTGATCACTTACATGAATCACTTAAGAACTGATCGAATATGGTACCTTCATTCTCCTGAGAGCGTAGATGTGACGGCTGATATTCCCCGCTCCAGCCTACCTTTACAACAGGCAGTATTATCTCAGATTCCTCTTATCTACATCAATTCAAAGACCGAATCACAGAAAGTTTGTGAGTCTACAGGTGGACCACAACAGGTGAACTAGGAGTCAGAAAAGCATAACCTCAAAAATATATATTTGGGAACAGAGGATCCAGATGGTCAGTAAGGAAAGGCAGAGTCAAGAACGGAAACTCTTTAAAGCAAACAGAAAAGAAAAGGTAACTTATTTACATACTCTCTCCCTCTTTAGGGTGGGGGTGGGGGGAAGAATATTAAGTAATTCCTAGGTAATTTCTCATAAAGTTACACCTGTGTAAGAGTTTGGATTGTCACCTATCTCAGGGACAATATCAAGAACTTTAAGATTTATATAATTACGATTTAATTATCAGACTAATTAATTGTCTGACGTGAAATCAGAAGATTCCTCTCTTAAAACACTGGTGTAACATTTCCTTCCTAACTTACCGTGTTCTTCAATTTTCTTAAAACAAACTTTCTCATATCAGAAATCTACACTAGTTCTTAACTAGTGTAGTTCTGGGCTGTCTCTTGAGTGTTACAGAAGCCCTAGTTCTATCCTAGAACTACTCCATCAGAAGCTTATGAGTAGTGTTCAAGGCTGTTTCATTTTAAAAGTTCTGTTAGTGACTCCTACTCCCTCAGCTGCTTATGGTTAGTGTTCAGGGCTGTTCCTTTTTAAAAGTTCCATTAGTGATCCTGAACATAGAAAGTGGCAAGGACTGTGACTTTTTACATCACACCATCTTGTGAAAGAATGTGTAAGACATTAACTGTGTAGTTTATTAGTTGACAGGTACTCTTTCTTATTTGTTAAAGTAGTGTATAACAGTATTATTCCAAGAGTTATCTATTCTTTGGAATTATATTTCATATTCTTAATATCAAGAATGTCCTTTAACAAGTCATAATCGATCATTTACCAATTTAATATATTTAAAGTGAAAATATGACCAAGTTTTTTGTGTGCCCAAAGCCTCACCTTAAGTTCTCCAGTTTTGGATTCCATAGTTATATGTCTAAAGGGTATCTAGGTATGACAATTTAGATGGACTAAGCACAATTTCTCCTATTTGAAATACAATTTCTTCACCTCCAAATGTCAGAAAGTATTATTAAAGGTAATTATGCATGTTTATTCTCTTCTATGTATATATATAATATGTGTGTATAGTATGTGTATATACACACACTTTTTTTTAAGAGAATCCAGCTATATTTATGGTAAAAAATATGCAAGTAAAAAAATCCTCAAGCATTTGTATACACAGTTGTTAAGCAGTTTAAATTTTATTGACCTCCTGGTTTTTTTAAAAAAGTTAAATTTAAGGTCACACCTCTAAGTTCGATGCATTATATACAGATCGTGCAGAGTATGACTATGAAGAGATACAAATTAGTCCACACTGAAAAAGATTTACTAGGGTACAGAATCATTTTCATAAATACATATAAAATTCTTGTGAAGATAGATAGAAGAGGACTGACTCCAGGTTTTCTGAGACGCTTTTCAAAGTGATTGAAGGCACAAAATGTGCACTACTGTGAATACATACACGTGCCTCTAATACAGCCCATCCAAGATCTGGCTTTATGACTTACAAAACTAAATGTACTGAAATGAGATTCTGCTTCTTAGCTGAAAAACCACAGAACCTATAAACATCATGTAGATGATAAGTACTCCAAAATATGGAGATACAAATACAAGCACTTTATTTGAAAAAGCAAACACAAAAGATAGGTGTAAATTCAAAGTGTTTAAATGCTTCCATTTTGAATAATTCAGTTAAGAACCTATACAAGTTTGTTCCCAGAAGCTAATGCATCAATCACTAGTCTCCACTAAGGAAAATGAATTCTAAAAATTAACATGGATTTCAATAACTCAAATTTTACTATTTATATAAAAACCCAGAGAAACCAATAATATCCAATAGGTTCAAAAGATAAGCTAAAGACTTTTTGATGTAATCAATTTACCGATGTTTGTCCAGGTCTGTTTAATATATACACAAGGAAAATACACTCACTCTATAATTTCTTATAAAATAGCAAGTAAGGAGTAGATGTAGGAGATGTAGAAGGGGAAAGAGAATTTAAAAAGTCCTTCTCTTCAGTAACTTTCACTTCAGAATCATCAAAAAGCAACCACTTCCCCTCATACTCCTTTAAGCTTTGCACTACATATGAAATTTTGTTTTCAAAACCACTCATGTTAATGCCTGTTTGGTCATTGGATTCCTTGTTTCTATCAGATTCATGGGTCCCATTAGTATTGTTAGTCTCAGAATTTCTATTTTCAGCAAATGCTGTACTGGCAACTTTATCAGGATTAGATGCTTTGTTGTATAACTCATAATCTGCTTTACTCTTTTGTCCTCCAAGAAGTCCAATAGCTTCTACATTTTTTTTGTTCAAAACTTTACTTGGCTGGGTATTTCCACTGACTCTAATCGACACTTCTTCATCGTCATAGTTTTCGACCACACCCCTTGCTTCCTCCTCATTCAATGGTTCTGGCTTACCTATTTCACACATTTGGTCGATCACAAAATTTTCCTTATCTAGTTCTAAACTGTTAAGGTCAGTGACTTTAACAGAAGCAGTATAATGCCCACTAGTAATTGTAATGCCACTATGCATCACAACTGCAAATAATCCATAGCTGTCATTGGTTGGTTTTGTGCTCCATTCTTCTAGTGACAGTTTAAGAGGTGTCAGTAAAGGAGTGTTGATCTTGGAAAGTCCACCACCATAACAATCAAACCTTTGGAAGGGGGGAAAAAAAAAGGTTTTCTGGGATTCCACTTCATATATATTCAGTTTTACCCCCAATGTGAAACCAAGTAAGTCTGAATGAACCCTTAATATTTACTGCTCATATGAATAAAACACAAAGTAAAAAACAAGACCCCAATTTTGTATAATACTTACACAAAGAATACTGAAATAAGTACTAATATTCAGGTGCTTCTGTGAAGGATATATGGCACTTCCCCCCTTAATTTTCTTTATTTTCCTAATTTTGTGCAATAAGAAAATAAATGGCATTAAAAAAAAACACTGATCTTCAAAATCCTTTTCCTTTATACTAAGTCATTTTAATGTGAAGTCTGTCTCTACAACCAAGATTTGGGGACAAAAAATAAAATTGTACTGTAGCAAAGGAAAAAGCCATTGAAAGAAAGGACCCTGTCATCTTCTGGCATAAGAAAATGTGTGGAGAGCTACTGGTAAGCTCTCGTGGTAATTTCAAACAACTGATTAATACAGAAAGGAATAAAATCTACAATGACATGTATACATGTCAGAAAAAGTCAGACTATCTAAAATGTAACTGGCATTTTAATATTTATTATTGCTTTCAGATATTTAAATTTTCAACTACAGAAGAATCTCTCAAATGGTTCAGACTAGGTTTTATTTCCTGGCTTACTTACCTTAAAACTAAAATAATTTTGCTTTTTTGCTCACCTCAAAAAAATGTTGATGTATGTATGAAATTTGGTTCCTGCTTTAATCAATTAATTAAAATAATCAAATAAGGAATGAAAATGAAAAATGTGTGAACAAATCATATGCATTCATACCAGAAGGATTTAAACTTGATGCGTTTTTACCGGGAAACTTAATAAAACAATAAACTTTTCTAAGGCAATATTTGTAAATTACTTCATTTCAGTAGTTTCTATTACACTATTGTACTGTTTCCTTACTATCGTAGCATTTTGAACAAAACTTAAGAATACTCACTCCAAGCCACTAGCAGCAAAGCACTTCAAATGAATAGTTATAACTTCAGGCATTTTGTCAAACAAAAGACTTCGTTCAGCTTCAGTATAATGATGGCAATTTTCACAGAAATATTTATCTTCTCCTACAATCCTCTCCACTGAAGCAAACTCTGAAATTGCCCATCTCAGGGTCTTCATTTCTGTTTTTGGCTCTGGAGAAACTACACAAGAGAATCCTGTCACTCACAAATGAAAAATCTCTCAGAAATTAAAAACTTAAGCCACAAATTTTTATGTTCAGAATTAGCATACAATTTTAATTGACTAATCCTCCCCAAATAATAACTAAAGAGATTTCTTTTTTTTAGTTTCACAAACTTGTAAGTTCATCGACAGTGCACATACCTCTAAATATTTATATCTGGTCAGCCAAAAAATATTGAGGTCAGGGACAGCAAAATCAATATAAGCCCTACCCTCTGACTCCATGTGAGAAAGACTTTATATTTAATAGTCAATTTACATTATCTGAACAAGTAAACCAGTCTCATGATCACTTCCCATGGCATTACTACACTTTTTGTGGTTTATACAAGAAAAAACACTGGCTCAAATATGGTGTTGAAAAATATCCTCAGTAGCTCTGAGATTCAGGTACCCAAAAATTAACTTGGTAAAGCATTCCATTTTCCCATTATAACATACTCTACACATCAAAATAAAGATGCCAGGGCTTCCCTGGTGGCGCAGTGGTTCAGAGTCCACCTGCCGATGCAGGGGACACGGGTTCGTGCTCCAGTCCAGGAGGATCCCACATGCCGCGGAGCGGCTGGGCCCGTGAGCCATGGCCGCTGAGCCTGCGTGTCCAGAGCCTGTGCTCCGCAAAGGGAGAGGCCACAACAGTGAGAGGCCCACGTACCGCAAAAAAAATTAAAAGTAAAAAAATAACGATGCCAGAATTTTCCAAATGCTAATAACTACTGACAAGTGTAGCTATACAGGCAGAAAGATTTTATTATACCAAAGACATAAAAGAGTTTTTTCTTAATAACTATACAAGCTACTTATTAGACTGTGTTTTGTTGAGGAAAACTCTAATTATTCCATAGTCCATGCAAGCCTCCAATTTTGCTTACTTTCAGAACTCTCCTCTACTTTGGAAAGCTCATCTTCTTGCACTGGTACACTGATGTCTTGAAAATCTTCTCTTCTTTCTGTTAAACTTTCACATTCTAAGCAATGAGTCCTTAATACCAGCTGACCTTGAAATAATTTCTCCACTAGCTCAAAACCAATTTGCTCTGCACCTAAAACAAAAAAAGGAAAACACAAATCTATACAGACGAATTTTTCAGTACAGCCCAAATAACCATTATTCCATTTAAAGTATATCATGGCTAAAAGGCTGATTTTCATATCTCAAACTTGTTTATTGGCATTAAGAGGTGACTTATTCATGAAATATAAACTCCCTGTAAAGATATTTGAATATTAATTACTGTTATCTCTAAAAAAAGACAGTTTCAACACATGTGTGTCTTCTTAACTCCCTTCCTAAAGATACCCCAAAGGATGAAATTTAGTCATGTAAGTTCTACAAATTTTCCCTGAGATCTGTGTGAACCTAAACAGAAATCCAGTATGGTATAACTACTTAGCAAATGCAATTTTTCATGAGTTTATGTCAAATACTGTATATATAAAGGGGTAAAATATTCTCTTGCCATTAAGATGAACTCTCCTAGTTTATAAACATAAATTACTATTACCTTAAAATTAGTGAGATTTATACACACAAAAAATACATGTAAGTGTAGTGCTTGAAACGCCAGTTCACATTGTGTTAAATTTCTCTTAAAACTTTAGCCAGATAGTATACTGTATATGGATCTAAGAAGAGAAAATTCAATTCTGCAGCTGTTAATCCTACCTATCAATGTCCAAGAATAAATTATACTGACCTTTGTTTATGGGCTTAACTTCATTAGCAGGCATAACATTATTCCCTGGAGATTCAAGTCCACAACCATTAGCTGTATTATCATTCTCATACTTCCCCAAGTCCTCTTCAAGATCATATTCATTTTCTTTAGATTGTCCTTTGGATTCTTGGTTTGTTGTTATTTTACCCAGACTACAGAATTTAGAAATAATGCTGGGTTGCTTAGCTGCAGACTTTAACCAGTTTATTTTAACTCTTGATTTCTTTTGTGAGGGTCTTGCACTCTCATTTTCAGAAATGTACTTGGGGATTATTTTAGCAGGAATATCTAATGAATCAACTGTAGCTTTTCTTTTTGATCTGGTTTGTCTCTGGTTTTCTTCCAAAGACTGGTGTTCCTTAGAGACTTTAACTTTTTTCTTCATGTTACCAAATTCAGTGTCACTTTTTCTTTTCCCATTTACTTTTGGCAATTTTTCTTTATAGTCTTCCGAATGCCTCATACTGTCCATCTCCATGCTGTTATTACCACTCATTTCCTCTTTCTCATGTTTTTCTTCTACCTTAGTAGATAACTCTGCCACATTTTTTACTTCTTTTTTTAGGAGTTGGCATGTTTCTTGAATGTTTCCCAAAATACACTGTAATACTTCCTGTGCATCATGCTGTAGATATCCTTCATACATAGGGTTGAGTTCCCTATAAATAAAAATTTCCATTTCATCTATTCCAGTTTTGAAGATGTAATACCAGAACAAAATCCACCTCTCCATACAGAAATGAATTCATTTATGGGGATATCATAAATTATTTGAAAGTCCAAAAACATTTAATTCAGCTACTAATTTGAAACTCCTTACCTAAACGTGTAACTAAAAACAAACTTAACCTGATTTTCATTATCATAAATACTCTGATCTTCTAAATATTGTTAATAGCTAATACGTATACAGTATTTACTGTGTACCATGCTTTATGCAAAATGCCATATATATATAATTTTTTTTTTGGCCTTGCCACATGGCATGTGGGATCTTACTTCTCCGACCAGGGATCGAAGCCCAGCCCTCAGCAGTGAAAGCACAGAGTCTTAACCACTGGTGGACTACCAGGGAATTCCCTCAAAATACTTTTTATATTATTTGTATAATTCTCACAATAACCTTATGAGGTAAGTACCATATCACCACTATTTACAGATAACTTGCTCAAGGTCACAGAGATGCAGAAGTCAGGATTCAAACCTGCTCCTGGACACCACGCTACACTGCCTCTTAACAAATGTATGGCAATGTGTGACATCTAGGTCTATTCCTAACCTAAACGATTAAGTAATTTTTTAAAGACTTAAACCCTGTAGTATTTTGGATAAGGCTATTCTGTATATAGGATAATGTTTCATTTTTTAAGATAATACTACAAAGAAATCTAATCCAGTTAACTAATATTTCTCTTCTAAGTACATACAACAAAAATAGAATACTTGGAATTTACAGTTCTTTTATATAACGTATTTTGAATATAGACCTATAATTCCTATCTGAAATCCTTAGGACCAAATGTGTTTGGTAATTCAGGAATTTTCAGATTAAAAAAGAATCTGGCACATAGGTAAAATATGTATCACCAACATAATAGGGGCAGTATCCCATAATTACACACATTACTACTTCTACAGAAAAGGGTATGAATATTCACATTGCAGATAAATATGAATAAAGGCTATAAACAGCCTCACACAAATTCAGATTTAATGAATTTAGTACCAACTGTGAGAAAAAATTTCCAGTCTTTGGAGCCTCTGGGATATTAAGGACTGTAGATCTGTAGTGTCTATTTTCCTCGCCCTTTATTCCCCGCATTTGTTCACATGTCACTCTCCTCCAAAGAGAGAATGAGCTAAACTGGAATCCTAAAATTATATAATAGACTATACCTGAGTGTGTTAAGTAGTCGCCTTGGCTGAGTAGCAAGTTCATCAGTATATTTCTCTGGATTTAAGAGAAAACTAGCCTGAAGCTGTTCGACTGAAATGATCAAGGACTGTAAGCTGCATATTAGTTCATAACTTGCTGAAGAATCTTCTTTGCAACTTCCCTGTCAAGAAACACACAAACATTTTAATTTTTGAACAAATTAAGTACCTTCCCCCTTCTTTCTCTCGCTAGACAACACTAGCTTTTCTAAATCTAATTTCTAACACTAATTTTCTGGAGGTATACAAAATAAACTTAAAAAAATTTTAAGCATATTTTTGGTTACTTTCTATTACGTGGGTTATAATGGTTTTCTAATTACGTAAGTTGAAGGTTTCTTTAAATTTATTTAAATAGTAAAAGTGAGTCAACTTGAAAACAGCAGATAAATAATGGGGTAAAAGAGTACGATATGTTGTGACAGTGGTGTGTGTGACAATGTTTACTGGTAAACAGTAAATTAGAGGACTGGAGAAAACACTATAAAAGGGGGTAATCAAGTTAGCTACTTACCCCACAAGAATGAAAAATAATTGCGAATGAGAAATTTAATTCTCAGATGTAATTTGTTAAGAGAAATAATCTTTGTCATTCTCCTCCCAAATCCTCTCTGTATTTATTACTTTTTCATTTCTAAGCAAGTGAATTTCCATTAATTTTATTTTTTACCTTATCTTTTGGACTGGCTTCATCTTTTAGGGCTTCTTTCTTCCTTGAAATAATATTAAATAAGTGCTTCACTCCAGATTTAAAACCAGGACAAAAATATAATACCTATAAAGTGAGATTGTCTTGAGTATTTACTGAACAAACAATATACCTAAAATCATTAAAACACTATCATGCTTTTTGTAGAGTATATTCATATGTGCACTACTTAAAATTCTGAGATTAAGATGTGTGTCAAAAATTGTTCTCTATTTCATTACAGTAGCCTGCTATCTTCCCTCAGTGCAACAAAGCACTGAGCCTGACCAGATACAACACAAAACAGATATAGTTCCAAGGGTTACAATACATATCACCATAGAATCAGGAATCGGACAGAAAAACTAAGTTTGGTATCTTCAATTTAATCAACATCTACTCAATTGTGCCATCCCAATTTTATTTAATATATCATTTTCTCTTACCTCAACGGAAATTTGTAATGTGCAATTTAGAATCATGATTATTTTACTCCATTCTGGTTTGTTTACAAAGACAAAGACAGTATTATGGACAACTGAAATCCTCCAATAACCTGAATTCTCAGAAAATATTAAGTGTTACATCATTCTTTGCCTACCAAAGTTTTATTATATAGAAAAATTGTCAACTTACCTGAAGTATACTATTAAGATAACAAGTATTGCCGAGATTATTCAGTCCCACAAACGGTAACAAGTTTTCTCTCTTCTCACAGTTGACAGGTGAGGACTGTGCTGCAGGAACAACTTGATCACTATTAAGTACAAAGAAGAGAAAGGGATAAGGAAGTAGAATTCAAGTGGAAATATTACTTCCCTAGATTTAGTCTTTTCCCAAAAGTTGTATGATCCGAAAAGTATATGGATTTTATTCAGATAGCATTTTAAGACAATTAATCTGTACAGGGGCAAAAACTGCTATACACCCAGAATAAAAGTTTTACAAGCACTTTAAAAATATTACACTCAACAAGCTTCAAAACAATTCCATTAAAGGACTGTTAATCCCATTTTACAGAGCAGAAAGTTGCAGAATTGGTACTATGATTTGTTAAGCCAACAGGACATTTTAATCAAGTAGTTTAACTCTGAATAGAAACCTGGGAATAACCTGAATATGACAATATTTGGGAGAGGCTGCACTATCTAAGTCAGATTCTGTTCACAAAAGATTAAGAGGAAACAGAGTCTATGAAGATACTTACACAGCTGCTCCTCACTTAAACATGAATTGTTCAAGTTTATAACTCTTTTACCTCAGTTTAACAAACAGTCCTCACAGCATTTTTATTTATTTTACAGCTGCTAGCTATAACTCTAATACCTCAAGGTATTTATAGGCATGAATGCTGGTAAGCAAAAGGTTCTCACACAATCTCCTAAACTGATTATTGGTAAATATTAGGAAATTATACAGGGGAGCAAATCTACATTAGTCATATAGCAGAGTGCCTATGTGCTGAATACGGAGCAACTATAGACTCCAACTAGAGCAACTATTGGTGGAGTAAAGCATTCCATTTTGTTCTGATTTCTTTTCAGTCACTGAAGGATTTATTTGTATCAAAAGCATTTCTTATTTTTAAGTTTATTTTAAATATAATTTGCAATTGTACACCAACAGGTTTGAGAATTCATATACTAGGTATGACTACAAAGACTAAGTTTATGTCAGGTAACTGTCCCCCATGAATTTCTTTACCCTTACATAAAGTGTGTTGCACTAAAATCAAATTGAAATTGAAAAATAATTTTAGTCAATTAGTATTTCTCGAAGTTAGCCTAATCGGCTGAGCACGATTTAAATGAGTTATAATGTGAACTGTGATGTGATCCCTGTGGGGAACCACCAGTTTTATCCTGTTTCTACTATTACACACTGCTAGACTTGTCTCCCTAATGTGTGCTTTTTTATCTCCCGCTATGGACTATCAGGTCAGAATGACTGCAGATATCAATCCAAGTTCACTGCTTTTTCACTGATGCGGAATCTTAAAAAGTACAGAAATATACTGAAAATAACATACATTTCAGATCCTCTATATTCAGAAGTTTTTTCTTCATTTTCTTGAGAATCTGTGAAATCCAAGGCTCTCTTGGTTTCCTTTTTCTGAAAAAACTTCAAGGAAAGTCTGTTTTTTTTTGATGGACTACCTCTTGAAAGCCCATTACTTTCACTAGGTATGACACCGGGCATTTTCTCTTCAAATCCCAAGGAGTTGACAAGAATTAATTTATACAGGGACCTTGTAATCACCAATCATATCTGTTAATCAGAGAAAAGATTATTAGTTTTCAGTTATCGGCTGTAGGCAATAAAATCATCATTTCTGAAAACAAATTTACCAAGGAATGGTATTAATTAGAACTTTGTATTTGAAAATGTAATGCCTGCCAATAACAGGCAGTCAATGTTTTATTGCTTATATGAAGGAGTTGCCATTTGTCCTGAACTTTCTCAAACAACAAAAAAAAGACACTGAACTTTTACTAGCCTGCTATTAGATTAAGGGTCACATCACAAAATACCCCATTTTAGTAGTAGACCCCATTTTACTGGTAGTAGTAGTAGTAATGGTAAAGTAGTATCATCAAGGGGTAAAAACTTTATTATTAGTTCATTCAGGAAACACTGAGCAACTATCATCTCTAATTCTGAAGTACACGGTGGGAAACAGGGATGAATGGGAAATCCAAGGAGTGCTAGAAGTGACTGAGTTCTCCTTCCAAGGTCTTTTCTAGTTATACAAAATAAAGTCTATTTAAAGTATAATCTGCATACAAGGAAAGGCCTAGATCCAGTGTCAAGTTTGCACCTAAAAACTTGTGTGAAAAGTAATAAACTATACACAAAGTTGGGATAATGGTGTAAAAAATTGCTGCACTTTGTGTATATCAAATTCTTATGCACTAGAAACCAAAATATACTGACTTTCCAAACTTAACTACAGAATTTTTAAAGATACTGCTTTAAAGTAGGAAAGAAGAAAAGTTTGCCTTGTGCAAACTTTCTTCCCTGTTTTAAAATAAAACTTTTGGACTAAAAAAAAAATGGCTCTATTTGTGGTAGTTATTTTACACTTTAGTCCTATTTTTCATTAGGAAGACATTACTATCTGACTCGAGAATTACCAGAAAATCACCTAAGAGTCCAAAAACTCAGCAATGACTTTAAAATATAATATAGGTAGAGACTAACAGGACGAACTAAATTTCATCCTTAAGCATAAGCGAAAACCTGGCTGCCTCTGAACTGGGAATTCACAACACTGACAGACACGGAAGTGAAACCACCTTTTTGAGACAACGCAGGAATAACTAGAAAGCCGACCAATTTCCCCATCCCCCCTCCAACTCAATTTACTCTCCTGGCCACTAATGCTACTGATGAAATGCTATCACGAATGATAAACCAGCCTGCACTGAAGTGTCAGGGATCTCTAGGCATTAGCGATTTTTGTAAAAGGTTTTTCCTTGGGAGGCAAGTCTAATAAATGATGGAAACTGGATTCTCTAACAGAGTAACCGGACTTAAATAAATATAAAAAAAAAAACAATGACCAAGCAGCTGAAATAACATTATCAATCCTAATCAATAAACCACCCCTCCGGGCTCCTCAAAGCAATGATTAAACATTAACGTTACCTAGAATATAACATTTTACCAGGTGCCGTATCTTCTGCTATACCATTTCTTGCTCCTGGCTGTCCTTATCATTGGGGGTTGTTACATCAAAAATGTTTCTCCCGTAACTCTAAATCAAGTTTCGCAGAAAAAACAATAGAACATTAAATGTTCTTGACAAATGACAGTGTGAACACTAAGTCTCATTAGTTTCAAGTTTCTTCCTCTGTAAGATGGGACGACTCAATCCCAACTTTTCACGAAAAATGTAAAACAAGAATAACATCCTCGACAAAGGTTTAAGACACGTGCCGTTCTAAATACTTGTAGAAAAAGTAAGTTAAACTGCTCGGTAAAATTTAGCAATCACTGACACAGAACAACGTGAGCGCAAACATTTCTTCTCCTTATCCCGCAAACTCTACGAACGGAAAAGAAAGTGAGAAGATAACGGGACGGTGATGATGCCCGTGCCCGTCAAACGCGGCACCGGCCCGGCGGGCGGCGTCTTTAAGCAGAACCACAGCTCGCGGAGTTGGCCTATTTACTCCCAGCCCGCACCTGCCTTGAGTCCCCAGCGGCGGCGGGAGGGGGCGCCGCCCGCTGCGCGGACGGCTTGGCTGGCAGCTGGGCGGGGGCGCAGCACCAAGGGAGCCGGGGTCCTCCCCGCGGCCCCCTCGGACTCCTGCCGAACTTGCCGCGGCGCCCAGGCACCGGCCCCTCCTCCACGGGCCCTCCTTACCTGGTCATGGCCCAGAGCGAGGTCCGCGGCGGTGACGCCGACGAGTCTAACCGGGCTGAGGGCGGGTACGACAGGTGAGCCCTTGCCCCGAGCCTGCGGGGGCCCGCGACCCACGGAAAAGCTGGCCGGATCGCCCTCCCCGCAGGGGAGTGACCATTCGCTCTCAAGAGCGGGAACCCGGGCTGCCGCTCGGTCCTGCCTGGCGCCGGCACCGACTACATCCCCGAAGCGGCGCCCAACCGCGCCCGCCCCCGTCCCCGTCCCGGGACGGCAAGGAGGGCCAGAAGCGGCTCCGCTCGCCCGGCACCCGAACCGCTGGGGTCTTCCTCACTCCACCGCCGACGGGAACTTGGCGCGTTTTCCTCAGTCTCAGGACCCTTGTGTTTTAGCCTCCGCCCGCGCCAGCGCTGCGATTGGAGGTGGCGTCCTACGAAAGTGCCGGTTCTAGTCTCCAGGCTGCAGAGACGCGAAAGGCTAGAGCCACCTCACGACCGCCACTAGCCCTCCTGGCACGCACGGCCTCCGGAACCAGCCGGAACGGTAGTTGCCCCAAGCTGGTAACGGATTCTGCAGTTTCAAACAGCGCAGGCAGCGTCACGGGCAGCTCACGCGGGTCCTCGCTGAGGGCGCGCGCTAGAAGCTAGAGGCCTGGCTGGCGGGCTCGAGCTCACATCCTTTTTTTTTTTTTTTTTTTAACCATTCGTGCGCGAGAGTTGAGGAGGTAGCGTACGGGTCGGGAGACGGGACAGAGAGATGGGACGGGCTTCTTGCTCGGGAAGTTACCGCCAGGTGCTCAAATCCACCAATCCGTGATGAACAATCCCCAATCATGCCCCCCGCAGCCCAGGAGGAGCCAATCAGAAGTACCTAGACAAAAACCCACCTGGTGGGCGGGGAAAGGCAGTCCAGCCAATACCAAAAAGAAGAGAGGACGTCTCCAGCCAATCATTGTTGGACATAGAGTGTTCCTCAGGCGCGTTTCCCCTCTTTCCGCTCTCATTGGCGCTCGAGTGCGCGCTTTCGCTGCCGACTGTTAAGCCTCGCTCTGCGTTTTGTGAATCCTCGAAGGTAGGACGCCAGCGAGGGTGCGGTTTCCGGAGCGAGGCCTTCACAATAAGTCCCGCCCCCGTTTCATGCGTACACACTCGGGCGGGGTTACCCGGGAGTTAGTTTCGGAAAATGGCTCACCGCCTTGCCTGCTCCTCTGCGCTTGAGCTTTCTGTACCGAATCGCAGCCTCAGCCCCCAGGCCATCCAGTAAAAAGAAGCACCGCCATAGATAACAGTCAACTCTCAACCGAATGCTGCGGAGCTGAGGCTCCCTCCTCAGCCCCTCCACGCCTCATTTTCTCGCGTTTACCCCTTCCCCTTCCCGACCGGACAAGGAAATGAAGAGCATTCTTGGCCCAGTTCTGGCTGGGGGAGCTGCAAGGGGTTCCTGTATGAGCCCTTGCTAACGGGCTCAAAAACGGCGAGGCAGGCCTCACCTGGTTTCTGCTTCCGTCTGTTGTATACCTACCTCGGTGAGGTGACCTCACAAAGCAAGGGTGGCAGTGAAGCACGATAAGTTCTGTCCAAATTCATTTAACCCAAGCGTGTTTTGAGGTACCTAGTGTGTGCCAGGCATTCCCTGCTCCATAGCGGCTTGACATGAGTGACAGGGAGAGGAAATAAGGAGTATGCTCTTTTAGGTACGTAGTCTTGACATTTGAGTAGAGAGCTGAATGAAAGTGCAGCCAGCCTTGGAGGAGTCAGGAAGAACGGTCCAGACAGGGAGAAGAGCAAAAGCTACCAAAGTCCTCAAGGTTCACGTGTTTGGTGTTCTGGGAGGAAGCAAGGAGCCAGGGTGCTTAGACCACAGTGAGTGTAGGTGTGATGATTGTGGGAAATGAGGTTAGTAACATGGTTGGGGCTCTGATTAAACAGGGTAAGGAGATGGGAGTCATTTGATGGTTTTGAGCTGGGGAGTGGCGTAATTTGTAAAGCGGCTGCTTGTGGTGGTAGACTGTGACCTTCAAAAGTGCAAGCTGTAAGATCCCCTAGGAGGCTATTCCAGCAGCCCAGGGAATAAATTAGGGTGGCCTGGAATAAGGTGGTAGCAGTGGAAATGTTGAGAACGGGTAGGATTCAGGATGTATTTTGAAGTAAGGCCAACAGGATCTGCTGATGGGGAAAAAAGAGACAAAAAAAGACAAGGATTTTTTTTTTTAACCAAAGCAGTTGGATAGTGGTTTGTCCCTGTTAAAATGGAAAACATTGAGGTAATGATGGGCTTGGTGGGAGGGGCCATTGTTCTTAGACGTAAAGATTGAGATGCATATTTCACATGCAAATAGAGATACTGAGCCAATAGATTTCAAGTTTGGAGGTCAGTAGAGAATTGAGATCAGGAGATATAATTTGAGTCACCAAATGGTATTTAGATACACAAGACTTTAAGCAATCACCTGGAATGATATTTATCCTAAAAAAATCTGCAGGGCGTTGATGACCTCTACCCTTGCCAAGCCAGGAATTCTAAACCCAGAAAACTGCTCCTTAATCTACCCATTTTAGAATCAATATCCATCCCAAATGCTCATTTTAATAGAAACTTATAAAGTTCCTGATGACATATTTAAGATCATTTAAAAAGCAAAATGAAGTAACTAGTATTCAAGCAACCAAAACGGAGCCAGGTGGCCATTGTGTATGTTGTTTCAGACATGTTCCTGCATCACAGAGAACTTGAATTTCCTGAACTGTAGCAAACTCAAGGACACCACATGTCTTCAAAATAATATCTTCTAGCAGTTGCTAGCTGCTACCTTATGGTCTCAAGTTCTCCCCTAAGCAATCCTTGCTTAACAAGACCCTTCTTGCCAGCTCAACCAATTGGTAGCCCTGATGGCAGCTGCTATGCTCAGATGTGGCATATTTGCTAGGGTAGACTAATACAGCCCCAGGTATTTGGTACACATCATTGATTTAGTGAATGCATTCTTTTCTGTTCCAATCATAAGAAAAGATCAGAAACAGCTGGCATTCCCATGAAACAGAAGTGTACATTTACAGTTTAGCCCAAGGCTATGTTAACATTCCTGCCCTCTGTCATAAAATAGTCTGGAGAGATCTGGACCTTCTGGACATCCTTCAGAACTTCACATTAATCTATTACATCAATGACATCCTGCTGATTGGGCAGGTTGAGCAAAATATGTTATAACTGTATCAGGATAAAAGGACTAAGAGTGTACATGTGCGGTGGAAGTGCAGAGGAGTGCTAAATCCTTACCTTCCGATTGGGAACTCAATAGATGATGGCTAACCGAAATATCAAGAAGTAGAAATATGAACATGTTATCTAGACAGGTGGAGGTAAATACCAAAGAATGAGCTAAAAATTGAAAGTGGCTACCTTGAGGGAACGGGAAGTCTTGTTGAAACTAGTTAACTCTTCAAATCATGTACAACTTTGAAAAGAGCAAAAAACTTAAAGTTTTTTAAAAAGTGTGGTAAATGAACTGTTTTCTGATTTCATTCCCTGGGAAAGGTCAGAGCAAACAGGCTCAACAGGAGTGCATTATGTGGGTTTGGGTTGACAATTCTTGCAGCCCTCACCTTCCAGGTACAAGGTAAAGGAAGGCTCAGTATGTGAATCCTTGGCCTTTATCCAGCATCTTTAGTAATCACAAAAAGCAATCAACCTCAAAACAGCTGGTAAACCTCCATCCAGTAGTTAAATTTAAAATACTCCCTCAAGTTAAAGTCTATTTAAAAGGTAAAATCCACTTGGCTTCAGAATTTTAAATCCTCTTCCACAACCTAAAGCCCCAGGGTCAGGTGGGAGGTCCTCCCATACCTATGAAAGGAATGCCTTGCCCCACTTCCTTAATGTTTGGTAGTAATTTAGTAGATGAATATCCGGTAAGTGGGTGAGTGCTGAGGAGGTGGCAGGAAGATTCATGAGCCTATTTATATTTCACGGGAAAAGAGTCTTGTCTTTCTCATGCCACTAAGATTCTCTTATCTTTTGTATGTTTAACCCATCCTGTAAAGAGCCCTACATGTAAACTTCAACAACAACATTTTTCCTTCTCTGAATAAAATTTACTTGAATAAAGTACTAAGTATTTGAAGGGAAAAGAAGTTCTAATTCTTTTCTTTTGAGTATAATTATGGACACATGGCTTTTTACAGTCTTTTATTAAATTAAGCATAATTTTTATTTCTTTTTTGAAGCAAAACCTGTCACATTTTTAACCTGTGTGGACTCTTTTTAAACTGACTTCCGGGTCCTCTCAACATTTCCAAAAGCATCCTTACCTCCTGGAAAATTCCAGGTCCCTCTTTAAAAATATTTTCTAACTAACTTGAATATACCGTATAATACATTGTTTTACCACAATATTATTAAAGGTTTATAAGCTTTAATTTTTTAAAAAAAAATTATTATGTCCTAAACTATTCACCATACTTTATTTTACCATTTCATTTCCGGCTTTGAAAAGAGTCCATGTATTTCTCAATCAGACAAGAATACAGGTGGTTCTAACGTGGAGAATGTATGATAACTGTGATGTAGTTTCCCCTTCTTTCAAACCAGCTAATTTGGAATTCGATTTTAAACAGCCCTTGGTATGGCACCACCCCAAAACTTGGTGGCCTAAAATAACTTATTTCTCACCATTTTATGGCTTCGACACTGGCTCTCCTGCTGGGTTCCCTTGGTGGCTGCACTCAGCTGATCAGTCGACTGGGGGCTGGGCCCAGTAGGCCCCGTGGGCCGCCCACTCCCTGTGGTCGCTTCTCCTCAAAGAGGCTGCATGGGGCTTCCCCGTTAGGCGTCTACAGCGGCAATCCAAGAGGGCAGGACCCAGTGTGCAAGCGTGTTAACAAGCCTCTGCCTGTATTACTGCATTACACTCCCTTTGACCAAAGCAAATCCCAAGACCAAGCCCAAAGTCAGTGTAGGGCAGGTCTTCACAAGGGCATGGATATGGGTGGGGAGCCTGAATCTTTGGGGTCATTAATGTTACAGTCTACTCCACTCTTCTGTGAATATTATCTTAAAGTATAAATCCTACTTCTCATGGATGTATCAGACAGACGACCTAATATTGATACAGAATTTTATATTAGATTTGGTCTAAATATCCCCTTAACTATAGGTGGTTTTTATATACAAATATATATTTCCTAGTGTCATTTTAAATCTTTTATCTAAGGCAGTTCATTGTTGAACATTACCTTTAAAAAGTCTTTATACATAGATGTGTGTGTGTGTGTGTGTGTGTGTGTGTGTATTTCATCTACAGCCCCAAAAGCCAATTAAGAACTTTAAAAGTAATTTAATTTTTTTTAACATCTTTATTGGGGTATAATTGCTTTACAATGGTGTGTTAGTTTCTGCTTTATAACAAAGTGAATCAGTTATACATATACATATGTTCCCATACCTCTTCCATCTTGGGTCTCCCTCCCTCTCACCCTCCTTATCCCACCCCTCTAGGTGGTCACAAACC